>NC_034592.1:126786821-126833518 GCF_900095145.1 Mus pahari | reverse complement strand
TTTTTTTTTTTTTTTTTTTTTGGTAACTTATAATTTTAAGTCAGTAGCTGTAACTTAAATGCTACTAGATTTACTTTATAAAACAGAAAACCCTTTCCCAAGAACAGCCAATGATTTTTTTTTGTTACTTATCAAACACAGAAAAAAAGTTTTACCATTGTTCCTCTTTGTTAACAAGTTCCACAACAGTATTTTTTGTAGTCCATGGTCTGCTGACACCAGAAACAGATAGCCAAACCCTAATGACGGCAACTTCCACACTCAGGCTTCCTACTGCTGGGGCTTCTCTGGGAAGGAAAAGGATCCGGCCAATGATGTGGTGCGTGCCCCAGCTCTCCAGGCAGCCAGGTTTCCTCAGGCCGAAACAAGTTTTCCTAATGACACAAGAGTGTATAAAATACCTTCTAGGAAACTGTGTGCTGGTGATGTCTACGTGCTTGCTCTCTCTGTACACCCTGAGGGTGCAGGGCCCCTCCTATCCCTGAGAACTCTAGGGGCATGTGTGGCACATGATGCTTCATTTGGCCTTGTGATCTCAATTCAAAGACTGGGCATCCTGCCAGGGACACAGAGGTTTGCAAGGGAGCCCAGAAGTCCCTGGGCAGCTGCCAATCCCAGTGTCCTCCTCTCAGGTGAGAAATAGCCAGAGGTCATGAATCTGGTGAGACAAGGGTTGGCCTCCAGACTCTCTGGCTTCTTGGTGGGTACATCCCAACACACCACACCTTCAGCTTGTGTTAATGCAGCCCTCAGTTCCCGGCACTCCTCTTTAGAAACTCAGTGGACAGCAGTGCATCTCCCAAACAGAAGGGCATGCACAGCATCACCAAGTGATCCCCGGCCTTTACGCTGGCTCTGGAGTGCTCAGGTTCTTTTGCCTTTCTGTATACTCTTCTAGTCGAAGAAGCCACTTGGCCCAATACTTGGAACAGAGCTCTTCATCCATGAAGTGAGGGTGCGCAGGGGACCCATCCTTATAGGCCACCACAATTAATCCACACTGAACCTACAGAGAAACACAGTGCAGCTTCAGCATTTCCTCTTGTTCCAGGGCAAATTAGTCAGTGCTAAGCATGCTATAGTAGTATCTCCAAATCCATTTCTAAGATGGGCTGGTTAAAGACTGCACCAGGACACAGGAGAGCACAAAGATAAACACTGAAGGACGGACTGTGCTCACTAAGCAGCAAAGCAAGGCAGACACAAAAAACCAACCAACCAGCAGCAGCAGCAGCCCAGGAGAGGAGGGGCGTGCGCTGTAGTGAGAGGATGCTGGAGAGCAGTAAGCAGTGCTTTAAGTAGGAGTAAAAACCAAACCACCACAACCAACTTATCCCGCAGGAGCTCATGGTCTGACCTGAAAACTGTAGTGGGCATCGTGGTTGGCCGCGCCCATGTACGCCACAACTTGCAGTGGGTTGTCATATGTATTTTGAATAAAAGGTTTTGGTTTTTCTGATGTCTTCCAATCAATCACACATAACTTGCCCCTAAGGAAAATCCAGAGGAATTCTTTGTAAGTAACAGTTCAAATTGAAAAATCAGGCCAGCAAGATGGCTCAGTGGGTAAAGGTGCCCTGCTGCCAAGCCTGTCGACCCAAGCACAGTGCCTGGGACTCACATGGTAGAAGAGCAAACTCCTAAGGTTGTGCTCCAATCTTGTTTTGCAAACTGTGGTGTGAGAACCTACACATGTGTATACACATACACATACACACACACACACACACACACACACACATACTCTCTCTCTCTCTCTCTCTCCAAACAAACAAACAAACAAACAAATAGATTATGCATGTACGTAATTTAAAAATCCTATAAATCAGAAAAACTACTAAATTAACTCCTGTGTTATGTACTTTAGTTTTGGTTCCTCGAAGACTGTTGCTTTTATCCTCTACTTTCCAAACAGGCTTTACTTCTTAGGATTAGAAAAGCATGACAGGCAAGCTCTTCATGCCTATGATTCTAGCAGCTACGATGTGGAGGCAGAGAATAACTAAGAGCTCAAAGTCAGCCTGTGCTGCACAGTGAGTTCTTGTCTTCGGAGAAAAGCCAGGGTAGATGGGACTGGGCATAGCTCAGCAACAGAGGCTCCTATCACACACAGCTACTCAGCAACAGAGGCTCCTATCACACACAGCTACTCAGCAACAGAGGCTGCTATCACACACAGCTACTCAGAAGGAGTGGGAGGCACATTTTTGGTTCAAATAATAATTCTCTTTGTTCCCTGTGACTCCTTTAACCACTAACAGCAACTGAGATTACACCTCTCATGGTTTTGATTAATTTTTTGGAAGCAGAATATATCAGTAGTAAAGAACTCACTATGAATTGATACATGCTATGACACTTCACCATAAAAGCTGAATTCAATCAGTAGGAACCTGTGATATGCAAACATAGAAGTAAGGAAATCTGGACCCTTGCCTAAAAGTTCCTATGTAGACAGACACTTCCTCACTCCATCCATTCTGGTATGATACTATACCTACTAACTATAAATATTTAGAAGATCAGAATGTAGGGCCAGGTTTGGTGGTGCAAGCCTTTAACCCAGACACTTGGGAGGCAGAAGCTGGCATAGCTCCATAATTTGAGGTCAGCCTGATACACATGGTGAGTTCTAGGCTAGTAAAGGCTACGTGGTGAGACCCTATTAAAAAAAAAAAAAAACTAAGAAAGAAAGAAAGAAAGAAAGACAAACAAAGAGGGTAGTTCTGTCACTTGGAACAACATGGATGCATAAGAGTATGCCAAATAAACGAAGTCAGGGCCCGAAATGACATCAGATCCATGGGCATCCATAAAAGTTAAGTTCAGAAGCTGGGCAGAGGCAGAGGCAGAGGCAGAGAGGCAGAGAGGCAGAGAGGCAGAGAGGCAGAGAGGCAGAGAGGCAGAGAGGCAGAGAGGCAGAGAGGCAGAGGCAGGTGGATCTCTGGGGATTCTAGGCCAGTCTGGTCTATGTAGTGAGTTCCAGGACAGCCAGGGCTGCATAGTGAGACTGTTGTGTCTAAAACCTTACTACTTAGCCAAAGGCTCAACTGTCACCCAGATTCCACACTCTTTCCCTCGCATCCTGTTATTGCTCTCATGATTTATTTGGAATGGAGTATCTGTAGATGACAACAGCTCTTGGAATCTGGAATGGCTAGGAAAAACAGTAACAGCAGCAACTTAGAAGCCATAGGAAGTTTTAGCTGGTTCAGAGTCCTTATCATATCAGCCACTGCTTGGAAGCCAGGAAGAGAGTTGATGTTCAGGGCCAACAGATCACTGCACAATCTTTGGGAAAACAGGAAAAAAGCATGGGGGAAGGGAAGAAGAAAGCCAAAAGAAAACAACAGTGATTAAAGAGGAAACAGAGAAGATCATTCAGGAACCACACTGGGTCCTAGAGAGACAAGAGAAGGGACAGGCTGGAAGATAAGCCATGCCCCTGACAGTTTGACTTTCATATTGGCAGAGGAGGTGGCTTTCCTCGGCACGTCTCTCCTACCTCCTGCCCCGTTCTTCCCTTTTTACCTTAAAAAGATGGAGGCCACAATTCCTTAGGTACATCTTGAAGCAGGAGTTAAGAGACAGCTGCCCATAGACAATCCTGCCCCACCCATTCACCCACTGTGACTGAAGGAGGCATGGGTACTTACCGGTACTCAGCCACGCAGTCCAGCAGCCCTATGTACTTCAAGGCCTCATGCTGGACGGCACTCTCCAGAGCTTGCACACCACTGATTTCTTTCAGAATATGCTGAATGCTTTCGATGTAGCCACATTGGGGGTGCTCTTCTCCCCCTGTTAGGTTCTCCTGGGGTGACAGTATGCTTTCCAAGGCTTTATGGAACTGTTTGCCTTGTAAAAACACATCTAAAAAGAAATGGAGAAAAAATAAAAACAGAACTAACTAAAACCAAACCAAAGCAGGATTTAAAATGAAATGCTACATATTACATATAATAGAAATAATTTAAATCATACAAAAATTATCTTTAAATGGAAACCCCTTAGATACAAATTTCACCCTTTTTTTTTTGTATTTGTAGGCAGGGTGTTGTTTGTATTATAGGCTGGCCTTGAACATGAGATTCTCTTACTTAAGTCTCATGTGCTGGTAAGTACAACTATGCCCAGCTATATTCAGTTTCCTGTGAAACTCAATAATGTAATTTTTTTTTTTTTTTTGAGATGGCTCTCATTATGTAGTTCTGGCTGTTTTAGAACTACATAGATTAGGCTGGTTTTGAACTTACATAGAACTTTGCTTCCTGAGTGCTGGGATTAAAGGCATACACTACCACATCCTAACTTATCTTTAAAAATATTCTTTTTGAAAGTTTAGAAGAAAAAGCATAGGACAGGAAGGTTGTAATTTTTAAAAAATGTGCAAGTATTTTATCTAAATGTATATCTATGTACCACATGTGTGTCCCTGTTGCCCAAGTAGACCAGAAGGTGACATCAGAGCCCCTGGGACTGGAGTAAAGATGGTTGTGAGCCACATGGCTGCTGGGAATCCAACCTGGGTCCTCTAAACCACTGAGCATCTCTCCAGTACCCAAGCTATAAATCTTGGCAGCTGTCTAGGAGGGAGATGAGGAGGAAGAGGCACAAAGACATTCCTTTCTGAGAGAGCCATGAAGGTCTGACAAGCAGCCACATGCCAGAGTTAAAAAATCAAAAGTACCAGAAAACCAAAACCAAAACCATACATAGGCTACGGTCAGAGTCCAAAACTGATGGAAAAAAAAAAAAAAAAAGGACATGTATGCCTTCAGTCAGGACTCAGAAAGTGTCAGATCTAACAGAGCCTCATGTTGCTCGATTATAACTATGTGGAGCCCTTGGGCTTCTGAGAAGGAAAAGTATGTTCTTTCTTTCTTTCTTTCTTTCTTTCTTTCTTTCTTTCTTTCTTTCTTTCTTTTTTAGATTTTATTTATTTTATTATATGTAAGTACATTGTAGCTGACTTCAGACACTCCAGAAGAGGGAGTCAGATCTTGTTACGGTTATGATGGTTATGAGCCACCATGTGGTTGCTGGGATTTGAACTTCGGACCTTCGGAAGAGCAGTCGGGTGCTCTTACCCACTGAGCCATCTCATCAGCACATATTATTTCATTAAGGGAATAATTATTTCTTTCATCTCTTCGTGTAGTTAGGTGACTCTACCTTCCTGAGGAGTGGTCTTTTAGGCAGGCTGACTGACCAGTTCAACTGGATCAACTCTTAGAGTTGTGGGGTAGGTGGTAATATTCGGTGTTCACCCAAGCTGGAGGGAGAGTTCATTCTCCTGAGAAGAAGGAAATAACTCATTCGTAGGCCTTAATGGAGCCCTGCTCAAGGCTGCAATAACAATGTCTGTGAGGAACTTGCTTAACCAACTACAAGCCAACTCCTTAGGCTCCTTACATTCTTTTAAGAACAGGAAACATAAACATACTCAATAAAAATGCTACATAGTCACCTGATCACTGGTGAAGGAGAGGGAAAGAGAGCAGTGTTAGGCTAGGTAGTGGCCTTGGTGCTTTCAAACAACTCAGCAAGATACTGACGGCGGCTCCTCCTGCAGCCTTGGCTGTCCTGTTAGCTTCCCCAAAGCACAAGCACTCTGGCTCAAGTCTCCTAGCAGAGCAAGGAGTTAAGCTTACGGAGCATTATGGACACACACAGAAGCCCAGGCTTGCAGACAAACCCAGGAAGAGAAAAACAATCTCATCCAAACGGGGGACTGTTAAACCATAGTATGTCTGTCAAATTTACAAAGACTTGAAAGATCAGTTCTACATCAGCAGAAATTAAAATTGCTTCTGGAAAATTATTTGGGGATTACATGGAATTCAAGATAGGAGGTAAACTGTTCTACTCCCTGTATTCTTGGTCCTGCTGAATGAATCAGAAGATAAACTTGTTGAAACCAGGCGGAGGAACCTAAGTACTCGCCTAGTGCACACAGGGTTAAGTTTAACCACTAACGCTATCAAATGATAAACAAACGACTTCACCCACTGCCATGCAGTTTAATTAATTCCCAGCTACAGACCTATCCTGGCTAGATTCTTCACACGTGTAACTACGAACATCTAGTTTTGTGGACCCCGTGTACGCAGGATCAGAGGTGGGTAAATCTCTGAGTTCGAGGCCATCCTGGTTTCTAGAGTTCCAGGACAGCCAGGGTAGCAAAGGGAAACCCTGTCTCGAAAAACAAGCAAACAAACAAACAACCGAAAAGGAAAGCAGAGACCAGTTGAGTGGTTGTCACTACCCATCTTAGGAAGGCGCTCCAGCATGCCCCTTGCCCCTCACATCTGCAGAAAGTCGTGAGTGCCTCTCTGCCTTCCTAGCAGTGCAGCCCCTTCATATAACTGAATACACCTCATGCTGTAGTGACCCCAACAATAAAATTACTTTCATTACTTCATAACTGTAACTTTGCAACTGTTATGAATTGTAATGTAAATATCTGTGTTCTCCAATGGTCTTAGGAGACCCTGTGAAAGGTTGTTGGACCCTTAAAGGGTTGCTGGACCCTTAAAGGGTTGTGACCTACAGGTTGAAAACATTGGTATAAAAGAAAGCCTTGGTCACCTTTGCCATATCCACACCTACATAATTAAATGCTTATACTTTTTCGGTGTTTTTTTTTCTTAAGACACCTGGAAAGAAGGACAATAATTTTAAAATAAAAGTGTTCATATGTCACCAGAGGTACATATAATATTCTTGGGGAAACAAAGGCTAAGGAATGCCTATATAAGCTCCAGTTTTGACCAAAGACATTTATACAATCCTTATGAGACCAGCATTCTCTCACACCAATGGTTTGCTTCCCTCCCTTTCCCCGAGGGTGTCCTTATGTAGTCCAGACTGGCCTGAACATGTGACCTTACCTGAGCCTCCTGTGTACAGGGACTAGAGGCATGAACCACCATGTCAATTATTTTTTTTAATCTACCCTCTTTTGTTCGATTTCTCTCGAGACAGGGTCTCTGTATGTAGCTCTGGCTATCCTGGAATGCCCTACGTAGACTAGGCCAACTCAAAAGAGATCTGTTTATCTGCTTGAGTGCTGGAACTCAACACTATACCTGTGTGTGGGCCACTATTCCTGGCTTAAAAGGACTGCTTTAAGAACATTGTCTTCTTGACTTGTCTAATAAGTCAGGAGTTGATGCCTGCCAATATGATCAAAACACACTATACCAGATTCTCTAAGAATTGGTAAAATTTTTAAAAATAAGAGAGTTGAAGGTTACTTAACCATTTCCTAGTCAAGAACATTTGATCAGTTCAATTTACCAAACTATAAGCGGGGATCTTGAGTTCTGGATTGTGACTAGTCAATTGATACTGATTAGTAGAACAATGGGTAACCATTAAACTCTGAGCAAAAAATAAACCAAAACAAAACTATTTAAAAACTAGACTTTTGGCAGGGCAGTGGTGGCATATGCCTGTAATTCCAGCACTTGGGAGGCAGAGGCAGGGGGATTTCTTGAGGCCAGCCTGATCTACAGAGTGAGTTCCAACACAGCTAGGGCTACACAGAGAAACCGTCTTGAAAAACAAAAAACAAACAAACAAACAAACAAAAAACTAGACTTTTGTCAAGAGATGGAAAAGAATTGATAGGTTGTTTATAAATTATGCAAGTTTGTCAAATAATTTGATCTCTGTTATTTCCATTCTTTAAGTGTAATTTACAGTTAATAGTATCTACAAGGATTAAGCAAGTTAGCAGACACGAAATGCTATTTAATGCTATTTGAAAGTACTTCCTCAGTAAGATCTTTTTTTTAAGCCCCATTCTTTTGACAGGCATGCTCTATCTCCTAAAAACCAGTGACCACACATAAGCAGAAGTAAGAGAATTACTTGAAGTATATTCTGCAAACCCGTCTTCTCCCAGCTCCAGAATCATCCGCTCCTTCCACCTCTCCAAGAAGAAACTCTGTTCAGGTGGCATGGTCTGCTGAAGGATGCGGGTCACACTGGGCATCTCCCTTCTTTGCAAAGGGATCTTCAACGGGCCTGAAGAAGCATTTGTGTGTGGCTTCCCGTGTCTCTCTTCATTGAAGATAGGAAAGCAGTGTTGGGGGACTCTAGCCTGTGGCTCCTGCTCTGCAGCCTTACGCTTACTCACAGGACCATACAGTACATCATCTTCCTGGAACAAGGACTCTGGAGTCTGGGCCGGGCCTCTGGACAAGACAGAGCGTACTAATCGAGAGTACTTCGCTTGGTCTACGGCTTCGTAAGAGTTTTTTTTCTTTTGGCTACACAAATAAGAGGAAGTGGAGAAACTCACAGGAGGGCTTGCTTTTACAGAAAATCTGTCTAACCGGCTAAGCAGCCTGCAGAAGGTCAGAGGCAGTTTCATTTTTTAGACTTCACTCCTCTTACTTTTCTCTAGTCTGTGTTGTTTAAAAAGTGTGCTCTGTTCTTATCTGAAAAAAGAAAAAAAAAGTGGTGTTAGGTTTAAGACATTTTCTATATTAAAACCATCAAATTGAAAATCACACAAGAACATTAAAAGTGCATACACTAAACTTTTGACGTTCCCCCCCCCCCAAAAAAAAACATTCCCAAGAAAGATTCATGAAAATCCAGAAGTGGCTTTGGTTCAATGTTAATGTGTTGACCGTTTCGGATGTGACACCTAAATCTTTAATCTGAATAAATGTGACAAGGCCTGGAGGCATAGACCAGGAAACTTAAATTACTTGGGAGGCTGAGACAGTATGATTTGGGGTCTTAGGGTTAGCTTGGCTGTGTCTCTAGAAACAAAACTACAATCCCCCCCCCAAAACCAAATTCACAAGTCTTAATTAACAGTTAGACACCTACATCTACATGCCAAACTCTTTACTAAATATTCTGTATGGGCATCTCTCATCTATTCCTCACTCCCTTTAAAAAGTGGGTGCTACTGTGACCCCGTGGTCCGGACTGGGGACGTGTGGCAGGTGGGTCTGCACGGCCCATCCACGTTAATTCCAGAAAGTGATCTCGGCAGGGGTCTCCCACGGCTGCGACTGGACAAGCGTGGCCCTCCGTGCCCGAGTTTGGGCAGGGAAGGGACCATTTAAACAGAAGCTCGGCCAGCGGCAGGGTTCCAGCCGTACCTGAGATGCCACCACGCCGTAACACCCAGCCCGCAAACAACCCTCTCGCGACCCGTACTTTCATCGGTCCCGCGCTTTCCCAAAGCGAGGCGGACCCAGCATGCACTGCGGCGTCCCCGTCGCACCCGCGAGGCGCCGTCCCCGCCCCCTGCTGAAGCAGAAGCGCGGGCGCCGTCAAGCCGCGCGTTGTCGCGCTCACGAGATCTCGCGCACGTCACCGCCGCTCGCCATCTTGGACTCTGGCTGAGCCATAAATTGCCCGGGCCGGGGTGCGCGCTCTTTCTCGAGGCGCGCCTCGCCGGCGGAGGGTTCGGAGCCCGCGTCCCCGTCCCGTCCCTCCGGTGCTGGTTGTCCGCGTGGCGCGGAGCGAGGGTAGGCTCCCCCGCGTTGCTTCTTTGCCCGGCTCCAAGATGGACGGCCGCGGGGACGGGGGAGGCCGCTCTGGGGGAGCACGTGGCGTGCCGCTCGCTGGCCTGCGCCCGGGGCTGCTGGGATGGTGGCGGAGTCCCGCGGCCTCCAGCCGCCGTCCCGCAGGGAGGCCGGCGGAGGCGGGGCCGCGGCCGCCCCTGAAAGGCGCCCCGGCGGCGGCCCAGCCTCTTCTTTCCTCGCACAGCCACACGGCCCCTGCTCGAGGCCCGCGTCGCCATGGCCGCGGTTCCCGAGTTGCTGGAGCAGCAGGAGGAGGACCGCAGCAAGGTGAGATCCCTTCCTCGCTACCTGGGCTGGAGGTCCCCACCGGCCTCCCTGGGCTGGGGCTCGGCCTGTTGGCGGTCCACAGCAAGACCCGGAGGTTTTCCCCCCAACCACCCCTTTAGAGATGGCTTTCCGGCGGGGTGTCTCTGCACCCTCGTTCTCTGACCAAGGGAACCCAGACAAGTGGGACCCCACTTCTTGAGCTCTTGGTGGGAAGCTGATCGACGCTCTGCCAGTCATTCGACTGAGGCTAATGCTCTGAACCCCTTAGCGCGGTTTTTGTTTTTTGTTGTTTTTTTTCTTAAAAGGCTCCTAAAAACTTAAATCGACTTCTTGATAATTGGAAAGTGGATCGCAGTTTCGTTTGCGATTCCTATCCCCATTTAAGAAAATGGCCTTTTCGTTTAAAATAGTGGGGGAATTTCTATCGAGAATCTGTATGTAGCATGGTTTTTGCAACTTGGGAAAGCTAAATGTGTCCTCGTGGGAGTTGTAATTTTTAGTAAATCCTGTGTGTTGATGCAACCCTCGGGCTGCAAATATCTTGAGGACTAATGCAATAAACGGGGATTGCTATACGGGCAATTAAGGATTCTACTTTTATTGGCTCTTTAAACTTGAATTTTCCACCGCACAGGTAGGTTATGAGTCAAGTTTTGTGGACAAAATCGTCAGTAATATGGGAGCTCTTAGATTTTAATAAGAGCTGACTTTACATTTTTTTTTTAAGTATCTTTGAATGGGCAAACTTTTTATCTAGTAAGTAAATACCGGTCTCTGGAGCACCAGTTGGATTGTTCCAACAAGGGTATTGTATTGAAATAGAGCTTGGTGCGAGGTGTTTTCTTTCTTTCACATTAGAAGAATTAGTTTCTCTTCCCTGGCATATATAATAGATACTAGGGGTGGGAGAGGCCCTGATGGCTCTTTTTTTTGGTACAAATATTGGAGCAGAATCAGTTATGTAAAATGACTTGATCAGCTCTATTAACTGCTAATAGAATTTTTTAAAAAATGAGTTCATCACTCTGATCAGCAAAATTGGAGATGATTACAGTGGAGAAAATTACAACTTTTGATTTCTCTTGAGTTAAAGAAATATTGAGGTAAATGACTGGTTTTACCACATGGTTTCATTTTTTTATCTGGTTTGTACTAGACTGGCAGATCACATCTAGATGGCTGAAGTTATTTGAAGGGAATTTGGCAAGTGTCAAAAAAGAACTGGAGTTCAACTTGGACAAATTTGTCAACTAATATATTTTGCAATTTTATTTAAATGCTCAGGTTATTTAGTTTGGAATTTCTATCTAAATGGGATTCTTATATTTTGCAATTTTATTTAAATGCTCAGGTTATTTAGTTTGGAATTTCTTTCTAAATGGGATTCTTGAAGTTGCTCTAGTGACTAGATTAGAATCTAATGATTCTTCAGATGAGAATGAAACTCTGGGATTCCCTCTATCCCTGAGCTAGTGCTGAGGAGTTTGCATGCTAGTAAAGTTCTTTGGCAAGGTAGGGAAGCCTGAATGGAGGAGAGAAGTTAAGTCTGATACCCAGACATTTGGATTACTGTAAAGTCTTTCACCCCAAGGTATTCTCTCCTTAAGCTGTCTTTAGGGTAGAATTGCATGCCATATGTGTCTTTTACATAGAAAGTCTGTGCACTGTCAGCTCCTTTAATTTGGTTTAGTTTTCCTTTAGTGTGGTACACAGAGGTAGAGATTTACCAAGTCTAGCTGGGGTATGTGTGTAGGTAGTGTCTCCCTGCATAGACTAGGTTGAGCATTATCTCAAATTGTATCTTGTGGTTTTTGAAATTAGTCTGATGGGTCTGGTCTAGTTTAGGGTGAATCAGTGTAACAGCTTTGTTTTGTGTTGGTGTTCTGGTTGTCCCTGGATTTTCTTTTCTTTTTCTTTAGTTTGAAAAGCTTGAAATTTTTTGACTAGATGGATCAAGTGGTGTTGCATGCATTTGGAAGGCAGATACTGGTGGGTTTCTGGAGACCAGAATGGTAGTATGTTCCCAGAACAGCCAGTGAGAGACTGTCTCAAAAAGAAAACTCTGAAATTACATTTCCTAAAAGTTGAGCCTATTTTAGCACTCTTTCTGTTCTGCAGCCTTTTATTAATCTGGGGGTTTTCCTTTCCTGTTGGAGGGCTAGGGATGCAGCTTCTTGTTCTCTGTGAGCCAGACCCTGAATTCAGTCCTCAGTGACTATAGTGATATGACTTTAACTATACCTTTCACTAGGGAGTTACATGGACTTAGTGGGGGATATTTGTTCAGACTTAGTGACAGACATAAATGTAGCTGCTGCTGTTGTTTCTCTATAGATACTTCCATTAACAGTATAGACAACAGCCTTGAACTTTGATCAGTATTGTAGCAAGTCTAAATTTATCTTTTTGTGTGTGCAGTGAGGTTTTGCACTGTAGTCATATGACTCAGGAAGTGTGGCTTCTCAAAGCTGCCCACGCCTTAGTTCTGGATCAGCAACTTGCACATGATGTCTTAGTGTCCCATTTGTGAATACTTCAGTAGGTTATGATGTATTCAGTTTTTGGCTGCAGAAAGTAGCCTGCCCACTTAGAGGATTTTCTGGGTTTGATTTACTATGATCTAAATGTTTGAGATTTTGTAAGTGACAAAGTCAGGCTTTCTGGCAAACCTGAGCACTGGTGTTGGGAGCCTGTCCTTTCCATACTAGACCACTAACAGTTTTTCTGCAAGTGACAGTAGCCACCTCTCCTATCTGTAAACATTGTTAAATGCTCTTTGCACCAAACAGATTTACCCTTAGTTGAATCATAGGGTTTAACTGGCTTTCTAATATGGTGTGGTGGGTGGGGTGAAGTTTGCTGGCAAGAGTTGAAATTTGTGATTAATAGTTTGTGAAAGGAAGTAACATGCTACATTAAGCTTGAGCTGTTGAGCATCTTTGTCCCTGTCCAGATATTAATGAGGAACTTTGTCAAAGGATAGGAAGGGCGTGTTTCTTCAAGTTCTGTGCATTTAATGTAGCTGTTAAAACAGTACTGCTGTCTTTGGGTGATGTGGTAGGTTTTGACTTTGGGTACCTTGAGGTTCTTTTGTTATAGCTACTCATCTAGAAATGGATTAATGATTGGGTTTAAAGTCTGGTGAGTTAAACTTAGTGAGTGTGGCTGCCCTGCAACCCTAGTATACTACAAGTGTTTGAACATTGTGTTATCAACCTGTTGCTTGAGCAGTTGAGGGCAGTTTTGTGGGTAGAAACCAGAATGTCTTCAAAAAGTAAGTATTCAAAGATAGTATGGTTACAATCTTGTGATTATCTCAGGTTTTTGAGAAGACAGTTTTCATTTTTAGGGATCAGAAGGGAACTTGAGGCCAGTTGTAAGCTTAAGTAATATCTAAATTGGAAACATTTTCTTTTTGGTCTGACTTTCTTAAAATGACTTTTTCTGTTGCCAACACATTACCACCTCTTGGTTTTTGCTTGTTTTCATTTTTAAGTTTGTGTTGACACTTGTGGAGCTTGTCTTCTCCCATGTGGGTCCTGGGGCTCTAATCAGCCTTGGCCACAAGTGCCTTCTTGCTGGCCCAAACACCTATTTTCTTTTTTTAAAAGATTGTGTATGAGTGTTCTATCTGCATGTACATCTGCATGCCGGAAGAGGGCATCAAAACTCACTATAGAGGGCTGAACTCCTCTGGAGGAGACCCCACCCCCAACACCTTTCTTTCCGGTAAGCTATTAGAGGTCTAAATGGAGGAAATGGAATATTTTGCAATTATTTGAAAATAGTCCAGATAGCTAAAAATCCCTTGATTAAAGCAGCAATTCAGCATGGTACCTGGGCTTGCAGCCCTGTGAAATGATGATTCTGTTTATCCATTCGCTGAGTACGCTGTGCTGACCTTCTTCCCAGTCTCGGGCTCCTGTTCTGGGAGCTTGGGGCTGAGTAGCCTCCAGCACTGCTCTCTGCAGTGTTCTACTGTGGATTGCTTGTGTGCTGGTAGACTACTACTGGTAAGAATGGCCAGTGTCAGCAGGGATGGCTCCCTCTGGGTTCCATCTCACCAAGATGAGTGGTGCAAATCTGATCACTTCCTGCAGCCCTTCTAGTTCCTTGTTCATAGGTTATTTTTTCATTTATTTATTGTGAGTTTGCACCTCCCGCTTGTGGAGCCATTTTAAAGAGAGAGTTGGTATAGAGCTTGGGGGTGGGTGCCTCCGTTGGTTGTTATGTTGTAGTAACACAGGTTGCCCAAGATACATACAGATCAGTTTAAGTTTGCTTATCTTTGGGTTAGGAGTAAACAGTAGGACTGATAATTTAATACTAACATTTGAATTTATGTAAAGGGCAGAGGTTATGGTAGTAGAATTTCTCATAGGACTATTCCTAAGTATATTTATTTCATAACTGTCGTGTAGGTCTTTCATATCTGAGCATCTGTGACAAGGTGCTTTTATTTAGATTTTACTTTTTTACTAATGAGTACTTCCTTTGGAGAAAAAAAATCTGACTCATGAGGTGTCTGTTCCTTCTTAAGAAAAAAGATCATTTATAGATGACTTGGTTTCTTAACTCCCTGGCAAGGATGTTGGTTTCTTAGGCAGTAAAAGACTCTGAGTGAACAGAATAACTGAAGGGAAGGTTCTTTGTTAATATGTGCCAGGTAAGCATATTTTTCTACATTAGGAATAAGAAATGGAAAAAAGTCACTGAAATAAAAACAACTACTTTTTCTTTGTAGCGACCAAATAGAAATAATAGGGACTGACATTTTATATGTGTCTCCCTGCCCCCACCAGGGTTTCTCTTTGGCACTTTTCCTGGAACCTGCTCTGTAGACCAGGCTGGCCCCAAACTCCAGAAATCTGCCTGTCTTCTGCCTTCCTGGGTGCTGGGATGAAAGGAATGTCACCTGTATGGCTTAACACTATATAAAATGGGACTAGATGACCAGTGCACTTTTACTATATGGCACTAGTCTAAAGTAGAACTTGTAAGTACTGTGACGATGTAAGCAGTTCCCATCTTAATTTTGATTTTCCTGTGTTGTAAGGTTTTGAAATCATACAATTTATCTACTTGGCGCTGGCTGGCCTCATTCCTGGTCTTCTGCCACACAGCCTTTTAAGTGTTGAGATTATAGACATAGGTTATGTGTTCATGCATGCCCCTTTTGCACAAAAAGTTTTAAAGTTACTTTCTCAAGAAACAGTGATTAATTAAAAGTTAGCCTGAATTGTGTAGCAAGTACAGAGGCCTTCCTCAAAATATAATTAGCAGTCCTAAACCTCTCACTGTGGGGTAATATCCAGTAACTTCGTGTGCTTCAAGATTCAAGGAAAGAGGCTGACTCAGCCTGGAAAACAGTGCTTGCTGCTCTTTGAGAATCTAGCAGTTAAGTTTCCAGCACCCACGGCAACAGCTCATGCCTTTGACACCAGCTTCAGGGATCTGATCTGGCCTCAGCAACAAAAGGACATAGCATAATAGTGAAATTAATTATTCTTTAAAAGGTTTATGGCTATCTGAGCTGACAGTACTCTCCAGAGTCTAAAAACAAAAACCTCAACACCAGGCATGAGAAGCCTGTCTCTAACCTTTGAGGGGAGGTTAGGGTGGTCCAAGACTCCTAAAAACAGTATAGACTATTGGCGTTGCTCTAGAGGTGGAAGGTGAATCTGTACTACTGCTGAAGATACTATGCCCTTTAGACACTGGGCCTAGAGGTCTCCTTGGTTGGAAATGACCGGAAAGGAAAGACCCCTTTGAGGACCAACTTCACAGTACCGTGCAAGTTTCCAAAGGAGAGCAGTCAACATCCCTACTTAGTCATGATGCCTGTGAACAACTATGACCAGCATGGCACTATAACCCTAAGAGTGCAGTTCTTTAGTTAAACTTAGGATTCCCTGGAGGAAGGAAACAGTGCTTGATACTGGAAGCCTACACGGGGCTAGTGAAGTCATGAATCTTGGAGAAAAACCTACAACTGATACTTAACTACATTCTAAATATTTGTGTGTGTGTGTGTGTGTGTGTGTGTGTGTGTGTGTGTGTGTGTGTGTGTATAACCACATGTATGTGTAACTCACCCCTCATGCAGTAGAAAGACATGTTAGAGCCGGGCGTGGTGGCGCACGCCTTTAATCCCAGCACTTGGGAGGCAGAGGCAGGCGGATTTCTGAGTTCAAGGTCAGCCTGGTCTACAAAGTGAGATCCAGGACAGCCAGGGCTATACAGAGAAACCCTGTCTCGAAAAACCAAAAAAAAAAAAAAAAAGAAAGAAAGAAAGACATGTTAGAGAAAAATCATAACTAATCAAAATGTAGAGGTTTGGAGGCCAATTGCAACTGTATCTGCAATACAGCTAAGGCACAGGGGGATATTACAGAAGGCGGGGCGCAGCAAGATTGTAATAGCAAGCAGAATAGAGTATGCTGTGGTATTGTGTCTTCTAGACCACTAGCCTATCTGCCTAAACATGATCTGAACAATGCTAACTGGATGAGGGAATTTCAGGAGGCCTCAACCCTACACAAAGAAGTTCAGACAAATAAGGAATGCTGAGACTAGAAGTCTGCCCTGGGGCGGAAAACACCAACTGGTTATCCAATATCAAATAGTCAGCCTCATACACATACAAGTAATGTGGATAGACTGAGCAAGTTGTGTTTAGGAGTGTATGTGTAACAATAATGAAAAGAGTGGCAGGGAATTTGAAGAATAAGACGTATATAGGAGTGTTTGGAGGAAGGGCAGAGGGGTATAATTGTGTCATAACTTTAAAAGGTGAGTGAGTGAAAGTAGCTGGCAGGAAGGCTACCGTCCTTTTATCCTTGGGCCTGGTTTATTTAGCAAATTCTATGGCTTTGGACTACTGGGTGTTAGTTTTGCTGGCTAAGCATAAACAGGAATTGCTGAAGTTTTAATCCTACTTGGTGATTCCGGGATAAGGATATAAGTGCTGACTTAGAAACTGTAACATTACACAACTTTTTACTGCTGGATGAAGATATAAGTGGTAGAGGCTATCTACCCTTTCGTGTGAGAAGATTAAAACCAGATGATAGTTATTCACAGGTGGGGACTCCATTGTCATTTTGTCTGTAGTACTGAAGAGAAACCTGACTGACTCCCCCATTCCCTTTGGGTCCTACCATAATTCCAAAGGTAGCCCAGTGTGTTTCCATAGGCTATTTCATTTGCTCGGCTAATATGAGCAAAAGTGAATGGATTATCAGCATATAGCACTGTGGTTCTCAGTTATATTACAATTCATAACAGCAAAGTTACAGTCTGACAACACTGATAAAAGTTAGGAAAGATGGAGTGGCGAGTTTGCCTTTGCAGTTTGTATGTTAGTTTTTAGAGGCCTTGTCTAGTTAACACCAACTTACAGAAGGAAGGCTGCTTACCATGAATGGCAGAAATAAGCAAAATTGTAAATAAAGAATCCCTTGGCCTTCCGGCTTTCAAATATGGCCAGCCTTTTGATATATTCTGGTTTTTGGAAAAAAAACTCATTTTATAGGTAGGCTTATGGTTCTGTATTGGTCATATATGTGTAGTTATTTTGGTGTGCATGTTACTTAGCCACAGGTTGTCTGCAAGGATTTTGTGAGTTTGGTTTTTGAAGACAGGTTTTTCTCTAGCTCTGGCTGACCTTGAACTCTGAGATCTTTGAGTGCTGGAATTAAAAGACAAGTACCACTGTGCCTGTTAGACCTTTTAGATCTTTGAATGGTTTGGCCTGTGACCAGCCTGCCATGGGTCACATCATTGAAGAACACTTGCTGACTCGCCCTCTCCTGATGAGAAATGACTTCTGAATATGTAGCTAATATTACAATGTATTTCAGTTGAGATCTGTGTCTGTGGACCTGAATGTTGACCCATCGCTTCAGATTGACATACCTGATGCACTCAGTGAGAGAGATAAGGTCAAGTTTACAGTGCACACCAAGGTGAGTGACAATAAATGACTGCTAGTGTTGCATACATTTTCAGAAGATTGTGAGAAGATTTCTTAAGCTGAAATAGAAACTGCAGTGTGGCAAACTGCTGAGAACTTGAGCTTCTGTCTTGCTTGGGGGCTCCATATATGTTGTGCTTCAGTTCCCTTCTGCTGGGATGGAGTCCTCAACAGGCAAATGTGCAGCCACAGTCATTTGCATGATTTGGTTTTCATTTGTACATGAGGTAAATCACAGGCATGAAAGAGAAGCCAGGGATAATTTCCAGAACCATAGTAAACTGTAGAAACATTCTATTTGCTGTTCTGTTTTATAACCTGGGGGAGGTTCGGTCTCAAACTTATCTGTTACTAGTATAATCTTTCATATACAGCAAGCTTCAAAAGGCCTTGTGAAAAGAATTTCCTAGAGATGAGGATGTCTAAGTTGCCTAGCTTAGTGACTTTAGATCATATATTGCTGTACTCTTTGGGTCTTGTTGTATTGATTGTGTAATGCTCTCATAGTGCAATCTAAAGCCATTTTGTATGTCTTTACAGACCACACTGCCCACATTTCAGAGCCCAGAGTTTTCTGTTACAAGGCAACATGAAGATTTTGTGTGGCTGCATGACACTCTTACTGAAACAACGGATTATGCTGGGCTTATTGTGAGTTCATTTAAGAAAATAAGCTGGTTTCTTACCTTTTTGCATAAAGAAGCCATATATTTTACAGTGGTTTGAATTAAGTATATGTGTATGTGAAGGTGAGTGTGGGTGCCTGCAGGTCAGATCCCCTGGAGATGGAATTCACAATGATTGTAAGCACAAGGGTGCTATAAACTGAGCTTAACCATCCCCTTCACACCCATCCTAGGCACTAGTAGAATTGATTTCTAGGAAATTTCATTATTGGAGCACAGAAAAAATCCTCAGTGGTACTCAGTGAAGGAGACAGTTGTCAGAGCTCTTGGCTAGTTTTTAAATGAATTCACATACACAAATGTCCTGCTGTATTAAGAACTTCCCAGTAGTGATTTCTTTGTGGTTCTTTGGCACAAGATCTCATGGCCCAAGATGACCTGAATTAGAGTTATGCTTTAAAAAGTTCCCTCGAAATGTTAATTGAAAAATAAATTTGTTTTTGTGATATAGAGGATCAAACTCAGGGCCTCAAACACACTAAATAGGAGCTCTGCCTCTGATTTGGATCTCCAGCACTAAAACTCAAATCTTTGGAAATAGGGGGGAATTCCTTTGAACACATCCAAAGTTCTGATTTAGCCATCCACTGTTGGCATTAATTGCATCTGTTTTAAGCTGACAAGGAAGAAATGTATGTATACACACACTATGGTGTTTTGGCATGAGAGATGGGTTTTTGGTTTCTCAAGAGAGGGTTTTATTGGCTGTCCTGGAACTTGCTCTATAAACCAGGTTGGCTTTGAACTCTGAGAGATCTGCTGGGATTACAGGAATATGCTACCATGCCCAGCCTAGGATAGTTCCTTTTTAGAAGGTCAGAAAGAATAATAAGGTTTGCATGAAATGAGAGCTGTCTTAGCTCTATTGGGGTCATCATCTGAATTGGCAGGTAAGGTGCAGTCACCGTCTGCACTGGGATAAGGTACTCACAGAATCCTTGCCTCTGCTACAGATCCCTCCTGCTCCTACAAAGCCAGACTTCGATGGCCCTCGAGAGAAGATGCAGAAACTGGGAGAAGGGGAAGGATCTATGACAAAAGAAGAGTTTGCCAAGATGAAGCAAGAACTGGAAGCGTAAGTGAATTTTCTTGAGCTCTGCCTTATGAGAAATATATTCAGAAGAAATGAGTGGGGAAACCTGATATTAAAAGTGTAACCACCGGCCAGTAGTGGCACATGCCTTTAATCCCAACACTCAAAGGCAGGTGGATTTCTGAGTTCCAGGCCAGCTGGGTCTACAGAGTAAGTTCCAGGACAGCCAGGGATACACAGAGAAACCCTGTCTGGGGGGCGGGGGGGGGGGCGGGGGTAGGTGTAACTATTTGTTGCCTAGTGCTGGTTTCTAAAACTACATTTTGTAAAGTTTGACATATTGGTGATGTGCTTCTAGAACTTTGTTGTTGGATTGTACCATGCTGTTTACAAAGTGTTTTGAATGGACCACATGGATGACTTAAGAGGGTACCCATATTCACAAATTACAACATCTTAAACATTTCAGCTAGTTATGAGACAAAACAACATGGTATAGTGTTATTTAAATCTCTGAAAGGTTAGGAGAAAATAGCATACACATTTTCTCCTTAACCTTTGTTTATAGATGGAATTTTTTTACGTGTGTGTCAGCAAGAGCAGTGCCCCTTAGATTTCTTTAACCTGACTCAGAAGTACTTGCCCCTCCCACTATTAGCCTGTTATCAGCTATCTCTTTTTTTTTTTTTTTTGGTTTTTCGAGACAGGGTTTCTCTGTATAGCTCTGGCTGTCCTGGAACTCACTGTGTAGACCAGGCTGGCCTCGAACTCAGAAATCCGCCTGCCTCTGCCTCCCGAGTGCTGGGATTAAAGGCCTGCGCCACCAGGCCCGGCCTTCAGCTATCTCTTAGAGGCTGATCAGACCTGCACTAACAGTGTGCTCATGTCCCTGAGAATGAAAGAGGCTTTTTAAATTTTTTCAAAAGGTTCTATTTATGTGAGTTATCTTCAGACATACCAAAAGAGGGCATTGGGTCCCATTACAGATGGTTATGAGCCACCATTATTAGGAATTGAACTCAGGACCTCTGGAAGAGCAGTCAGTGCTCTTAACTATTGAGCCATCTTTCCACCCCATGGCTTTATTCCTTTAAAGAGGAAGGTCTTGCCCTTGCTGATAGAAACAGTAATTACATGTAGGCTTGGGGTCTCTCAGACTTTGGTTTTACAGTGGCACTTTTTTCCTTCATTGGTTCATTCTACAGTTAACATTTAATTATCAAGTTGAATTGTAGTGTTTAGGTCTAGTTTAGTTGTCTTACTTTTCCTAGTGACCGTGAGCAGTGGGGTTAAATAAGGACGTGCGCTGTATTGGGCAGGGATTGAGCAGTGCAGGCTGAGTTCTTTGCGTATGTCTTTGCAGTGAGTATCTCGCTGTCTTTAAGAAGACCGTGTCCTCCCATGAAGTCTTTCTTCAGCGACTTTCTTCTCACCCTGTTCTCAGTAAAGACCGCAACTTTCATGTTTTCTTGGAATATGATCAGGATGTAAGGCAATTTTTCTATTTTCATGGTTGAAAACAATACAAGTTTCTTGGGTTTGCATTTATCATTAAAAAAAAAAAAAACGGAGAGAACGCTTTCTCTTCCTCTTTGGATTCACTTTAGAGTTTACTTTCTAAAAACAATTGAAAGAACATTGACACCCCCAGCCCAAACTAATTTTCTTCTGTTTAATTTGTTGGAAGGAATTGAAATGTATGTTATGTACCTTTATTTCAGGGTTTCTGTTCTTTTCTTAAACATGCCTTTTCATATATGACGCAAGCCCTGACTTCTACACAATTTTACCCTAAGCATATTTCTGAGTTGGAGGCCAGTCAGTCTACATAGTGAGTTCTAGGACAGCTAGGGCTACATGATGAGACACTGTTTAGAAAAGAACATCTTCAAATTCTTGAGTCTTGGTATTAGTAGGATCAAGCAAAGCAGTAGCTCTGCAGAGGATTGAAAAACCTCGGGGACTCGGTGCCACCATGATTCAGAGTGTTGGCTTGGCAGTTGGGAATATGATCTGTATTTAGCTAATTTCAGACTTCCTGGTTTAAGGCTGGGTTAAAGTACCTTGTGTATTCATGATAGTAAAAATGTTACTTGTGTGATTACTCAACTAAAAGATGCTAACAGAAACTGTTACCATGTCATAAAATGTTTTGGAATTTCCTTAGCTAAGTGTGAGACGGAAGAATACCAAGGAGATGTTTGGAGGCTTTTTCAAAAGTGTGGTGAAGAGTGCGGATGAGGTCCTTTTTTCTGGAGTTAAGGTAAGGTGTGGGCAGTTGCAGAAAATTCTTTCTTTCTTTCTTTCTTTTTTTTTTCTTTTGGTTTTTCGAGACAGGGTTTCTCTGTATAGCCCTGGCTGTCCTGGCAGTCACTTTGTAGACCAGGCTGGCCTCGAACTCAGAAATCCGCCTGCCTCTGCCTCCCGAGCGCTGGGATTAAAGGCGTGCGCCACCATGGGAATGGGCAGGTTTTCTTTCGGGGGATAAACAGGTGTTACAAGTCTTAGGACATGGCTGCTTTTCTCTGCTTCCACTTTGTCAAGGCAGGGCTTCTCTAACTCCTGGAACGAAATTTTTTTTTTTTTTTTTTTTTTAAGATCAGAGTGGCCTTGAACTCAGCTTCACCTGCCTCTGTCTAGTAGGTGCTGGAATCAAATACAGCAACTTAACTTTTCAGTTCTGTCCTGAATACTTTTTTTTTTTTGTTGGGGTTGGGGTGGTCCTTGAGTCTCTTCGTTGTTTTTTGTTTTTTCTGGATGTAGGTTGCATGTTTGTGGAAGAGAAAATAAGCATGGTTTCATATTGCTGAGAGTTACACTTGGTTTTTAGGTTGTGTTAAGATTGAAGTTAATATTGTTTGCTTGGCTTTTATTGAAGAATGGGCAGAGCTATTCTAGCAGATGAGAAAAAAGAGGCCTTGCTCACTCAATGTCTTCCTGGTTCTTTGTAAATAATGGTTTTGGCAACTTATCTAGTATCTGACTTTGCCTCTCTAGGACTTGAGTAGGGAAGCCCAGTGTTCTGGGTGTTAAGTAGAAAGGAAAGGTTAGAAATGGTGTTTCCTAGGCATACTGTATGGGTTTTGTGTATATGCATTGTGGGTCTGTTGCTATTGACAAAAGCTTGCCAGGAGTGCCCATATTGTTAGTCTGAAATCAGCCAAATTAAAATAAAAACCAAGCCCATGGACACACATGATATCAAGGCTAGGTCGAGGTGGCAGTGTCCCACCTGACAAATGCACTAGAAGAATTACTGACTTGTGGAGGATGTCAGTATTTACTTGCCATTCATAAGTGATTCTGTGCTGATTTAGTCTGTTAGTACCTGATTGTTTTTGTCAGTTTTGAGAATTACAAATATTAAGTGTCATGATAATAGTCTGTACCGGTTAAACTTAGGTGACTATTTTGTTTGGTTTGGAGGCAGGTTCTCAAGATAGATTCTTTAGTCACCACCTCAGCCACGAATGTGCCGAATTGCCCGTGTTTTCTCTAGCACTATACATACTCCTATTCTTGACATTTTGATTCTTTTTCCTTATTTTTAGGAGGTGGATGACTTCTTTGAGCAAGAGAAGAATTTCCTTATTAACTATTACAACAGGATCAAGGATTCCTGTGCTAAAGCAGACAAAATGACCAGATCTCACAAAAGTAAATACCTTTACCCACTTGGTTACTTACAGAGCTCTGATGTGTGCCTGTTCTGCTCAGATGACAGTATCTGCTTGCTTCTCCAGATGTTGCTGACGACTATATCCACACTGCAGCCTGCTTGCATAGCCTGGCCTTAGAAGAACCCACAGTCATCAAAAAGTAAGTCTTGGGTGGCTGAGGTGGTAGTTAAGCAGAGTGCTGCCTTAGCTTATGCAAGGCCCTTAGTTCAGCCCATTGATCCTTCCTCTTCCCCAATCTTCTCACTAAAAGTTACTAGCATTTGCAAAGCCCTGGTGGTGGTGGCACGTGCCTGCACTTTCACCCAGGAGGCAGGAGAATCAAGTCTTAAGAGTTTTTTAATAAATTTATATATCATAGAAAGCTAAGACCTTGAACTTCTATATACTTTCAGGTACCTGTTGAAAGTTGCAGAGCTATTTGAAAAACTTAGGGTAAGAAGTTTTGTGTTGGTATTGGTACCATTTAGTTAAGGTGCATAGATTTCTGCCTGGGTGGTAACAGGTGACCTTTATTTGTTTAAAATAGAAAGTGGAAGGTCGAGTTTCATCAGATGAAGACTTAAAACTGACAGAGCTCCTCCGATACTACATGCTCAACATAGAGGCTGCAAAGGTAAGGTAGGAATTAGCCCTTAGTAGCACTAGTTCATCTTGCAATAACCAGAAATTGAATGCTTAAGGTAATCCCTCTGGGTTAGAGAGGAATGTTGCTTTATTTTGAGGTACACTTGTTTTCAGTGTTGTGTGATATGTGAAGACCTGACCTGAGAACAACCAACCTTGTGGATTTTCCTTCAGTGCCATGGCTTTACTCCCTTGTAAAATGGGGCCTCACTGGCCTGGATCTCTGAAATTATAGGTTTCATGTTATGTTAGACATAATTAACTCAAGTTAGATACCAATTTCCAAAAGTGGGATTCATGGGGCAGGCTCTTGGTCATGGGTGTTCCTCTAAGTCATCGCTCAGTGGCATTCTCTCCAAGTCAGTCAGCAGTAAATAAACATGTTTGATATGCTGTTTGATTTTCTGAAATATCTTCAATTACTGATTCAACTAGAAGGAAGTTTCTATGTGGGATATTTTATATAATGATATGGAAATAATCTTCAAAACGTCAGAAACTGACAATAACCTTATTGTACCCCCCTTCTGCTCCTGCTGCTTGAGATCAGACTAAGAGCCAGCTAGGCAAGTACTATATTATATTAATAAGGCATATCAGCATAAGAGTATACTGGGTAAAGAGCTAGAGCGATGGCTCAGCAGTTTGATAACCTGCACCCACATCAGGTGGCCCTATACCTCCAGACTCATGTGTACAGTTATGCCCACACAGTTAGGAAAGGAAAACCTTTATGCACGATAGAGGAATAGACTAGAGGCCATTTTAGAATGTTGGCCGTGGATGCTTTCTAGACTTGCATGCATGTCTAGACACTTTCAGAGTGTGATATTTCCTTTGGAGATTTTTTTTTTTTTTTTTTTTTTACATCATGATTGTTAATTTTCTTTCCAGGATCTCCTGTATAGACGTACAAAAGCCCTAATTGACTATGAGAATTCAAACAAAGCTTTGGACAAGGCCCGGTTAAAAAGCAAAGATGTCAAGTTGGCAGAGACTCATCAGCAGGAATGCTGCCAGAAGTTTGAACAGCTTTCTGAATCTGCAAAAGAAGGTTGAACATTTTTTTTCTGTACCTAGTTTTCATTTGGGAAAAAAATAATAGAAATTATCAAAAGTAAACCCCCTCCCCATGGGGCTGGGGTTAGAGCTCTAATAAACAACTGGCCTAGCACTTGTGAGGCTGGGCTTGTCCCCCACAGCACAAGAAAGATGAATAGTAACACTAAGGAAAACTCGACTGTTTGTGTCAGGTTGGGGAGGGGCTGGAGGGTCATCTGAGTACCAGGCTCCAGGTGATGCCCCTTCGTGATGTTAGCACAGGGTAGGGATGTGAGCGTGGAAATGCATGCACGCAGACACAGTGCCTGCGTACAGTAACTAGGTCAGTATGAAAGGACACTGGTGTTGGAAAGAAGCTATAGGAGTATATTAGTTATCACCATGAACGTGTGGGAGGTGGAAGAAGAGTTAATGCCTCAATATCAGAGACAGTAGTGGGTTATGTGAAAAGAATCAGTCAATGATACAGAAGTGGGATCTTCCCAGATGAGATCCTGGTCTGAAGATGTGAGTTAACTAGGAGTTTGCCCCCAATAATAAAGAAAGGCTGGCTTGTGAGGTATGGTCTTTTCCTAGGAGGATCTCATGTATCTTGCTTAGGTGGACATGAAACAAAGCCAGTAAAAATATTAGTGTATTTCCTCATATAAATTCTTACTCTCAGGTTTTTATAAGAAAACATGGTTTTTCACCGAGCAGTGGCACACGCCTTTAATCCCAGCACTCAGCAATTTCTGAGTCTGAGGCCAGCCTGGTCTACAGAGTGAGTTCCAGGACAGCCAGGGCTGCACAGAGAAACCCTGCCAAGAAAAAGAAAAAGAAACCATGTATCTAATCCTGCCAGCTATAGCTAGTACTCCAACTTTGGGCAATCTTGAGCTACCAGTTCTCTAACCCAAGGTGTGCTTAGTGATTGAGTGGTGTGGCCCACATACAGGCAATGTGTATGACAGGTGTGTTTTAGTGTATATTGACTGGCATTAGGTCTGGAGGTCATTTGTGATAGGGGTATTTGGATGCTGTAATGTGTGAGAAAATTAAAATTTCCTATAGTTTGGTAAATTTTAACTCTTTATTCTCATAGAGCTTATAAACTTCAAACGGAAGAGAGTAGCAGCATTTCGAAAGAACCTAATTGAAATGTCTGAACTGGAAATAAAGCATGCCAGAGTAAGTTGACTCTCACAGGCCTGACAAGCCACTTTCTCAAGGTCTTGCTTTGGTTTTCATTATTAATCTAATGAACCATGTGTGGTAGTGCAAACCTTTCAGTGCTGAATGAACACTGAATGCAGGAGAAGACCATCATGTATCCAAAGGGGGTATTTCAGTATATTGAGGTTTTTTTGTTTGTTTTTGAGACATCTTAACTATAGTTCCGGTTGTCTTAGAACTTGCTTTGTAGCTTTAGCAGCTGATGTGAAACTCACAGAGACCTACTTCTGCCTGTTCAATGTTGGGACTAATTAAAATCTAAATATTTCATTTATTGCCTGTGGTGCATACTTAGTGGTGACTCAGCAAAGAAAGGCACATGTTTGGTTCTTTTTTTTTTTTAAGATTTATTTATTTACTATATGTAAGTACACTGTAGCTGTCTTCAGACACTCCAGAAGAGGGCATTAGATCTTGTTACGGATGGTTGTGAGCCACCATGTGGTTGCTGGGATTTGAACTCTGGACCTTTGGAAGAGCAGTCGGTGCTCTTACCCACTGAGCCATCTCACCAGCCCACATGTTTGGTTCTTAGTTGAACTGTGGGTTAAGAATTTGATGCCTGTGCTTAAGGGTTCTCAGTGTAGTGCATAGGTTTGGTTTTCTAGTAACAGCAATCCATGGAAGGGTCTTTGGCAGTTACTTTGGCCTATTCAGAATATTGTTACTCTGCGGCAACCTGGACAGGCTACAGGTCTTATCGAGTCTTCCTTAGATTTCAACATTACAGAACCAAGTGTTTAGGGCATTTTGGGATTGGGGTGCTGTAGGAGGAGAGGCCACCGGCATTTTAGCCTGGAGCCCTCTGACTAGCAGGATGTGGGTGGTGCTAGGTAGTTAGTTGTATCTTGGGGGTTCATGGAGGAGAGTGTCAGCCTAGTTTGGTCACTTTTCAGATTCAGGGTTCATGAGAAAGCTGTGTCTGGGTTTATTTTATTCATTTCTCTCCCCCCCCTTTCTTCTAGAATAACGTCTCCCTGTTGCAGAGCTGCATTGACTTATTCAAGAACAACTGACCTGTCTTTACTCTGAAGGACACCAATGTGAAAGCCAGCATCACTTGCACTTAAATCATTACTGCACAAGGAATAGCTTTGACTAGGTTAAAATCATGTGAATAAATACTTTGATTTCTAAAAATCTTAACACTTAACCATGTTGGTTTAAAAATATTTTCATTGCATGTTACTTGGACATAACTAATCCTTTTCTTAAGCATTTAATACCTCAAAGTAGGTAGAATCTAACAGATTCTCCTATAGACTGTCAGGAATTACTAATAAGTGGTATGGAGACGTGTGCCTTCTGGAAATGAGAAGCAATAGCCTGGCCCATGTCTGTCTCAATATTTCCTGTGTCTGCTCCTACAGACATGTCAGGGGTAACTGACAAGAATCACTGCTTGTGGGCAGGTGGCAGACACTCTGTTCTTAGGTAGGTTTTGCTCCCTCTTGTCAAGATCACTTCAGATGCTTGTACAGTAACAAGAAGATCTCATGTCTTTTTACATCCTTTACAGTCCATTTTTGTAACTGGGATATAAATACTTGAGAGAAAAGGAGAATCTAGAGTTCTGGTGGGGCATGTGTGTTTGTGCTTTGGATGTTTTTATAAAGTATATAATAAAGATAATCCATGTTACCATATGGAGTGTTTCTGTAGAAAACTAGACTTCTCAAGAATGCTGTCTCAGCAGTTCCACAGGTTCATTAGCTGTCCTCTTAAAACCTTTACTAACATTTTTGGGATTGAGCCAGGGCTTTGTGCAAACCACTGACAGTGTTCAACCCTCAGTATTTCTTTGAAACAGGATTTGGCTCTGAACCCAGGACTGACTCCACTGCCTCAGCTTTACAGCCTCTGGGGTTGTGCAGTTATGGTATACCAGCACACCTGGCTCAGTCTCAGTTTTGAAGAGGCTTGGCTCTGTTTGCTGTATTTGAATACTTGGGGCGGGGTGTGTTTCCTACTTAAACTGGTTTGTTAGTATTGATTCCATAGCACAGATTGATGGGAGTCTGGGTTTATTTAAGCAAAGATTTCACAACAAAGTCTGGTTTCTGACTGTATTTTTTTATGTTACAACTAGACTACTCACAATGGCACACACAAACTTTACATTTTGGTGGTTGGTAGTGGGTACCTGAACCATAGCCACATGAGTATGTGCTCATACCTATGTGAGTATTGGCCTTGTTCCTCCATCAAGATTGGTTGTTGCTGTAAGAGTCTTAGATCTACCTCCTGTCTGGAATGCAGCCAGCTGAAGCTTATTAGTTGGTTGAACCCTTGCACAATTGAAGGTAGACTTGTTTATGCAGTGTCCCTTGGTTGGTTCCAGCGGGCAGAGATTGAATGGGAACCCTAAGTATACCTGAGACATGAATACTACTCAGGCTGCCATTGGGTGGGTTCTCACAGGATATCAACATAATTCAGCTGCGTTCAGAGTAAGGCAGTCTGATCCTGTCCTGAGTGCTCGGGATCCTAGACATTAACTCTGAAACTTGTCCCAAAGTGGTGTAGAAGCAGGGCAGTAGCTTTAAAGGTGGGCCACTTGGGGTACAATCCCTCCCAAGTGGTATCCCTAGGAAAGTTGTGTCTTTTGCATTTGCCCTCAATGTCCAAGTTCTATATTCCCAACTGTGAACAATGCTAGACCCCTAAAGTTGGGGCTAGACCATTGAGCTGAGGTGTACAGCACCCACAGGAGGCAACTTGTATCCCAGTTCCAGGTCTTGAGTAGCAAACTAGAAATGGTGAATCATGAGTTCTGTGTTAGTCTCCCATCTCACTGTGTTGGAGACTGCGGTAACTGGGTCTTCTGTAAAGTGGGATATCCACTGAAAGGTGTTTTCAGCAGAGGAAAAACAGCAGGCAGAGCCTAGTTCAAAACTGGGTGGTCTTGGCCTGCAAAGATCTTCAGGTCATTTAGCTAAAATGTCAAAGGGAAAGTAACGTGATCATCTCTCGCACCATTAGAGTAGTAAACCTAGTTCCTAGTCAAGAGCCTTCCTGGCTGAGGCCCTGGTGTTACAATTGTTCAAAGCTGTGACTTGTGACCTATCAGAGGAGCAGAGCTGAAAATGAGCCCCAGGGACATTCTCACCTCTACCTGGTGAGAATGGATGGCTCTTGTCTGGCTGGGTTTCCCAGTGTGTCCTGCAGACTTGGATAGCTGGGATACATATTTGCATTACATATTTGGTTGGAGCAGTACGAAGATGAACTGAGTGCAAAAGACCTGTTTTATGCAGAACATGAGTAGCAGTCAACTATCTCCAGGCTTTTCCCTTTTGGGGCCAATTTCTGGAGGAATAGAGGGAACTGTTTTCTCAGGAAATAGAGGGTGCCTTGAGAGAAGGTTGAGTATCACACCCTTGGATGTTACAAACTAGGCCAGTGAGCTCCGCTTCTGCCCCTTTCCCCATGGAGTACTACTCAGGATGTTTCCAGAGGCCTAAGAAATTACTTTTGACTACTACTGAGTGGGCCTGGCCCCATGTGTCACACACAGGTCAAAAAAAAAGCCAACAACTTAGGATGTTGGATTTCCTTGCAGCTGTGGGTTTGGTATACTGAACAGAGGGCACTGGGCTTTCCCAGAAACACTTTTGACCAGATTATTTTTGCCTTTCAAACCTTTAAACTTTGTTGAGTACTTTCTGAATTTTTAGTTTTTGTGAAAATGATAGTTCTGATGATTGTGTATCAGTTCTTGCCCATGAGCAGTAGTTTGTCTGATTAATGCAACAGGGCATCTTGTGGTTTCCACACAACCTGTTTTGCTGATACTGTGGACGGATGGCCGCTTGTTAGGACTGTTGACTGACTGCAGCTTGCCTCAGGTTCATCCTATCATTTGAATGGGATTAGAAATGGTCTGGGGGCTTCGTGGTTCGAAACCATAGGAGGGAGTAATTTGTACTCCTGATGAATAGCCCCAGAACAAGGCAAAGTCCAAAGCAGTGAATGCAAGCTGCTGCCAGGTCAGGCTGGGTGTCGGTGACCCAATGCTGGTAGTTCTTGGCATAGTTTTTCTAAGTCCTACTTTTGGGTCTAGCTAAATCCAGCTGCAGTCACCACAGGGCCTCAGGGCTCCTTGGATTTGTTGATTGTTTAAGGATCCTGTCTGGGATGTGAGAGACCGTGCAGAAAGTCTGGCAAGAATAGATGTCTGAAAAGTATCCCGTAGAGACAGGGAAGGAGCCATTGAGAGTGTGTGTACATGGGCTGTGTGCAGAGTCTGGCTGCAGCTGACTGGTCTGTTCCTTGAGTCCTGGGGAAGATTGCTAGCTTGCAGTGAAACCCAAAATACTTCTATGTCTGAAGTCAGCTGGCTATCTGCAAGGCTTTGTGCAGGAGGCAGCAGGAGGAATGAAGTCGTCTGCCACTTACTTGTCTCAGAGTTACTTGTCTCAGAGTTAGGGACGAAATGAGGGCGCCTGCTACTTGCAAGGGCCCTTGTTGGGCTGAGCTAAAAGGGAAGTGAGATCATAGATCATCTCCATCACCAACAACGTGGCTGGAGTCTGAATTCAGCTTAGCCTAGGACTCCGTTCAATCTCCGTAACCTTCCAGCCCCACTGTTGGCCACTCTACAATCTGGCTCTGCTCCAGGGACGTGAGTGCCAGCCATGAAGGGTGGTGCTGAGTGACAACTCCCAAGTACAGAGCAGAGGAAACCACATTTTAGGGTCACTTCCTCTTGGACCCCAGCTGCGGTTAAGTGAGGAGCCAAACACAGGTGGGGAAGGCCTTGTCCCCTGCTAAGTCCCAGCTTCAAGACCTCATGAGTGAGTGGTAAGGTCTCCATAGCAGAGTCCCTTGCTGTAAGGGAATGCTGGGGTTTGGGTAAAGTACAAAACACTGCCAATCTTGACTTTTAGGCAATAGATTTTTCTCTAGTATTTCCCATGTAGTATTTGACATACTGTTTCTTTTATCTGAGATTTGAATTTTTGCTGGGAATCACGTATGCTTTATTTGATGAGTGTCAGCTCTGTGCTGAGGACTTGAAAGGTAGCTAGTGCAATTGAGGAGTGGAAGTCCCCCACCCCCACCCCCCTAGACAGTGTTTCTCTGTGTAGTCCTGGCTGTCCTGGAACTCACTTTGTAGACCAGGCTGGCCTCGAACTCAGAAATCCACCTCCCTCTGCCTCCCAAGTGCTGGAATTAAAGGTGTGCACCACCACTGCCTGGCGAGGAATGGAAGTTTAAAGTTCATTTTCTTTTAATTTACATCTTAATTTGGGGGCACATGTACACATCATAACCATGCATGCATGTGTTCACTAGGGATTAGAAATCCAGGACCTTATGCTTGTGGATTATATGCCCAACCATTGAGCTTTGGTCCCAGTCCCAGATCCAGGCACACTTAAATCCTGGGCTATTTGTGTTTTCCTAACTGAAGCCCCCAGCACTGAGTGACATAGACCATTCCACACAGCCCTGTCTGGCCTCTGTCCAGATGGGCTTGATGTAATGAAATGGTGTTGGTTTCAGGCATCTGCTCTGCTCAGTGGCTTATTCTCAGCAAGTGGAACTGGAAGTTCTCAACACTATCCCTGCGTGGTCTGCCCCACCCACACTCCATATTCACCACAGTCTCGGGTTCCTAAGGTCCCTCATTGCATCAGGGCCTTCAATCCTTCCCATACTTAAAGATCTAGATTTCAGAGAGTGGAGACAGCTTGGATATTGGTATTTTATTTTTATAACACGGTGAGTTTTGAGCCAGAGTTTTGCTTTGTAGCCCAAGCAGGCTTCCACCTTCTCCTCTAGTGCTGGGATTACAGATGGGCACCAGTGTGTCTGCTGTGTTGGTAGTATAAGAGATATACATGTTCTTGTGAGCTAAAGTCAAGGCTGAGACTACTTGGTTCATTCAGTGCGTCATTTCCAATGAGTTGGGATTGGTCAGCTTCATTTTGCAGCTGAGGAGGATGAGGTGGAGAGATCCCAGCTACATCTAGGACTCTCCCTTGGAGTCAGTGAGGGACAGGACCTGAACAGACAGGTATGGACCCTTGGCTTTGTTGGGACTCCTGATCATCTTCCCTCTTTCCCAGGTAGATAATAACCTTTCCCTTGGCTTTCTCCTCCTCAGCTGGGTCTCTTCCCAGCAGGTTGAGTTAATGAAAGGCTCCGGGCGTGCAGCTTCACTTCTGTAATTTACTCGCAGCGCTGGTCTCTAATTTCATTGCTTCCTCATCTGTCTCTTCCCACCGGGAAGCCGCTCTCTGGCTTGAAGGGTCAGCTTTCCTGCTGCCGGCTGCCCAAGGGGAGAGGCTGGTCTGCAGAGCCCACAAGACCAGTGTGATGAGAGCAGGAGACGACAGTGTTCTGAGTACCCGCTCACACATGCGATGCAAGCACTCTACCACTGAGCCAGGTCCTCAGCCCTTCTGAGTACATTTTTAGATACTTCTTGAGAAAGTACACAGGGTCGGAAAGGGGTTTCCTTGGAGGGGGCAGAAGGTGAGGTATCCAGAGCTGTGTGTGGGGTTCCTGGCTCTGAAGTTTACCCTTTCTTATCTTGCCTTCCCATTCCGGTCCCTTTGTAGTGGCTCCCGAAGAATAAGATTCTGTGAAGTGTCGAGTGTTCCTATCATCTATAGACTTTCTGTCACTGCTTCTCTCCCTGACGTCAGTGAGCCATGTGCAATTTGTCCCTTTTTATATTCTAAGTACAGGAAGGGTGTCAGGGTGTGAAGGGTCTGATCCTTACTTGCCGAGAAGCACTTGGGACACTGGTCCTATTTCAGGTGGGAGTGTAGGTATCTTAGTCTCACTGAAGAGCTGTGAACTTAAAAGGAGTTGGTCCACGAGAAGCCCCAGCTGCGGCTGAAGAGATGCTTCAGTGGTTAAGGGCACTATGTTCTTCCAGGACCTGGGTTTGGATTCCTAACACCTACAGGACAGTTCACAACTACACATCTAAGGGACCTGACACCCTTTTTTTGGCCTCTGTGGACATCAGGCACCAAGCACATGCGTGGAGTTCAGACATATGTACAGGCAAAACACTAATACTAGTGTCTGTGATGCTGAGCCCTGGCTCCTATTCCAGAGGGTGAGAGATGACATCACTTGCTGTGCAGGGTAAGAGATGACATCACTTGCTGTGCAGGGTGAGAGATGACATCACTGGCTGTGGCGGTTTATCCTTTCCGTGCTGTTTCTCCATCAAAATATCGAGTTTGATTTTCCTCTCCTGGAGCCTGGACTGGCCTCTTAAGCTCTTCTGTTAACAGAATGCGGTAAAAAGCACCATGGTTCACTGCTCTAGCGGAGGTGGGAAGGGTTTGAGGAGTCTGCTCAGAGCCCATCAGAAGGCTCCTGCAGCCTCCCTTGCTCTCTCAAAGCCCTGCCCATCTTCTTCCAGGAGAGGCAGCAGCCTATCCTAGCCTGCTGGAACTGAGTGTTCACACGGGGCAGCCATGGATATCTCAGAGGCCACTCTCCACCAGCAAGGCCAGCAGACCTGAAGTTGTAATGGCATGAGCTCAGCTACTAGAAATTTCTAGAACAACACAGCCAATGAAAGAAACTGTAATATGCCTCTCAGAATATGGAAGACCTGAAGGCAAAATGCCAGCAAGGTCTCTGCCTTTCTCATTCCCTTCAAGGGAGAAAAGGTTTATTTCAGCTCAGGCTCTTGGAGCCTGCCTGCTGACCAGGTATTGCCCTTTGGTCTGACCTTTTGAGACAGTCTCACTGTGGAACTCACTTGTAGACAAGGCTGGTCTCAAACTTTCCTGAGTGCTGGGATTAAAGGAGTGCACCATCACAAACCATTTGCCTTTTGGAGTTGTGTTGCCTTGATTGGCTCAAGTAATATCCTGCCTAAACTCCCAAGTAAGTAGGATTTGAGTGATGTGCCGCTGAGTGCAGCTTCATTTTCTTTCTTTCTTTCTTTCTTTCTTTCTTTTTTTTTTTTTTCGAGACAGGGTTTCTCTGTGTACCCCCTGGCTGTCCTGGAACTCACTCTGTAGACCAGGCTGGCCTCGAACTCAGAAATCCGCCTGCCTCTGCCTCCCGGGTACTGGGATTAAAGGTGTGCGCCATTGCTACCACATCCGGCTTTATTTTCTTTCTTTAAAATTATTGTTATTTTTTTGTTTGTTTGTTTTTTCAAGACAAGGTTTCTCTGTGTAGCCTTGGATGTCCTGGATCTCATTCTGTAGACCAGGCTGGCCTCGAACTCAGAAATCCACCTGCCTCTGCCTCAAGTGCTGGGATCAAAGGTGTATGCCACCACTGCTCAGCTGTTTTATTATCTTATGTGTATGGATATTTTGCCTGCATGTAAGTCTGTGTACAAATATGCATGCAGGGCCCACTGAGGCCAGAAGTAGGCGTTGGATCTCTTGGAACTGAAATTAGAGACAGTTGTGAGCGACTGTGTGGATGCTGGGAATTGAACCTGTGTCCTCTGGAAAAGCAGCAAGTACTCTTAGCCACTAAACAATCTCTCCAGCTCTCCCAGCTTAGTTTTCTTAAATTGTTCTAGTTTTTCCAAATTTATAACTTAAGGTAGAAAATATGGAAAGCCATAAGGCCACCACAGTATCAGGACTGTGTGGCAATAATGACAAACAGCATTCTAGCCTCTTATACACATGGCACATGAATCTTCACTTCTTAGCACACACACACACACACACACACACACACACACACACCTTTTTCAAGTGCTATATTCTTTATGTGCCAATAAAAATAAAAGAGAGCTGAGGGGCTGGAAATCTGGAAAGATACTTGGTTGTTACAAGCATCTGTAGCTCTTACAGAAGACCTGAGTTTGACTCCCAGCACCTACATGACATCTCACAACTTGAACTTCAGTTACAGAGCATCCAAACCCTTCTAGCCTCCACAGGCACTAGGCAAGCATGTGGTACACAAATATACAAGCAGGCGAAATACCCATACACAACTAAAAGGGCTGGTGAGATGGCTCAGTGGGTAAGAGCACCCGACTGCTCTTCTGAAGGTCCAGAGTTCAGATCCCAGCAACCACATGGTGGCTCATAACCATCCGTAAAAAGATCTGACGCCCTCTTCTGGAGTGTCTGAAGACAGCTACAGTACTTACATATAATAAATAAATAAATCTTTTTTAAAAATTTACTTTAAAAATAAATAAATAAATAAAGGACAGGGGCTAGGCTGGGCTGGTGGCGCCACCTTTAGTCCCAGCACTCAAGGCAGAGGCTGGTGGATCTCTGATTTTGGGGCCAGCCTGGTCTACATAGTTTCAGGACAGGGAAGGCTATACAGAGAGACCTTATTTCAAAATACATACATACATACTTACATATATACATACAACAAAACAAAATAAAAAGAAGGAGGGCGGGAGAGATGGCTCAGCGGTTAAGAGCACTGGCTAGTCTTCCAGAGGGGGTCAGGGTAGATCCCCAGAGTCACCAAGTTTCACTGCGATAACTGAGTGGGAAGGGTTTGAGGAAGCCTAACCCCAGTCCTGGGGATTAGCTGTCCTCTTTTGACTTCGTCAGGCCCCAGGCACACGTATGCCAGACATACGTGTAGGCAAAACACTCATACACATAGAATAGAATAAATAACACTAAAATGAGAGGCTTAGATGAGGAGTGGTTTGTCCCTGGACACGACTCTCCCCTTTTTGCTTTCCTGCTATGAGGTGATCAAAATTCCTCCGCTCTGTTCTTCACCGTAATGCCGTCGTCACCCTGCCGTAGGTCCAAGAGCACTGGAGTCAAGCAGCCATGCACCGAAGCAGTCCAACTTGCGAGCTGAAGAAAACCTATTTTTGCCCACCCTGCCGTTTTGAGTAGGATAATGGGGACTTATTTCAGGGATTGAGTAGAGGTTGTTCAGTATGCGCAGAAGGGCAGTTGTCAGGCAGCTGGCGTGGGGGGATGCGTTTCTGTGGAATCTGTAATATAAATATAGCATATATGAAGAAACGAGAGTGCAGGGCCAGTTGTGCACAGCTGGGAGTGGTTGGGGTTTGACTTAGCTGTGGGAATCATGAGAGCAGCCAGCAGACCCTCAGAGCTCTCTGTGAACCACGAGGCAGAGTTACAGTGTGGTAAATAGGATAGAGGGGAACGTTGACTGGGTTCCAGAGCGCTTTCTGGTTGTGAGAGTGGCCAACTAACATTGTGGGTGGAGGTGTGAGGCCTGAAGTGGGCCAAGGCTGGATTAGCTGACTCAGCTGTTGTCCTGCTTGAGGGGCTATCCCCCCTGATTCTCCCACAGGGTACCCTCTCCTTTATTCCCAGTCCCTGCCCTTCTGGTGGTACCGATGTCAAGCATTTAGCCTGGCCCAAAGCATTCTTCCCTAGAAAGGTGTGTCTCCCATCAGGCCATGAAGAGGCTGCCTGTGCTGGGCCTGTGGGCACAGGATGTGCTCCTGCTGTGTCACAGTTGCAGAGAGGGGTGGGTTGGTGAGGTGCTGCAGAGGCCAGAGTGACTGAAGGCAGGGCTGACATCCTGAAAAGATTCTTGGGGACCTCCCTCCGTCTTCTGTGTCCTGTGGTGACCACTGTGTGCTGGCCACTGGGCTGGGCTGGTGTGGGACAGACTTGCTGGATTGCAACACTTAGGTGGGCAGACCCCATTCCCAGCTCTGGAAAGAGACTTTGCAGAAGTGAATGGAGTACCCAAGCAGAGAGGGATTATACCCCAAGATAGAAGCAGTTCTGTTTCCCTTTGTCCTGGGTGTGTGAGACCACAGAGCAGCTGGGACACCAGCCCTAAGGCAGCCCACTGCTCCTCACAGCTTGGGGAACTACAGAAAGTTCTGCCCTGCTCCCCTCTGTACCCTGGCCCCTAGGTGCTCTGTTAATGGGCCTAGAAACCTCCTAGTCGCCGGGCGTGGTGGCGCACGCCTTTAATCCCAGCACTTGGGAGGCAGAGGCAGGTGGATTTCTGAGTTCAAGGACAGCCAGGGCTACACAGAGAAACCACCCTGTCTCGAAAAACAAAAAAAGAAAAAAAAAAAGAAAGAAAGAAAGAAAGAAACCTCCTAGTCAAACTGCTTCTTCTGGGGTGCATCTGAAACTGAGTCGGGTGGGGACGCTCAGGAATATATCTTCTGACTCAGCAACCCAGGGCTTCTGATGGAAACCCTGATGTCTCCTGACTGAGGGAGGCAGGTCTATGGATGAAGCGACACACTCATCACTGTAGCAGGACAGGTTTCTCCCGGGGGCTTCTCACCACAGCAACCCCTAGAGATTCTGGGTACCTTTGCCTGGCAGTAGCAGCTCAGTATCTAGAGGCCTGACTCTAAATCCTCAGGGGACTAGAGTGTCATCCAAAGACACTGAAGGTGTCAGAAAGAGAAAGGTCCCTGGGGTGCTGCTCAGTCATCAAGTTTCTTCTGGGTTCTCCTGGGACACCCTTTGAAAGGATCCAGTCCCTTCCAGCAGGTTATTTCTCCTTTTGTCAGTATTTATTTCTCTTCTGGCCTCAAACAGCTTGATGACTGTGTAAAGGGCAGGGGCAAACATGGCTGCCCTTCTTGTCTTGGAACTGCTTCCTGATGGGTATTTTGGGGAGTTATCTGCTCTCTGCAGGGGGACTTCAAAGCAGGCCTGTCTTTCCAGACTGTCTGTCTGTCTATCTTCTATCTATCTATCTATCTATCTATCTATCTATCTATCTATCTATCTATCTATCTATCTATCTATCTATTTTGATGTGAGGTCTTACCGTGTAGCCTTGGCTGGACTCAGGCTAGCCTCAAACTCATATCTACCTGCCTCTGCTTCCCGAGTGTTGGGCTTAAAGTTGAGTGCCTCCATGCCTGACTTGGATTGTTTTTAAAATAATTTTAGGAATATTAACTTTATTTTATGTGTGTGCCCAAGTATAATATATGTGCATACAGTCTATATTATGTGCATGCATGAGTTCTGGAGGTCATGAAAAGCATCTTAACTGTTGATCCAGCTATCCAGCTCCACACCCCAATACCCAACCCCTGACTTCTGTTTTGTTTTGTTTTTTCCCCCAAGCTAAAGGAATTGTGAGTGGAAAAAGCCTGAGTAGCCTGACTCCAGCCATGTGGCCTAGAATAGAGGTTCTCAGAATATGCCTAACAGCCCCAGAGACACTGCTGGCTGCAGGACAGGCTCTGGATCCAAATCTGAACAAAGCTGCAGAGAGGCTGTGGCCATGGACGTGCAGTTACAACAGATGTGCGTATCACTGCCTGTGAACCAGAGCCTGCCGCTGTTTCAATCTGGGATGCTGGCTGACACCGGGGCGTGGCCTGACCCAGGACGTTGGAGTCACCCATGCTGTTGATTAAGTGAATGACAGGCCCCAGGCCAGTCCTCAGCATGTTTGCTACTCCATCTATTCAGCTGGGATTTTGTGAGTTTGCCTCTTCCAAAGCTCAGGGAGAGAGAGATCTGAAAGAGAAAACGCTTCAGTTCTGACCTCTTCTCTCCCACATTCAAAATATTTTGAGCTTTGTTGCCCTGGTGTCAAGCACCGTTCAACACAAACAGTGAGACACTGCTGGAAAACTGGGACAAGGCTGTTGGCTCTTCTCCCTCTTTTCATTTCTATTAAATTTGTACTTTGGAAAAAAATAGTAGTAAAAGAAGTCAGAGGAGGGTTGGAGATGTAGCTCAGTTGTAGAACCTTTGCCTAACATGGACAAGACCCTGGATTTCATCGCTGGGGCTGGAGAGATGGCTCGGAGGCTGAGTGCTTGCTGTTTTGCAGGAACCTGGGTCTGTTCCCAGCACCCATGTGGTGGTTCATGAAGGCCCGTAACTTTAGCTCCAGGGAATCGGATGCCCTCTTTTGGCCTCCACAGGCACTTGAACACAGATTATATACATATACATAAATAAATAAATCTTTTAAAGAAAGTAAATAGCTGGGCAGTGGTGCACATCTTTAATCCCATTGCTGGGGGGGCGGGCAGAGGCAGGTGGATCTCTGGGTTTGAGGCTAGCCTGGTCTACAGAGTGAGTTTCAGGATAGCCAGGGCTATACAGAGAAATCCTGTCTCGACAAACTAAAAATAAACATACATTTAAAAAAAAAAAAAAAAGGAAGAAGAAACAGAGGAGGAGGAAGAAGAGGAGGAAGTGGAGGAGGAGAAGAAGAAAAAGACCAAGCAGCAGCAGGAAGAACAGTATAGCCTTTTACCATATTCCTCTGTTAGGCTCCTAGTCACACAAAATGACAGGAATATGTTGAGATCCAGGAAAGGACCCTTGGTATCCTTAGTCAAACCTTGGACCATTTTTCTCACTCCCCATCCTTTTCTTTCACCAGAGTCCATGTCAGAGTCTACCTTGGCAATGTAGTTATTTTTGTCTCTGGTCTCCTTCCACTTGCCGCCGTTCCTTTGTCATTTTGGTACCTTTAGGATCCAGATACCTCTAGACAGAAGAGATTGATCCTGCACATCCTCTGCTTGGGTCTCCTTCCTTGGGTACCTGCATCCTGGTCATGCATTATGGATGTGCAGTGTGCCACAAGGCAGGCACTGGTGTCGCCCTTCTGTGTTGATAGGCTTGCTTCCTGGTCAGGTGGTCTCCTCGAGGCTTCTTCTGTGTCATGTGTCTACCCACCCTCTGCCCTGGCCACTGCTGCCGGCAATCACCCGGGAGAGATAACCTGTGGCTTTGCAAATCGCTTTTCTCCTCAAACCTTCCTGCCTCCAGTCACTGTGATTTGCCTAATGTCAAATTTCCCTCCCCTCCACTTTCCCGCATTGGCTGATTGAATTTCCATCCCTAAGAAGAGCTGTCACTTCTCTAGCAATTTATCTAACCAAATATTAATGGATCTCAGGATGAACTCATGCCTATGTATTTTATTCTGTGGGTTACGGTGTGATGTTGTCATTTGTTTTCTTGTTCATATCTTTCTAGCCCCAACCCCTGGGAGCCTCCCCTGGGGCCTTGCATTCTTTAGACAAACGCTGTCTTTTCTTGATTCCATGTGATACCCCAGGATTTGCTACAGATGTGACTGAGTTCATCTTTAGATCATTCTCTCCAGGTTATGGAGCGTATCACTCACTTGACAGAGAATGTGGCGCTCAGCCTCTAAGCTGCTCAATGCATCGGTTATAGCTGTTTGCTGTATTGGGCTGGAAAATCAGAGGCTGGAAGTTATGGGCCTGTTGGGAGCCATTAAACTAGGTAGGAGCCAGGGCTTCACCTCTGAGTTACATACCTAGTCTCCATGTTTTATTGCGTAAGTCCTTTTTACTTTAAAGCCTGTACATAAGCATCGTGACTGGAAAAGCCCCTGAATTCCCACTCAAACAGACCTGTGGCTCCTCCTGCCTGCATATAGAACAGTGCCAAGATTTCAACCGTACTGTGAGAACATAGGGAAGTCTCTTGTACCAGAAGTTAACCTTGTGACAAGAATTCAGGTGCACACACTTTATGCTTATTATATGGAAGGGTTACAGAGGGGCTTGTGGGGAGTTAAAACAACAGAGGTGAAGCTGAGGAGACTGTGATCAAATGCATCATCACTATAGGCAATGGGAGCTCAGGCTTACTGGCGAGCTGGGGGAGACCACATAGACCGCTTTCCTGACCCACCTGACCTTGAGAGTCTAGGAGTCTGGTTAACAGCTCCTCTTGGTCCCTCCTTGGCGCTGCCCTGGAGTGTGCTGCATCTCTCCTTCCTGTGATCATGAAGGCAAAGTTGTGCATAGGCTGGGAGGGGTCTGCAGCATACTGGGGAGGCGCTGACGATATCTAATACAGACAGACTCCCATTTTACAAACCGAGAAACTGAGGTGTCGGGAAGCTAATTTACTTCTTCAGGGGTCTAGAAGTAGGACAGAGCTGTCCTCATACCTGTGGATTTGGGTGAAGATTGGGTTAGATGACTGTGTTTCTGCCAAGTTCTTAAGTATTCCCCATTGCCCCCTATATTTCTCCTGGCATGTGCCCTTCTCTAGTGTCCAAGGTCAGACAATGAATGTCTTGACTTACATATAGACAGAATTTATCCTTTCTCCATCTACCTGACTTGATGAAGATGATCTCTTTACCCAATCCACTTATAAATGCTAATCACTTACAGAAACACCAAGGAGTTACATTTTGCCAGCAGCTGTCTGGGCAGCTCACAGCTCAATGAGACTGACATGTGAAACGAACTCTCAGGAAGCCAGACCACCCAGGTTAATGCTGGATCTTGCTTATATTTTCTTTCTGATCAGTTTAAAGATAGTTTTGGCTGACATTTTACTTGAAAAAGTTAATTTTATTAGTAACTTTAAAAGCGAACTTATTTTATTTTTAATTATGTGTGCATATTTAATTATGTGTGCACATATGTGTATACAGGATGCATGGAGGCCAGAGACATCAGATCTCCCTGAAGGCAGGAGTTACAGTAGGCAACTGTGAGCTGCCCCGAGTGGGTGCTAGGAAACAAACTCAGGACCTTCACAAAACAGTCCATGTGCTTCACCACAGAGCCAGATCTCCAGTCCCGTGGAGTTCTACTTAAAAATTATTGTCTTTAGCTTCATATGCTTCCATTTGATTGTTTTCAATTGATGTTTTTATTTTGACATAAATAAACTGGATTTGCATATAGTTTGAGAAACAGCACACAACGGTCCTGTGTGTTCCTTCTTGCAGTGGTAAAACTTTCTTTTTCTTCATAAAGAAAATGTTGAGCTGGAGAGATGGCTTAGTACTTAAGAGGACTGGATGGTGTTCCAGAGGTCCTCAGTTTGATTCCCAGCAACCGTAAGGTGGTTCACAGCCACCTACAATGGGATCTGATGCTCTCTTCTGTCATGCAGGCATACATGCAAATAGAGTACTCAGAGGTGTAAACAAACAAATCTTAAAATCCATTTAAAAAGAAAAAAGAAAGAAAGAAAATGTTACTGGGCAGTTGGTGGCACATGCCTTTAACTCCAGCACTCAGGAGGCAGATGTAGCTCTGAGTTCAAGGCCAGCCTGGTTTATAGAGTAAGTCCCAGGACAACCAGGGCTACACAAAGAAACCCTGGCTTCCCTTTAGAAACTTCCCAAGTCAGGCCTCCATCATCTGAATTATTCTCAACATTTGTATCTTCAGAGCTTTCACAGAACAGCTCACCAAGCTTTGAATATTCAGTGGTTTTTCTAGTCCAAAGTCAAAAGTTCTTCCACAGCACTCCCCAGACAATACGGTCAAGTCTGTCACATCAATATCCCACTCCTGGTATCAATTTCTGTCTTATGGTTCCTATTGCTGTGATGAATCACTAAGCGCTCTTTTTTTTTTTTTTTTAGATTTATTTATTTATTATATGTAAGTACACTGTAGCTGTCTTCAGACACTCAGATCTCATTACAGATGGTTGTGAGCCACCATATGGTTGCTGGATTTGAATTCACGACCTTCGGAAGAGCAGTTGGTGCTCTTACCCACTGAGCCATCTCACTAGCCCCTCACCAAGCGCTCTTAACCACCAAGTTATCTCTCTAACCCCTGATCTTTTTTTCCCACTTAGTGTAATTCTCTGGAGAGCCTTCCTTCCTTCCAGGCTGTCAAGATTCCCTTCCTTCTCATTGCAGAGTAGTGTTCCCTGACATGGATGCACCGCTGCTTCTCCCACAACTTGCCTCTTAAGTGGGGAAGGCTCATTTCTAATTCCAAATAAGGCCTTTTGAACTAACATTACTGCGTAGTTTATGCCTGCATATTTGTTTTTTTTTTTTAAGATTTTATTTATTTATTATATGTAAGTACACTGTAGCTGTCTTTAGACACTCCAGAAGAGGGAGTCAGATCTCGTTAAGGATGGTTTGAGCCACCATGTGGTTGCTGGGATTTGAACTCTGCACCTTTGGAAGAGCAGTCGGGTGCTCTTACCGGCTGAGCCATCTCACCAGCCCTGCATATTCGTTTTTATTCTCTAAAATAACTCACAGAAGTACAGTTGCAACTCTCTTGTCTCCAAAGTGCTGGGAGTGTACATTATGCTTGGCACTTGAATTATTATTTTATTTTTTTTAAAAAGAGATATAATTTTAAAAGATTTATTTATTATGTAAACACTGCTCTGCTTGCTTGCATGTATGCCTGCAGACCAGAAGAGGGCACCAGATCTCATTATAGATGGCTATGAGCTAATGTGTGATTGCTGGGAATTGAACTAAGGACCTGTGGAAGAACCAGTGCTCTTACCTACCCTCTGAGCTCTTCATCTCTCCAGCCCATATGTACTGTGGTGGTTTGAATATGCTTGGCCCAGGGAATGGCGCTATTAGGAGGTGTGGCCTTGTTGGAGGAAGTGTGTCACTGGGGGCTGGGCTTGGAGACCCCCCCCCCCAGCTGCCTGTACTCAGTCTTCTCCTGATTCCTTCTCTAATGCCATGCCTGTCTGGATGCTGCCATGCTTCCTGCCTTGATGATAATGGACTGAACCGCTGAACTTGTAAGCCAGCCCCAATTAAATGTCCTTGCTCATGGTGTCTCTTCATAGCAATGGAAACCCTAAGACAGAAGTTGGTACCAGGAACTGGGGTATTGCTGTGATAGGCCTGACCATGTGTTTGTTTGGATAAAAGTTTCCTTGGTCATAGTGTCTCTTCCCAGCAGTAAAACCCTGACTAAGACAGGTACATATTTTTGTTTGTTTGTTTGAGACAAACTGGGTTGTTTGAGAGACTGTTTAGTGTCTCTAAACAATCCTGGCCGTCCTGGAACTCACTTCTGCAATGTTCCCTGAGCCTTAGGGGCAGGAATGTTTTGTAGACGAATCCACCGGGACTGAACTTCATAACTCGGCTTTTTTTGTTTTTGTTTTTGTTTTTGTTTTTTGTTTTTTCGAGACAGGGTTTCTCTGTATAGCCCTGGCTGTCCTGGAACTCACTTTGTAAACCAGGCTGGCCTTGAACTCAGAAGTCCTCCTGCCTCTGCCTCCCAAGTGCTGGGGTTAAAGGCGTGCGCCACCACTGACTGGCTATAACTCAGCATTTTTATTGGTTGTGGTTTATTGTAATGGTTGCATCTGCTGCAAAGAGAAGGTTCCTTAACAAAGGATAAGGACTACACCTATCTGTGTGTTTAAGGACAAACGTTTAGAATGTAGTTAGTGGGGGGATTATGCTGTTTAGTGAAGTGACAGTTGTAGGTTTTCCTCCAAGATCCCTGGTTAGTTTGGTAGGTCTCCTTGTTGCGTAGGAACATTCCAATTCTTTAGGGATTGCCACCTGCTCTCCAGGGGTGGCTGTTCACTTTACAGTCATACAGAGGAGTAGCATTTACTGGTGTCTCCGTGGCTCCAATTTGCATTTCCCTGGTGGCTGATGGTGCAGGCCGTGTTTTGTTGTCTGAATATCCTCTTCAGAGATGTGTCTGGGACTCTTGGTTTTGTGTCTAATTGAGCTGCTTGTTTTGTACTGTGGAGCTTTGTGAGTTCGATCTTTGTCGGGTAGGTGGTTTGAAACATTATCTCCCAGCCCGTGGCTCGTCCTCCCCCCCACCTTAACAAAGTCTTTCTTTCACAGAGAAAACGTTGTTGATGTCAGCGAGGTCCACCGTGGATGGAGAGATTCATGATAAGCTCCAGCGCTGAATCCCAGAGATGCTCTGTGCTAGCGCTGAAGTATTTATTATGCTTTACATTTTGCACATAAGTTAATAGCCCATTTTTAATTTATTTCTTATACAGGGTCTCATGGTGTAGGCCAGGCTACTCTTGAACATCACTATTCTCCTCCATAGCCTCCCAAGTGTGATTGCTGTTGTGTTCTGCCACCTTGGCTCTACAGTCTGTGTTGGGTTTTGCATCATCTTTGCCCCGTGGGTGTCCATTTGCTCCCATTTCTCTGTGGCCTCTGGACCCCGCTGAGCAGGCAGCTGGCCGGATCTCTGAGCTCCACCCCTCTGTCCACCGTTTCTCCAATACTGCTGTAGGTCTTCACACTGATTTTGTCAATTCATCCAACTTTGTTTCTTCTGGAATTGTTTATTATGCTTCCTTTGTTGTTCTATATAAAATATAAACTAATCTTGTTCGTATCAATAAAATCCTGGTTGGAGTTCTAATAGCAACAACCTTAAGCCTATCAGTTTGTGACAAACTAACTGACTACTGTTTGGGGTAATCTAATTCACAAATATTGTGACTCTCTGTTTCTTTAAAAATTTTCTCTGATGGCCAGGCAGTGGTGGCACGTGCCTTTAATCCAAGCACTTGGGAGGCAGAGGCAGGCAGATTTCTGAGTTCGAGGCCAGCCTGGTCTACAGAATGAGCTCCAGGACAGCCAGGGCTACACAGAGAAAACCTGTCTTGAAAAACAAAACAAACCAAAACAAAACAAAACATTTTTTGTTACATTACGTGTGTGTGTGTGTGTGTGTGTGTGTGTGCTTGCACATGTGTACTATAGCACACAAGTAGAGGTCAGAAGACAACTTATAGAGTTAATTCTCTTTTTGTATCCTGGAGCTCAAACTTAGGTCTTTTTGGTTTTTCGAGACAGGGTTTCTCTGTGTAGCCCTGGCTGACCTGGAACTCACTTTGTAGACCAGACTGGCCTCGAACTCAGAAATCTGCCTGCCTCTGCCTCCTGAGTGCTGGGATTAAAGGCATGCGCCACCACCGCCTGGCTTCAAACTTAGGTCTTTACTTTTTTTAGTTTTAGTATTCATTTTCTTTTCTTTCAGATTCCTTGGGATTTTCTAAACAGGCAATCACATACATCATCTACAAATAGGGACTCACTCACTGCTGATGGAACCCGTCTTATAGAGATTATTACACAAGCAATCCATCACAGAGCTGTACCCACAGCCCAGGGCAGTGATATTTCTCCCTCTCTCCCTCTCCCTCTCTCTCTCTCCATAGTTCTGGCTGTCCTGGAATTCAATCTGTAGACCAGGCTGGTCTCAAACTCAGAGATCTGCCTGCCACATGTTACAAATGCTGGGATTAGGAGCTGGAGAGATGGCTCAGCAGTTAAGAGCACTGAATGCTCTTCCAGAGGTCCCGAGTTCAATCCCCAGCAACCACACGTGGCTCACAACCAGATAGCTACAGTGTACTCATATACATAAACAAATAAATACTTCTAGGGGCTGGAGAATTGACTCAGCGGATAAGAGCACTGACTGCTCTTCCAAAGATCTGGAGATCAAATCCCAGCAACCACATGGTGGCTCACAACCATCTGTAATGAAATCTGATGCCCTCTTCTGGTGTGTCTGAGGACAGCTACAGTGTACTTACATATAATAAATAAATAAATCTTAAAAAAACAAAAACAAAAACAAACAAATGCTGGGATCAAATGAGTGTACCATCGTATCTAGCTACATTCTGTACCTCTTTCATCACTCATGTCCCTTCTTTGGTTTTTGCTAGTTAAAGCTTCTAGCACAGTGTTGAATAAGACTGCGGGGGTCTGCCTTTCTCATGATCTTATGGGGGAAACACACTTTAGGAAGCCATTTAACATAATGTTTAAAAAAGACCAATTTGCCGGGCGTGGTGGCCCATGCCTTTAATCCCAGCACTTGGGAGGCAGAGGCAGGCGGATTTCTGAGTTTGAGGCCAGCCTGGTCTACAAAGTGAGTTCCAGGACAGCCAGGGC
>NC_034592.1:126782126-126785841 GCF_900095145.1 Mus pahari | reverse complement strand
CCCGGCATGTGCTGACCCCAGAAGAGGATGTTAGGTATATGTTCCTGTTGCTTTCCACCTTATGTGTGTGTGTGTGTGTGTGTGTGTGTGTGTGTGTGTGTATGTGTGGTGCCCGGCATGTGCTGACCCCAGAAGAGGATGTTAGGTATATGTTCCTGTTGCTTTCCACCTTTTCCTTTGAGGCAGAGTCTCCCCATGAACCTGAGGCTTGAGTTTTCTCTGACTGTAAGCTACGCCTAGGAGCCCTGCCAATCTTCCTGTCTTCAAACCCCTTCCCCTTGGAGCTAGGGTTACAGGGACGAGCAGGACGCCCAGCTTGTTACGTGGGTACTGGGATCCACAGTGGTCCTCGTGATTTCACAGCGATACCCCAGCCCTCTGGCCATTTCAAGTCCATTTGTCTTAATTATGAAGATGAATGATCAGAAACGGAATATGATACCTTATGCTTTTTGAGGACTCTGTCGACGATGGGCATTTAAAAAAATTCAATTATAAACTAAAAGCCGGTGGCTAGCAACTATAATGCTAGCGCTCAGGAGGGTGAAGCAAGGGGATCACGGGTTTGAGGCTAACCTGAGCTACTATTCATGAGACTCTGTCTCAAAAGAAAAAGAAAAATTTAACAGGTTCTCACTGTATAGCCTTGACTAGCAATGTGGACCAGGCTGGCCTCAAACGCGCAGAGATCCACCTGCCTCTGCCTGGAGAGTGCTGGGATTAAAGGTGTGCATCGCCCCCCCACCCCCACCCCACAACTATGATTCTTTTTATTAAATTTTATTTTATTTTGAGAACTGATTGCATATGTAGGTCAGACTAGCCTTGAATTTCCAATTCTCTTGCCTCCCTCCCCACATGCTGGCACTGCATGTGCGCCCCACTGTGCCCCCTCTGTAATTGAGCTGATCTTGATAGGCAGCGTGATCCAATGAAGAGAAACCTAAGAGACCAACAAACTACATCCTTGGGTGTGTCTGTGAGGCCATTTCCCCAGACATTACCACCCCCACACACACCCCCACACACCCCCATGTAGGCGGTGCATCCAATAGCTTGGAGGCTCTGATGGAATAAAAAAGAGGAAGGGAGCCGGTGAGCACCAGAACATAGTTTCCTGTTTCTCGCCTGCTGTGAAGCGGGCATTTTCTGCCCCACCATCCACCCTGTTGCTGTGATCTCTAGCTTAGCATCATGCTCAAAGACATGAATCCAGCTGCCCATGACTGGAGCCTCAGAAGCGCTTAGAAAAAGTGTCTGCGATGTAGTTACAGGGAGGAAAGGCTGAACAACATGCCACACCTCTCACCTAAGTTATCAGATTCACACATGTACAGCCATGTGTCATACATGTAAAATATTTCCTTGTCATTTGTTTACTTAAGGAGATCTGGCTTCTGGTGTTGAATGAATTGTTTTTCATGGTTGCTCGGGTTGTGTCAGACATGTAAGTTATTAAAGGCTAATTAGTCCCCTTACCCCCTCCTCTGTGACATGGTTGTAATAAATGCCAGGTTCCCTCCCACTCCTTATGACCATTTGGGCTCTGCTCATGCTGGACTCTGACCCCTTGCAAAATGGGTTTCCGTTTGTCAGGAAGAGCAGTTGCTTTCTTATCTGCTCCCCAACCTCCGGAGAGGGCCTCTAGTTCTCAGCGTGAAAACTCGTCCAACAGATGAGAGTCCAGTGCTAGTCCCCAGGCTGCTCCTGCTGATCTGCCCTCCTCTCAGATGTCTTAACCCTCGAGGTTTTTCCCTGCTCTGTCTCTCTTTCCTTTTCCTTTGAGAGATGATAGCCTTGGCAGTTTGGAATACATTTTTCTATTCCACCCACGGAGCCTCCATTGTTTTTTTTAACTGTACTCCATTGGAGTGCTCCATTTACACCATACAAGCTGGGGTTATTTCTGTTATATTATTACTATTACTATTATTATTATTATTGGTTTTTCTTTTCTTTTTTTTTTTTTAAAGATTTATTTATTTATTATATGTAAGTACACTGTAGCTGTCTTCAGACACTCCAGAAGAGGGCGTCAGATCTTGTTATGGATGGTTATGAGCCACCATGTGGTTGCTGGGATTTGAACTCTGGACCTTCGGAAGAGCAGTCGGGTGCTCTTACCCACTGAGCCATCTCACCAGCCCCTATTATTGGTTTTTCGAGACAAGGTTTCTCTGTGTAACCCTGGCTGTCCTGGAACTCACTTTTGTAGACCAGGCTGGCCTCGAACTCAGAAATTCACCTGCTTCTGCCTCCCAAGTGCTGGGATTAAAGGCGTGCGCCACCACACCCAACTCTATTTCCGTTATATTATTTAAAAGCAGCTGTACACAGGAATGCGAGTGGAGTGGGAAGGTTGGGGATGGGACGAGAACAGCGCACGCCCTTACTCCCTGCGCTCTTGGGAGGCAGAGGCAGGCTGATCTCTGAGTTTGAGGCTCGCCTGGTCTACAGAGTGAGTTCTAAGATGGCTAAGGCTACACAGAGAAACCCTGACCCAAAAACAAAACAACAAACAAACCCAAAACCCTAAATAAATAAATGAACAAATAGCTTAATTAATTACATAAGAGCAGCTGTAGAGCGACAGAGGTGAAAAGAGAGGCTTGGCCCGACCTTAGGTGGGACCGCGTTTATTCACTGTGAGGAGGTATTTTGTCACAGCCGTGCAGATGCCCAAGATGCTCAGAGACAAGGGTGGGATGCAACAGTTGATGGGGGCGGAGATGCTTCTGTCATCTGCTGGGAAGGTGTAGTCTTTCAGGAGGAGACTCTCAGTGTCAGCTCACGTGTCAGACATGATTTAGGAAAGTAAACAGTCCACTGTGTTTCCTCAAATGTGTTTTCCTTGAGGTATTTTCCTGAACTCCAGGTGCCTTCTTTTGATCCATTTCTTTCCTTTAGAAATATTCCTTTAACCAGTCTTTTAGCCCAGGCCTGCCAGAAAGCGTGCCATCTTTTTCCGTTGAATGCCATGCTCCCATTCTTTTATTGACTTCAGCCTCATCCTTAAGTTTTGCTATGATATGTCTCATGGAGTTTTTGGTTTTTGAGGTGACATCCTGTTTGGGGGTTGTGGAGTTTCTTTTTAAAAAAAAAGATTTTATTTTTAAGTTTGCGCGCGTGTGTGTGTGTGTGTGTGTGTGTGTGTGTGTGTGCATCTCCTTGGGAGTTCTGCTACCCTCAGAGGCTAGAGGTGTTAGATCCCCCAGGAGTTGGAGTTATAGGCCTTCGCGCTGCCGGGTGAGGGAGTTAAGAGGTGAGCTCCGGCTTCACAGGAGCAGTTACAAGCTTGTAACTGCTGAGCCATTTCTCCAGCCCACAGCTGTAAGCCTGACACTGTTTAGTTTTTTTTTTTTTTTTTTTTTTAAGGCAACCTGGGAAGTTGGTAGTCATTATATAAGGCAAACTGGGAAGTTGATAATCATTATTTTTTCAGCTGCTTTTTCGTGTCACTCTCTTCATCCCTCCCTTTACTCTGGTGACATAGATGTCAGCTCTTTGATCACAGTCCCATGGGTCTGAGACTTTTATTTTTGCCCATTTTTTTTTAAAACTCTATTTTCCTTCTGTTTTGAGTCAGGTGACTGGTCTTGTGAGACTGTTTTCCTTAGTAGTTTGGCTAAAGAGCAAACCTTGTCCCCTCCCCACCTCCTTTCCTCTCTCCTCTAGGCTTTCTCCCCCCCTTGCCCCTCCCCTCCCCTCTCTTCCC
>NC_034592.1:126778945-126781863 GCF_900095145.1 Mus pahari | reverse complement strand
AGAGGCAGGTGGATCTCTATGAGTTTGGGGCCAGCCTGGTCTACATAGTGAATTCCAGGTCAGCCAAGGCTGTGAACTGAGACCCTGTGCCTAAAAATCAAAAAGACTTAAAAAATGCAATAAGTCGGGCGGGGTGGCACATGCCTTTAATCCCAGCACTCAGGAGGCAGAGGCAGGAGGATTTCTGAGTTCAAGGCCAGTCTGGTCTACAAAGTGAGTTCCAGGACAGCCAGGACTATACAGGCCCCCAGTCATGGCCTCTCTCTTTCCCTTTTCCTTCTGGAGCCTCCTTACACTTATTTTGTGTGCTATGGTTAAGGTATTTAGCTGCACTGAGAAGGAAGAAGAAGGAGAAACTTGCCTATCCCACATTCCTACAAACAGAATTCTACTTCTATTTTACTGAACTTTACAGTCTTGGCTTATATTATTGATTTCCACAAACACCATTTTTTTCCTTCATTTTTATTTTTAGACAAGGTCTCACTATGTAGTCCAGGCTGGCCTAACTGGCTATCCTCCTGCCTCTACCTCCACCAGAATCTTCCTTTCCACCTGTTTCTGATACCTGGCACCCGGCTCTTGTCCCAGGGAAGCAGTGCAGCCTCCTGGCTTCCTGGTGCTTAATCTGCAGTTAGAGTGTATCTTAGTCGCCATTCTATTGCTGTGAAGAGACACCATGACCAAAGTAACTAATTTACAGAAGAAAGCATTTAGCTGGAGGCTTGTTTACAGATTCAGAGGGCCAGTCCATAATCACTGGGGCAGGAAGCATGGTGGCAGGCAGGCATGGTGCTGGAGCAATAGCTGAGAGCTTAAGTCTGACTGAAAGTTGTAGGCAAAGAGAAAGTCTGGGCCTGGTGTCACTTTTCCTCCAACAAGGCCACACCTCTTAATCCTTCCCAAACAGGTCTACCAACTGGAAACCAAACACTCAAGTATATGTGTTGAACCCTATGGGGCTGTTCTCATTCACACCACCACAGTGTGTTAAGGGGAATTTTCTTGCCCCCCCCTACATTGATTTGTTTCTTTTGTAGTTTTTTTTCATACCTTGTTTAAACAGACTTTAATTTTTTTTAGGTCAATTTTAGCAAAAATAAGAGGAAAGTACAGAGTTACAGAATTACCCAGCCTCCCCATCCCCCACCCCCCAGCATTGCACACTGTCAACCTGTAGCCGTGTAGTATGTTTGTTACAACTGAAGCGTCCACAGTCTGTAGTTTGCAGTAGCAATCATTCTTGGTGCATTAGTCAGGGTTCTCTACAGTGTTAGAAGGAGGCAGAGCATCCCAGACAAACACACCGTGCAGCAGGGCTCCCGTGGGTGAGAGGTTTATTGGAAGCTGGGGGACAGAGGCAGCCCTTGGCCTTGGGAGATGGAGGAGAGAAGGAAAGGGGGCAGGGGGGGATGGGTCTTATATCAGGTCCGTGACGCATGCGTGAAGGGACATGCATCAGGTGTTGATGGTCTGTGTACTAGAGGCTATCTGCAGAGATCTCTGGCCCCGCTAGGTGGGAGGGTTCAAGCCTGTGCAGAGAGAGGGAAATTGTCTCTACTGCCTTTGCTGCTGCTGCTGCTGCTGCTGCTGCTGCGGCTGGGGCTGCGGCTGCTGTTGCTGCGGCTGCTGCTGCTGCGGCTGGGGCTGCTGCTGCTGTGGCTGCTGTTGCTCCAAGACTCTGCACTGGCTGCGCTGAGCCTAGCTGGGCTGGGCCGGTGGGGGGTTGGGCGGGGAGTACAGGGAGCTTCTGGTAATGAAAGCTTGGGGAGAGCGGTTCTCTTCCTAGGCAGTGTTACAGTTTTTATGACAGCCGCTCTCAGATGACAGAGTAATTCTCACACACTTTTCTTCCTTCTGGGTAGGATCTTTCTATACAGTTTTGGGGTGGGTTGGGGTCTGACAGTAGATATTTCCAATTGGCCTGGTCTGAGATGTTAGGGATGCCTCATCTACATGTGGAGGGGTTTGGGGGCACTGCCCCTATGTGACTGATGGCCACAAATCTCTCTATGGGGCCTATGGCTATGTGACAGGAACCTTGTGCCAGGAGTAGGCGAAGCTCCTACTGTCCCTTCAGGGTCTCTGGGGCTTCAAGCCTTAGCTCGACCTTCCCAGGCTTCCTCTCACAGTCCACTGCCCCACAAGGGGTCATGGTGCATAAATCACCACATCCAGCTATTGTTGTTGAATTTGAAGAGTTCTTTGTGTGCTTTGAATGTATCATTTATTAAATTCAAATTCATCTTTTGCAAATATTTTCTCCTGACAAGTGACTTGCATTCTCTTGACAGTACTGAGACATTCCTGGTTGTCTGTTATGTTTTGCTTTTTGAGTCAGGATCTTACTGTGTAGACTACTCTTCTAAAAATAAGTTTAAGGGCCGGAGAGAGGGGTTTCTCAGTGGTTAAGAGCGCTGACCGCTCTTCTTAGAGGTCCCGAGTTCAAGTCCCAGCAACCCCGTGGTGGCTTACAACCATCTGTAGTGGGATCTGGTGCCCTTTTCTGGGTACTCACATACATAAAATAAATAAATAAATCTTTTTAAAATTTTGAATTATTTTTGTTTTATGTATATGGATGTTTTGCCTGTGTTTATATCAGTGTACCGCACGCATGCCTAGTGCCTATGAGACCAGAAGAGAGCATTGGATCCCCTGTACTGAGGTTGTAAGCAGTTGTGAGAACCTGTGGGGTGTTCGTTCCTGCCACCGCTCCAGCCCCATTTCATTCACTCTTGCTTGCATAGTTCCCAGGTGGAAAACAGATCTTGTCTCATGAACAGATAAGGCATTTTCTTCTGGTTTCTTTCAAGATTATTTTCCTGAGGTTTGGATATAGTATTTCTGTGTTTTTTTAAAGTTCCTGAGCTTCCTGGATCTGGACAGTTTTGGTGGAGAAATTCTTACTTATAATT
>NC_034592.1:126768945-126776445 GCF_900095145.1 Mus pahari | reverse complement strand
GGCATTTTCTCAATTAGTGATCAAGTGGGGAGGGCCCCTTGTGGGTGGTGCCATCTCTGGGCTGGCAGTCTNGGNTTCTATAAGAGAGTGGACTGAGCAAGCCAGGGGAGGCAAGCCAGTAAAGAACATCCCTCCATGGCTTCTGCATCAGCTCCTGCTTTCTGACCTGTTTGAGTTCCAGTCCTGCATCCTTTGGTGATCAACAGCAGTATGGAAATGTAAGCTGAATAAACCCTTTCCTCCCCAACTTGCTTCTTGGTCATGATGTTTGTGCAGGAATAGAAACCCTGACTAAGACACACACTCTCTCACATGTACACACACGTATGCACACACATTTTCACATATACATGCATTCTCTTATGCACACACACTCTACATGTACACACACATTCTCACATGTGCACACATGCATACTCTCACACATGCACAACACTCTTATGCACACACTCTCATGTGCACATGTACATGTGTGCACACACAGACACAGACACACACACATACATACGAACACACCAATATACAGACTCCCCACACTTATTTTTAGTCACCAGCCAACCAGTTGGTGCTGTTTCTGCTCTTTGCTTGCGTTCTGTTGAGTCCCTGGGGTCTTCCCTGTGTATGAGCTGGTGTCCAGTTGGGGCCTGACCTTTTATGGCCTCAGCCAGGAGGACCTTGTTCTCCCCTTGCTCTTCCTCTAGCAGGCAGCTCAGCTGTTCCCTGGAGGCCTGGGCAGGGCTCAGCAACAGAGCAGGAAACTACAGGCTCTTTGGATCAGACCTTGCATCAGAATGACAGAGTCACTTACCCTATTCTTGTCAGGCAAGGCATGTATGTTACAGGAATATTTTGGATTCTAGGGGTGACCAGAGTAGCTACCTCCACATCTTGACAGAAGAGTTAGTGGAAGGACTGAAAAGAGGAAGAAAGAAAGGGTTTGTTCTATCTTCAGGGTACTGACTAGAGCTTTAGGATTGGTGTGTGTGTGTGGGGGGGAGGAACACAATTAACCAGTCCTGGTCAAGGCGTGGTCCTGCGGGTCATAGTCTCCTCCTACCCCTGATTGTAGCATCACCTTCACAGATGACTGTCCTCCCTTGGAAGGTCTGCCCCTTGGGACGCCTCGCCTGTCCCTGGCCCCCAGGCTGATCACAAGCCTGGGACAGACTCTTATCTTCACTACTTCCCTTCTTCATCGTTTTTGGGTACAAGTGAAGAATCAATGTGCTTTAGCCAAAGCTGTCTCTTTCTAATTTCTGATTGTTATTATTATTTATGTGTACATGTCTGTCTGTCTGTCTGTCTGTCTGTCTGTCTACGTGCATGTGCTTGAGGTTACAGGCATCCCCTGGAGCTGGAGTTATAAGTAGTTGCAGGTTGCCTGATACGGATGCTGGGAATTGAGTCATTCTCTGCCATGCTGGCTTTGTCCTGATGCTACCTCCAAAGGCCTTGGTTGAAATCCTGTCTCAGGGATGGTGAGGTGTTTTAGTGGGCAACTAAAGTGCCAAGCCTGACAACTTGAGTTTGATTTCAGGGACCCCACAAAAGGGAAGGAAAGATGAATGGATGAACACACACACACACATACACACACACACACACACACACACACACTAAATAATAAATAAATGATAAAACTTTAAAGGCCAGATGTGTTGGCACATGCCTTTTGTCCTAGTACTTGGAAGGTAGAGGCAGGAAGATTGTTGTGTAGTGAGGCCGGCCACACGAGAGGACTTGCCAGGGCAGAGTGTGGTACCTACCATGCACCTGGCCCTCGGTTCCATCCTCAGCACTGTAAGAACTGGGTGTGGTGCAACAGGCAGGAGGCAGAGGCAGGCAGATCTCTGTGAGCTTGAGGTTAGCTTGGTTTGTACAGGCCTCAGCTTTCCATCTCCAATTTGCAGAAGAAACTGGAGCTCAATTATTAAAGCTGGAGTTATAAGCTGTTGGAGTCAATTATTAAAGCTGGAGTCACAGCTGCTATCTGGTAGTTCCTAAATCTTTACTGTCCCACAGTGACCCACAGTGACCCACAGTGACATTGGTGAGAAGACTTCCTGTCAGTTGCTGTCTTTTTTTTTTTTTTTTAAGATTTATTTATTATATGTAAGTACACTGTAGCTGTCTTCAGACACTCCAGAAGAGGGCGTCAGATCTTGTCACGGATGGTTGTGAGCCACCATGTGGTTGCTGTTGCTGGGATTTGAACTCCAGACCTTCGGAAGAGCAGTCGGGTGCTCTTACCCACTGAGCCATCTCACCAACCCATCAGTTGCTGTCTTAAATCTCTTCTTCTGGTTATCCTTTGATAAAGTTTCAGGCCAGTCAATGCTACATAACCAACCAACCAACCAAGGAACCAAGCAACCAACCAATCCCAAATCAGGAGGTGGTAAGGACTGCGACATGGCTGAATGAAACAAGAAGCATAAGAAGCAGGCTAGTGACCGTGTGTGTGTGTGTGTGTGTGTGTGTGTGTGTGTGTGTGTGCGTGCGCGCGTGCGTGTGTGGTGGGAGGTAGCTGCTATGTTGCTTCCCCGAAAAAGGAGAGTTTGGTTGGGATCAGGATGGAAGGTGGGTGGTGTTACCGTGTGGAGACTGAGAGCCCTGAAGTCCAAGCAGAGACAAAGCCTAGCTTAGATGCGCTAAGGGGAAAGAGCAGGGCAGCTCCCCAAAGCGACGAGTCCCCCAAAGCACACTTCCTTCTCTCTCTGGTGCGCGTCTTCGAGTTGCAAGATACCCAAGGCCTGCTCACCAATGCTGAGAATCTTCAGTAAACCTGGAATTTCTCTACTGGAATGTTCTGGTCAGAGGAGTTTCCTCTCTGGGCTAGAAAATAATTTAGATTTTTTTTTTTTAATTAATTTTTTTGGTTCTGAGGGTAAAACCTAGAGCCTTAAGCACGCTAGGCAACTGCTTTCACACTGAACTACATTCCCAGCCACTTTAAGTATTGTGTGGACAAGAGTTGAGGCTGTTGGGACAAGATACAGGCACATGTCACAGGCGCCCACCACAGGCAAAATCCGAATCACAACCCCAATCTCTGCTCAGAGGGTGAAGGCTGCCAGGGGCTAACAGGTCTTGCTTGAACTTGGTGCTCCTTACCCCCCACTACTCTCAGTGCTTGTGCCCTCCTCCCTGGAGGCTGGAGAGGAAGGCTGAGACAGGAGCCCAAGGCTGACAGCTGGTACCCATGTATCTCCCAGCACTGTGGGCGGGGTCATGTGACCCTGCTTCACAACCTTCCTGAGTGGAAACTGCTGCAATGAGGTTCCTTAAAACCTTCTGCACTTCCCTGGGGGATTGAAGCCCATTGAGCTTTCTAATGAGGTTAATAAAGAACCTTTCCTTAAATGGGGGAACACTCCTTAATTTGACTAGAAACACAATAAGCAGTTAGTTTTTTTTTTTTTTCAACAGTAACGAATTCATATCTTTCTAAAAGTAAAACAAAACAAAGCAGCCATAGGGAAGTGTATCAAAAAAATATTCCCAAGCTAGGAGTGGCGATAGCCACCTATAATCCTGACATGTAGGAACCTGAGGCAGGAGAATGACAAGCTTGGGACTGGCCTATGCTACACAGCAAGTGTTCCCAACCTCTTGTCTTCAGTGAAAAGGTGTCTTATAAATGCAAAGTCTGCTTTGCAGCAATCCCCCCTACATTCTATCCTTCGGTTAAAACAAGCCAGAAGATGGCACCAGAGGATCTGGGGCTGGAACTACAGATGGCTGGAAACCACAATGTTGGGGATTGAGAATTGAACCCAGGTCCTTTAGGAAGAACAGTCTTCAGCACTGAGGTGTTGCTCCATTCCGAGCCTTCCCTCCTTTTAAGTTGTTTTGTCTGGTATTTGGTCCAGCGATTTGAAGGTCTATTACTGGGGCCAAGCCGAGATGCTGTGCTCAGGACTCAGGGAAACCCTTCTTGCCCCACAGCTCCCTGGATACCGTGAGGCCCGATAAGTGGTTGTGAACTGAACTGAGTGCCTTAGTGAATAATTTAGATGGATCCATCTCCCAATCAAGCAAGCCACCTCTCACTTTCAAAACCTTGTGCCAAAGGAGAGAAGAGGATCACATCCCAGTGCTTTGCTCAGAAGTCTTGATGTCCTCTCTGCTTGATGGCTCTGTAAAGTTCAGACAACAGTGTGGTTTTGTGTCATGTAAGTTGCCTGAGGTAGATCCCATTTCTGCGCTGATGTCCTAGTAACCGACACATCCAGTTAAAACTCAAAACCGAGACAAGAAAATGTTCAGTGTAAGGTTGTGGCATCTTCCTCCAAATGAATCAGTTGCTACTCTAGTTATTTCTTCATGGGTACAGTAGATGGATCCTTCCTCGGGTGGCCCTCACTGGCCTAGTCCTGGGGGCTATGCCACTAAAGGGTTCAGACTGGTGGTGGATGCTTTTTCTGACCAAGTTTAACCTCCTGGGAATCTGTCCCTTATCTTTTCCCGGTGTGGGAGATTTTTCTTACAAGTTCAGGCCACGTAAAACGTCACAGGTTGCTGATGGCTGTTGAACCAGGATGGTTCCAAGGGTCAGTGTCTAGCTGTGCCAGGTTGTAATTCCACATGCTACCTGCAGGTGTCTCCCTCTGACGCCAGAAAATTTTAATTTGTGCATGACAAAGACAATTTTGTGAGTTAGTTACCCTAGGAATTGGGTGTGCTGATACACACGCCTTTTATCTTAGCACTCAGGGGCAGAGTCAGGAGGATCTCTCTGAGTTCGAGGCCAGCCTGGTCTAAAGAAAAGCTGCTTTGGGTAGTAAAGGCTATGTAAAGATCTTCAGAACAGTACTGCCAAACATGACATTTTGCAATGGTGGAAATGTTCAATTATCCACAAAAACAGTAGATGTTAACTACTCAAGGCTGTTGAGTCATTGAAATGTGTCTAATGCTACTGGGGAACTGACTTTGACATTTCTGTTATGTTTAATTCAGTGTTTATGTAGTGTAGTCAATGCTGCTATATCCGGCAGTCTAGCTGTGTTCCCATTGTTGCTTCTATTGTTTCAGCAAAGGATAACTGGAAGAAGACATTTAAAACAGATACTGACAGGAAGCCCCTTCAGCAATATCAGAGTGGCTGACTATGGGGCAGTGAAGACTTGGGGGCCACTGATAGCTGCCGTGACTTTTGTAAGTGAGCCCCAGCTTCTTCTGCAAGCTGGGGACAGTAGTAGCAACTTCAGAAGAAGCCGATAGTGTAGTGTGGACATGGTGAGGAACTCCATAATCCCACCATTTTGGCAAGCTGAGGCAGGGAAATAGCAAGTTTGAGGCCAGCCTGGGCTACATCATAAGTAAGACTCTACCTCAAACCAAATAAAACAGCTTATTTTGAAGAGCTAAGTGTCACTCCCACAGTCTCTTCAAGGTTCATCAAGCAAGAGGTTAGTCAGGGGACAGTTCGGAATCAAGTTTTGTGTTATTTCCATTACCATAAGGTTCAGAATCAAAGAGACTCACAGAAAAACACTGGACCGGAACCCAAGTTGTCTCCACTGCTCTCCCAGAATTCCTAGACAGTCACGCTTTCTGCCACATCTGCTTCATGTTTTATTTCTACTTGTGTGTATTTTTATCCGTAGATGTAAAGAGTTTTTCTAAATCAAGTGACAGTAAATTACAGCTATGACGTCCTTGACCTCTCTAGCCCATAGCTTTGACGTGTAATTCATAAAGAGAAAATGTCTTACAGACAGAGTCACAGTGCTGTTGCCTAGGTCAAGAAACTGACATGATTTGGCACAATTATCTAATTGTGATTAGATGTCACCAACGGTCTTTTATTTTTATTTTAAAATAGTTTTATTACCAACGGTCTTTTATAATGTCCTTTACGGCAAAACAATATCCCATTTCTCCACTGTATTCTGTTGTCCTGTCTCTGTTCTTCCAGGTCTTGCATGTCATTGACATTGGTGACACGTGCAGACAGTGATCTTGCATCATGTCCCTTAGTTAAGGTCTGACTGACATTTCTTCATGAGTAGCCTCAGACTGTACACCTTCTGACGATCCTCAGAAAATAATGTCCCTTTCTCCTATCAGCAGGGACAGGAATCAGTTTCTCGGTCTGGGAGAATAATTTCCGATAGTAAGTCTTCCAGGTAAAAAGAAAAAAATCTAGAAGCATCTAAGGAGCCTGGTTTAGCTCGCATGAACCACTGCTATTAGCTCCTTGTTTCCACAGACAGGGAAAGGGTTCAAGGCAGAGGACTTGAAGCTGAGGGGGAGCTACAGAGAGAATAATGGCTAACACTGGGGCCCAGAATGAGCACAGGCCAGAAAATGCTGAAGGCAACAGAGCAGGCTTTTAAATTGCTTACTTAAAAAACTCTCATTTGTTTCTCTGACACTTTAAAAAAAAAAAAAAAGGTGCCCACTGTGAAAAAAACCAAAGGAACAAAGAAGAAAATAGCAAAGCCCCAGTCGCTGCAGCCCTGTTAATCTTGCAGGCACATGCCTTGCCAGCCACCAGAAAAGCTCTTTCCAAACTGCTCTGGAAGTAGGAAACTAGCAGAAAAAGCCCCTGCTTCCCTGGGGGACGGTGGTGTCACACTAGCAGAAGTCAGCCCTGAGGGCAGCTTCCGTTTTTTTTTTTTTTTTTTTTTTTTGTTTTGTTTTGTTTTGTTTTGTTTTGTTTTGTTTTTTCTCTCTTCCTTCACTCTGACAGGGCTGTGTCTGTAGGCCGGGAGGGACAAGCAGCCGGGCACCTTGGAAAATTCAGATCTGCTGCTGTCATGTCTGTGGCTCTCAGACTGCCTCCGTATGTTTGGAGCTGAGAGAGGAATCTCCTGAGTTCTTAAGATAAAATGGGAGGAGATCAGGATGCAAACCCAACCTGTCCTTGTTTAGACAGGGGCGGTGTGCAGGCTAGGGCCAGGTCAGGAAGAACCCTCTGTGAGGACAGAGCTGGGGTCAGAGCAGGTGGGGGTGGGAACAGGAGGGGCCCAGGAACAGGTTCTGTCAAATTACTGTCCTCAAGAGTCTGTGCAGCCCTAGGGACAGGCCTGGGGACATCCTTGAGCCTGTGGGTTGAGTATAGGCAGCTGTAGCATGGATGAGGAGGGGTCCAGGTACCCAGAGCGGGTCTGTCCGACTTTTGGGATCCAGTTCACCCTGTGGTGGGGAGCTCCAGGGCAGGGTGGGGAGGGGCTGAGAAACAGCTCTGGGGAACTGGGTCTGAAGGGCTGGGAAATGGTGGTTCCACTCCAGCATCCTCACGGCAGATTTAACTGTGCACATACTGTGCGGCGTCTTGAAAACGGCCCAGGCGAACCTCCAACCGGAGGATTATCCTAGTCTCTGGTGGACAAAGGAGGAAACAGAGGACAAGGTAAGTGACATCGCATGTAGCCTGTGCCTTGCTCATGTCCTCAGCCACCCGGAGGTAACCTCTGACCCTGCCTCTGTGTGCTTGTGGCTTTGATTATCTCTGTGGGGTGTGTGTGTGTGTGTGTGTGTGTGTGTGTG
>NC_034592.1:126764724-126768686 GCF_900095145.1 Mus pahari | reverse complement strand
AGAGAGAGAGAGAATGTGTATATGTGTGTGTGGAGTGTGTGTGTGTGAGAGAGAGAGAGAGAGAGAGTATATGTATATGTGTGAGTGTGTTTATGTGTGTGTGTGGAGTGTGTGTGAATGTGTGTGTATGTCTGTGTGAGAGTATGTGTATATGTGTGAGTGTGTGTATGTGTGTGTGGTGTGGTGTGTGTGTGTGTGTGTGTGTGTGTGTGTGTGCTCATTGGGTCTTTTAGAGTATGGGACAACAGGACAGTGAGGGATGGCCCATGATGGATTTGTATGCTCCTTAATAAGACTATTATTATTTTGGCTTTGGAGGACATGGTCTCACTGTGTACCCCTGGCTGTCCTGGAGCTCACTATGTGGAGCAGGCTTCCAACTCACAGAGGTCCTTCCTTCTGCCTCTGTGTGCACTACCACGCCTGGCCAAGATTATTTTATTTTTTGTAATTGTGGTAAAACATAGAACTTTAGAGTCAAGGAAGTAACTTAGTGGTCGAGCCCTTGGCTGGTACACACGAGGACCTGCGTTTGATCCTCAGCATCAGACTAACGGAAGCATGAAGCACCCACTTTACAGCCTTTACATTGCTGAGTGCACACAACACTGTTAACGATGTGCACCACATGTAATAGGTTTCCAGAACGTGTCACCTTGTAAAACTGAAACTCTATACACTGTGGAACAACTCCTCAGTTCCTCCTTGCTCAGGCCCTGGTGACCACATCCTATTTTCTGTCTCTATATATTTGACTGTTCTAGGAACCTTGCGTAAATGACATCCTGCAGTTTTATCCTTCTGTGACTGACATTTAGCATAATGTCCTGAAGTCCCATCCGTCGTATGGAGTATAACTGAATTTTCCTTTTGTTTCCAGAGATGATTTTGCGATATAGCCTAGTCTGGCTTGGAACTCACTGTGGAGCCCAGCCTGGCTCATGGTCTTCCCACCCCAGCGTCCTGAGTGTGGGACTGCAGGTGTGGGCTGCTCTGCCTGGTTGCATTTCATTCTGTTTGTGGCTGAAAACTTCCCAGTGTCTTTGTATTGATTGCCTTTACTGCTTCATCTGCTGGTGAATATTTAGTTTTCTTTTACCTCTTGGCCATTGTCACTGTTGCTGCAATAAACACGAACACGGAAGTATCATCTCAAGACTCATTTTCAGTCTTTGGATATATCCCTGCTTTTTAGTTTGTTTGGGCAGCTACAACACAAAATCTTGGACTAGGTGATTTTTTTAAAGTTTTTTTTTTTTTTTTTTAATTAGAAAAAATTGTATCTCAGTGTGGTGGTATATGCCTTTTGTCTCAGCACTCAGGTAGCAAAGAAAGGCAGAGAGCTCTGTGAGTTCAAGGCTAGCTTAGTCTACATAACTAGTTCCAGGCCAGCCAGAAATACATAGTGAGACCTTGCTTCAAACAAATAAACAAACAAAAAACAAAAAACAGGCTGGAGAGATGGCTCAGTGGTTAAGAGCACTGATGGCTCTTCCAGAGGTCCTGAGTTCAATTCCCAGCAACTGCATGGTAGCTCACAACCATCTGTAATGGGATCTGATGCCCTCATCTGCCATGCAGATATACATGCTACTTGAGCATTCATCTACACAAATAAATGTTAAAAAATTGTAAAAAACAAAAACCAACACACACACACACACACACACACACAAACAAAACAAAAACCCAAAGACTTATTTCTTTGTTTATGTGGATGGTGTTTTGCCTGCATGTGCTAATGTGCACCACATGAGCACCCTGGAACCATGGGGGTCAGAAGAGGGCGTTGAATTCCCTGGACCTGGAGTTACAAGCATTTGTGAGCTGCCATGTGGATGCTGGGAACTGAACTTGGGTCCTCTGCAAGAGCAACAAGTGCTCTTAACCACCGCGCAGTGCCCTGGCCTCTAGACTAGGCAATTTTAAATAAGAGAACTTTATTTCCCATAACCTGGAGGCTAGGAAATCCAGAGGCTCAGCTTCTGGTGCCTCCTGAGGGCTTTCTGGAAGGAGGAGCCCTGTGTCCTCCTGCTGAGGCAGTCAGAAGGGCAAGGTGGGTAAGTATTGCTGCATGAGTCTCTTAGAAGGGCTTTGATCCTGCCCTTGGGGAAACCTTCAGAACTACCCACCTCTCCCTCCCCACCCCAAGTTGGGATTTCTCTGTGTAACAGTCTCGGTTGTCCTGGAACTCTTTTTATAGACCAGGCTAGCCTCAAACTCAGCGATCCTCCTGCCTCTGCCTTTTGAGTGCTGGGACTAAAGGCGTGTGCCACCACACCCAGCCGAGTCCCCACCTTTTAAAAAAAAAAATTATTCATTTTACTTATTCACTTTACATCCCTATCTCAGCCCTACCTCCTCTCCTCCCAATCCCACCCATCACAATCCCTTCTCCCATTACTCCTCCCGTTCTCCTTAGAGAAGGAGAAGCTGCTCACGGCTACCACCGCATTCTGGGACATCAAGTCTCAGCAGGACTAAGTGCATCCTCTCCCACTGAAGCCAGACAGGGCAGCCCAGGCGAGGGAAGGGGATCTAAAGGCAGGCAGCAGAGTCAGAGACAGGCCCTGTTCCAACTGTTAGGAAGACCGAGCTGCACATCTGCTACAAATGTTCAGGGGGCCTAAGTCCAGCCCATGCATCTTTAGTCTCTATGAGGCCCCACGGGCCCAGGTTTGTTGACTCTGTAGGTCTTCTTGCCATCTCCTTGACCTCTACAGCTCCCTCCCCGAGCTCTGCTACCAAATGTTTGGCTGGGAGTCTCTGCATTTGTTTCGAATCCCCACCTCTTCATCACACTGGCCTCACTTGAACTGTGGAGAAAAATGTATTCAAACCACGGCAACCTAGAAGTGGGACTGTTAGATTATATATATTATTATCTTCAAAAATGTTCAGCAACTTCTATCACTGTTGTCCGAAGTGATTGCAGCATTTTATTGAGACAATTTTGAGATGTATTCTGCACCCCCTCCACCCCCAGGAGGTCCCTCATGATATCTTAGTCAGATCATGAGCCTTTCTCTCCCTGGCTCACATCTCTACCCTGCATCCTGTTTACTTCCTGGACTTGCCACCCAAATTTACTACAAGTACCAAGTCTTCATCATGGTCTCATCTGTTGGGGACTCAAGTCAAGGCCTGCCACTTGCTTCAGGTTATGGAGTTCCTAAGTGGCTGTTCTGAGCACCTATTGCTGTGTAATGAACTGCCACACGATCTGGTAGCTTCAGATGTCCTCATTTATCACCCTGCTTCTGTAGGTTGAGTGAGCTTGACTGGGTGATGGGTTTTTTTGTTGGGGTCCAACATGGTTATAGGTAGATATCTAGAGATCTGCAGGCTCTACTGAACTGATTGCCCAGAACAGCCAGGAGTTCAAGGTCGACAGGCAGGACAAGAGCCTGCTAAAGGATTCTTTTGGAATAGCACAGGGTTACCTCTACCACACTCTCGTAAAAGCAGTACTTTCAGGCTCTCTCAACAGGAGATGGGGAGAGATGAATCATGTTATGGTTTGAATGTGAGAGGCCCCCATAAGCTCTTGTTCCCAGATAGTGGTCACAATTTCAAGATGCGGGGCCTAGCTGGAGGAGCTGGCTGATGAGGGCAGGTCCTAGGAGCAGATCTTGTCCTTAACCCCTATCTGTGTGTCTCTGTGCTGACTGAGCCTCCGTGAACCACTTTGCTCCTTTAAGCTCTTGCCACCACAGTGCCCTGCTTCACTACTGGCCCACAGCGATGGAGCAAGCTGGCCCTGGACTGACATCAGGAACCCAAATACTGTGGGGGAGAAGAACATCTGGACTTCTGGACAGGACAGGTTTTTTTTTTTTTTTTTTTTTTTTTTTTTTTTTTTTTTTTTGGGTCTCAGGACCAGGGTACCAACCTGGTCAGTATGGTTTGAGAAATCCTAACTGTAACCTCCCTTTTGCTTCTACTGAAGACAAATAAAGAAG
>NC_034592.1:126760174-126764359 GCF_900095145.1 Mus pahari | reverse complement strand
GTGTGTGTGTGTGTGTGTGTGGTGTGTGTATGTGTGGCGTGTGTGTGTGGTGTGTGGTGTATGTGTATGTGTATGTGTGTGTGTGTGTGTGTGTGTGCGCGTGTATGACTCAGGGATAAGAGTCCTTGCCTAGTGTGAGTGGTATTCCAGGGCCAATCTCCAGTATTGAAAACAAAAATAGTCTCTGGAGATATGTTGGAGGATTGTGAGTCCAAATCTATTCTAGAGTTCCAAGATAGGCTGAAGATGCCAGTTAAAAGTGTCCTTGTAGGAGAGAGTCATGGAAACACACCTCACACAGGAGACAATGTGACAGGGCAGAGAGATTTGAAGGTACTGCCCTAGAGAGATGTGGCCACCAGCCAGGGAATGCAGGAGACCACCAGAAGCAGCTAAGATTCTCCCTGGAGCCTCACCTGGACACACACACAGACTTTGGTCCCGGTACATTGATTTCACCTTCTTGGCCTCTATACCTGGGTTTGAAAATAAACGTGTGTGGCTTCAAGACCCCAAGTTTGTGGCAACTTACAATAGTTCTCACCAGCGGAGATAAATCCACTTCAGACAGTGCTGGAGAATGGGTTGTAAACTTAGTCTGGCAGACATTTAAACAAAGGCTTAGCAAAATCCCCGAGTGCAACCTTGTGTCTAGAGGACTCGTGACAGGTTGCACAAGAGTCACAAAGTGTTTGGCATCAGGGAGTCTGTGTCAAGAGTTCAAGGAGTCTCTTGGTTGTTTTTTTATTGAGAAGCACTAGAGGGCTCAAGGGTTACCTCTGTGAAGACCCAAGGCTCAGTGACCTTTCAAGATGAAGATGGTTGAGAACCACCCCTCCCCCCATGACCTTAGCGATACATGTAACACAGCCTTGGAGGGACAAGAGGACACAAAGGAGTTTGGATAGGTTGGCCTTTAAGGATAATGTCTCTGAAATAAAACCATCAAGGAAGTTGGGTTTTAAGGTGACGTGACTTGTCATTTGAGGGTCTGGCTGGTCCGTACCTGGTGTGAAGTAGAACTCGGATATGGACTCAGAACTGCAGGGTTTTTTGTTTTTATTTTATTTTGTTTTGTTTTTGTTTTTGTTTTTTGTTTTTGTAAGAGGAACAGAATTTAGTGTTTGGTGGGAAGGCAGTGTCTGGGGAGGAATGGGTCTCAGGTACTCCAATTTGGCCAGAGCTGGCCTGCTTTGTTTAATTTTTTAACATCCTCTCTGGTTTTCAAATGAGTGACAGAAGAAAGGAAGGAGGAAGGAAGATGAAGATGTCAGAACAATGCGGGGAGGTGCTGGGGGAACGAGTGTGTAGGCACATGCCTCTCTATGTCCACTCTCTGTGAGCAGGGGCATCGCTGGATCTTATTTCCAGAATATTAACCATATAATGTCATGAGACAAAGCATGCTGGGAAAGGGACCCAGGCCCTAAAGCGGATCAGTTAGTTCTAATTACATTCATCCATCTCGTGTTTGGGGTGTGGCATGGGATGTATGTGGAGGTTGGAGGACACCTTGCCAGAGTCAGATTTCTTCTTCCATCAAGTGGTTCATCCGAATTGGACCCAGATTTGTCTCCCAAACTCCAGGAAATGTTTAGTGTCTCTTAGCTTCTGCAGGTCAGGAACCTGGAATTAGTTTGTTTCAGTCCTGGCTCCAAGCTTGCGGACTGCAGAACATAACCCTGTTCCCTACCACTGCCTCCCCCCACACTCTCCCCCCCAATCCCTCCATCTCCCCTTTCCCCTTCCCCTCCCCCTTCCAGGATCAGTTTCCAAAATGGCTCCCTCTATGGATGGTGAAGCCATGCTGACTGTGGGCAGAAAGTCTCCACTTTTTATTCTTAGACCTGTCTACGGGAATGGTTGCCACTCTCTCAAGGGAGTGATCCCAGAGACTGAGGCAGAAGCCACGGTGTCTTTTATGAGCAGGACTCTTTCTGCCATTCCTACAACAGATTATACAGGCGAGCTCCATTCAACATAGGGGGGAACTTCCATGGGCCCCACTTCCAGGAGGTATGGTGTACCCCTGAAGGCTGGCAGTCAGCAGAGCAGCGGAAGGGGGCTATCACGTGACTCGAGGGTCAGGACGAACTGGAGCTGGCTGTACTGACTGACGAAATCTGCTCCATCCAGATAGGCCAAGTCCTGGCTCCAGATAAGGAGTGGAGAGAGCCTGCCTTTCCTCCGAGATGCCCATGCAGCTTCTGCCCACGCTGGCAGGGAGTGGAGGCCTCCTTTGGGCACTGCTGGATCCTGTTACACTGTCACCGAGCAAGACAAGAACTGTGGGGCCTGTGGCAGGAGACAATGGCCTCCATTGAGGAATTATGACGTAAAGGAACCAGCAAGCCCACAGCCACCATTCAGGAAATAATAGGTGTTTCAAGAGGACTCAGGGGATGCTCCCAGGAGAGCCAAAGATGCACATCACCAGCCCTGGCATTCCCCGCCCTCTCTCAGGTCTCCGACACTGTGCCAAGAGAAAAATCTCTCCCGGATCTGTCTGAAAAGGTCAGTCCTTAACGAATATCTTAGAAATCTGGCATTCTCACCTTCACGCAGTTTGCCCTTGCTCGGTACGGGATGGTGCTTTCCTGATTCATTTTCCAAGTCTATTAAAGGCAGCCACCTATGTGCCGGCACCAGGTGTAAGTGAGGGGAAAGTATGCGGAAAGGTTTGAGGGTGGCCTGTGACAGCTTTGTTTATTTCCACAGCTCCTGCCTTGACATCTTAAGTCCAGCAGAGTACTGGGTGATGCCATATCCAAGGAACTTTATGTGAATCCAGCCGTTTCGCCCCCCTGGGGTGGGGGATGGGTTGTTCTTTGTTCTTGGGCTTGAGCAGAGCTCCCAGCTGGACCCAGGGTCTGGCTGTATTGTTGCCTTACGTCGTTATGAGTGAAGATACAATTCTGCAATCATGTGTGCCGGTCAGAACAGAGAGGGGAGGAAGCCCCCTTCTGGGGACCTTAGCTGGAAGCCGCTTGCCAAGGTCTTTGCATCTCCAGTTAGGTAGACCTGGGGATTCCTGATGGCAGTATGGAGAAATGGCCTTTCTGGGAAGGCTTCTGTTGATCTGGGGCTCAAGGATCAGTTGCTCTGGAAGGCCACCTGGAGTGCCGCCTGAAGGTTCTGTGATGTCAGCTGTCCAGGTGAGCGCAGACAGCTATTCTGATCTGAGCTTAGCCACTTAGGGTGTGACCTTTGCAAGGCAGTGCAAGGGCTCGCTGGCATTTCCGTGGATGGATCCCCTTCCAGCTATGCCTTTGGAGAACCTCCTGCCTTCTTCCCTCCTTTCTGCAGTCAGTGAGGACATTGCAGGACTGGGGGTGGAGCTGCAGGAAACACACAAACTGCCTCTGTGCTCCATACCTTTATCTACTTGCATGTATGAGGCCAGAAACAGCAATGTGTAGGTGGACAAAAAAGAATCCTGTAATTAAAAATCAAATTCTAATTGCTGGGTGAACTTTGCCTTTTGAAGGGAAATAGTTGACGAAATTTGTAAAAGAATAGCAATCATAAACCTGGACAAATTGCTAGTCCCTGGTGCTACTCACCTGGTCTAATGTCTAATTGGAATGTGGGCTCCCAGAGCATCTGCACTGGAGATGTCCCGTTCGCACCTGGGCTTTGCCTGGTGCCCCATCTACTCAGCTTAGTGCCTTGGGATGCTGTATCCTAAAGCCTGCATCAGTGGGCTCGTAGGATGTTGTTCTAGGTCTTCATAGACAATGCCTAGAGGACAGGGAGACAGTCAGGATGTCTCCTCCCCATAACTTCTTCCTTTTTGGGCCCCAGTCCTCTGGGTCCATCGCCTGCCCAAGGCCACATTTTCTGGCTGGGACCCTCTCTGTGGTGTCTTTTATGAGTTCCTGTAATTGTTCCTCACCTTTGGGAGGGTCCCCTACTGTTGCTGGCCATGGGATGAGCTTTATATCATCTTATAAACTGATCTGCATCCTTGTATATGGTCTCTATTAAGCTCTTCTCAATCCACCCAGGAGAGTGTGCAGTTTGCATTCCGGCGCTGGTCCACTTGATACTCAAAGTCTTATTTAACTCTCTGCAGTGTTCCTTTCTTGTTTTCTTCTTTCTTCTTTCTTTCTTTCTTTCTTTCTTTCTTTCTTTCTTTCTTTCTTTCTTTCTTTCTTTCTTCTTCTTCTTCTTCTTCTTCTTCTT
>NC_034592.1:126756638-126760089 GCF_900095145.1 Mus pahari | reverse complement strand
TCCTCTTCCTTCTTCTTCTTCTTCTTCTTCTTCTTCTTCTTCTTCTTCTTCTTCTTCTTCTTCTTCTTCTTCTTCTTCTTCTTCTTCTTCTTCTTTTGAAGGCGCCAAGGAAACCTTGAAGCTGCACTGGAATGTCATGGCTATTGTCTGAACTTGAAAGCCCAGGGCTGGCCTTTGGGGCAGGGGGCAGATTGACTTTGTGTCTTTCTTCAGAACAAAAATCAGCTGAGTTTTCAAAGTCTCGTCCATGGGAATAACAGAGATTGCCTTCATCCCTGACCATCGCAGACTGCCTAGAATAAACTCACACTTATTTTGAGAAGGGGAAGGAAGAGGAAGGTGAGGGGTAGGGAAGGAAGATAAATTCTCTGTTACTGCTGTAAGGGAGCCTCAGATAGCCAGATGGGCAGGGTGTGGTGGTGCACACCACAGAGGCAGGAACATCGCTGTGAATTCAAGGCTAGCCTGGTTTACATAGTGAGTCCAGACCAGCCACGGCTAGATAGTGAGACGTTGTCTCAAACAACAACGATAACAACAAAACCACCAGATCAAAGAGTGTGTAACAGCAACTTTCCTGCTTCCTGAGGGGTCCCAGGAGAAACGTCCAAGGAAGTAAGTTATGCACCAAATCCCAGAGATAGTTACGAAGGAGACATCCCGAGTGAAGGGACAAGCCAACAAAACTAACACCGGTAACACGTCCAGTGGAGCGCCATGGGGATGCTCACAGCCGAAGGATGTCAGCTGTGCTTAGACACATGATGAGGAGAGTTTGAATGTGTCTGCTATATTTATGCATTTGAAACGTAAGCCCCAGTGTATCTGTGTTGGGAGTCTAGAGTTCCGCCCCCATGGCTTAACAGAGCTTGGGGGTGGGTTTGTTGTCTCCAGAGTGAGTTGTAAAATGAGTTCAGTCCCCTCTTGTTCTCACCCTTTCATCCTCTTCCACCTTCTGCCATGAGCCGATGCAGCAGTTTAAAGCTTCTTGCTAGCTGTTACATGCTTGGGCTCCCTACCCTCCAGAATCATGAGTTAAAATGTCTGTCTGGTATAAATTACCCAGGTTCTTGAATTATCTTATAGGGGCAGAAGACAGGCTAAGAGACAATAAAAGCTGGCTGCAGGGTAAGCATGAGCTCAATTTTGTGGAATGTGAGTGGCCTGTGTTTATTTCGTGTGTAAAATCCTGCCAGCTTGAGTGAGCCATATGAAAGCTATGTGAGAGGTTCAGCAGAGATGTGGGACAAAAAGAAGCGGCCATGATACATACCTTCGGGCTTTATTATTGTCAGGAGCCCAGAGCCTCTTGAACCCTGCCCCCCCATCTCTTCTCTGGGCCTGTGTGAAGAGAGGATTAGTTATGTGACGGGCTGAGGATGGTCAGCTCATGGTCACCACCCTCATTTTCCACATAGGAAAACAGAGCTGGGAGGACATGAGGTTGTCTAGGCCAACAACTGAACAGTCACACTTGACTTGCATGAGGTAAGGGTGGGGAGTATTGACTTAGCTCCATCAGGCTGCCAACAGTGTGGGCCACATCAGGAGACAAGAACAACTCAGCATGAATTACTACACAGGCAATTTTTACGGAGGGACTGCTCCCAGCTGAGTGGGACCCAAGAGTCCTGAGGCCCTCTTCCTGAAGGACTCCTCGTGGATGAGTTTCCAGCACCTGGTCAGAGAGGCAGCCCACAGAGGTCACTGCATGGAGCCTCCACTGGACCTGTGGTGAGGGAGGGAGAAATGGGATGTGTGTGGTGGATAACACTCTCTGCCACTTCACCTCATATCATTGTCTCCTATTGGTTGGATCCAGTGTGAAGGACTGGGAAGCTAGGCCTTTGCATCTCTACTTGGGTCCTGAGCTGCCTATATGGGCAGGTTGGTGCTAATGGGTGGGAAAAGCCAGCAAGCATCTAGAGCTGACAGGGGAGGGGTGGGAGCCAGTCTTTTGGCTCTGTCCCCTGGAATTGATGGCATATTATCTGTCAGCCATGTCTCCCTCCTCGTCTGGCCCTCTCCTCTCACCCTTTCCCTCGCGTGGGGTCTACTCCCCTCTCTGTCCCCACAAGGTGAGATTGAGTAGAGGAGAATGGTGACAGAGCCCCCAAAACGGTTTACAGTGCCCGAGTCACTGCCGCCCAATACTTAACAGGCCCATGACTTACACTTGCTGAAGGAAGTCAAAGATGAGAGCCGGACCGGACAGAAGATGTGGAATGATGTGTTGTCCCAACGCAGACCCCAGGATTGGTACTTTCTTGACTTCCACAAGCAAGGAAAGAAGCGGAAAGAGGGAGAGGAGAAACCAGCGGTGAGCGCTTCTGTGTTGGATACCAGTGTGGACACTTGGGGCTCCTCCACACAGTTGGAATCATGGGAGGAGCCAGGCAGATACATCACCACAGCTCTGCCGAGGAGGGGAGGTTGCACTATTTTTCCCTTTGGATCCAGACCCTCTGCAGTGAGGTTTGCTCTAGTCTTCCTTGACGTAATGGTCACTTGTGGGCTGGTCTTAGTGCAGGCTGAGGCAGTGTGGGCGTCGAAGCAAAGCCTCTTTTGACTTTTGTCCACCAGAGCACAGGTGAGCAGTGGAGAAGCCTGGGCTGGGCAGGGCTAGCGGTAGCTGTACCCAGGTTCCTAATGGAGAAATGGTCTTCCCAACTGAGAACCACATGTGGGGCACCTGCTGTGCTCCTGAGGGCGCATGACTTGCATAAACCCATGGCCCAGCATAGGAGCCATTGCTATGGAGACAGATGTCCCAGGGGTCCTGTTGAACATAGATGCCAAGCACTATAGAACTGTACCTGGCACACAGAAGGGACTCACGTGTCCGAGTGTGTTCCAGTGTGCTGAAGGAACGTTCCTGGCACTGGAAGGGGCTGGGGAGATAGATGGAGGCACATGGAGGTCTGTGGGGTTGAATGACTCGATAGTCTGGAGAGCTCTGACTCTGGAGGAACCCAGTTTCTCCAGAGCATTCAAAGGCTGATGGAGCTGGGCCCGGTGGTATGGGCCTATGCATCGCTGATCCTAAGGAGGCTGAGGTAGGGGAAAGAAAGAGAAAGGTCTGCCTGGGAAACTTCGAGAGAAATTTCAAATCAAAATGAAAAATAAACAAAGGTTTGGGGATATAGCTCACTGACAGGGAGCCCCTCAGTATTTGTAAGGCACTTGGTTCAAGGTTCATTCTTAGTACTGGGGGAATAAAGACCAATTCGGCTGAGCAGCAAGTATCCAGGAGAGGATGGTCTTAATGGACAACTTTGGCTTAATGGACAACCATGATTTCCCGTATTGAGTATGGGAAGACTCTGATTAGGGAAGAGCGAGATAGAACCCTTCAATTACCCATCGGGAGAGAGAGAGAAAGAGAGAGAGAGAGAGAGAGAGAGAGAGAGAGAGAGAGAGAGAGAGAGAGAGAGAGAGAGAGAGAGAGAGA
>NC_034592.1:126740474-126756248 GCF_900095145.1 Mus pahari | reverse complement strand
TGTGTGTGTATGGTGTGTGTGTGTGTGTGTGTGCGTGTGTGTGTGTGTGTGTGCGTGTCTTCTTCAGAGAAGATTCCTTTGAACTAGCCTGAAGATTCCGTGCAACAAACAGACACAAGCTCTAGACTCCCTGGCCTGGCCTGAGCAAAGACCTTCTGATTTGCATCTTTGCTAACTGAAGCTGTCCATCACCCATGACCCTCAGAGAGTCTGCTTCTGGGCTTTAAACATCTCTGGAGCCAAGGTTTCAAATGCAAAACTACAAATATTTACTGGATCCTCCTTGGTGGGATTCCTGAGGGCTGAAGTAGACTGTACCTCTTTCAGGCCCGGGCCCCTCAAGGCCTGGATTCTTTTCTCCTTGACTGATTTCCTGGCTCCATTCCTAGCTATTTTTTTCTGGGGGAAATCCTCTATACTCCGTTCAGCTGAGCTGTGATAGTTTGGGACAGCCTGCCAGCCCACAGGCACCACGCTCAGAAGTGCCCCACACTTGGCTGCAGGCTCCGTGTTGTCATTTTGAATTTTTTTTTTTTTTTAATTGAAGGGCTAGGGGTTAAACTTCAGGTCTCATATGTGCCAGGCGAGTGTTCTACCCGTGAGCCTTTTCCAGGCCCTTTTCAAAATTTTGTTTTGAGACAGGGTCTTAATAAGCTGCTCAGGCTGACTTTGAACTTGTCATCCATTTTGCCTTAACCCAACTTGAAATTCTGATAACACTTTTTTTTGGTTTGCACTGGATTCCATAAAAATGTAACTAATTAGACTTCAGGGGTGAGGATGGGGGTAGGAGAGCCCAGGGACATGACCTGTCTCAGCCATAGTCACCTCTCTGTCCCTGGGATCTGAATTCAGGTGCGCATGCATAGCAGACATTGAATTGACTGAGCTTTTTCTCCAAACACAACAAATTATTTTTGTTTTTGTGTTTTTGGTTTGGTTTGGTTGGGTTTCTTTTGAGACAGGGTTTTTCTGCATAGCTTTGACTGTCCTAGCTCTGTAGACTAGGCTGGCCTCAAACTCACAAAAATCTGCCTGTCTCTACCTCCCAAGTGCTGGGATTAAAGGTGTGCACCATCACTGCCCAGCCAAAAAAAAAAAAAAAATCATTTTTTAAATAATTGTTTCATGTGCCAGTGAGATGCCTCAGTGGGCAAAGGCACTTGTTGCCAGAACTGATAACGCGAGTTCAATTCCCAGGACCCACGTGATGGAAAGAGAGAATCAATTCCCACAAGTTGTCCTCTGACCTCTACACGTACATGACGGCACATATTCATGGATGTGCACATACACAAAAAAAAATGTAGTAAAATTGCTTTGTTAAACTTACATGTGTTTATTGTGAAATTTTAAAAAATAATTCAGAAAACTATAAAGACGAAGGTAAAAAAAATCTCCCATGGCGCTATCAGCATTCTTAGCTTTTTGGTAAATACCGTTTGTTTGTTTGTTTGTTTTTATTATTTGTATGAGTGTGTGGAGAGAATCTCTTCTGTACTGTGTGGAAGCATCACTTGTCAATAAAAAAGCTGATGGCCCATTAGCTGAGGCAGGAAATAGAAGGTGGGAGTTCCCATAGAGATTGGAACTCGAGGAGTTAGAGATTCCCTCTGAACTCTGAGGAAGTCAGACACATGAAACTCAGGAGAGGTAACAAGCCATGTGGTAGTCATAGACTAGAATAAACAAGTTAAATAAGTTAAGGGCTAGCTGGGGAATGAGACAAAGCATATGGCCTAGGCGTTTATTCATGAATAATGATCATGTTGGTGAAGCTTCAGGGTGTAGCTCTGACACTCCTAGGGCATACAGGCTCACAGTGAACCCCTGTTCCTCTGGCTCTTACAGTTTTTCTTTCTCCTCTTCTGCAATGTTCCCTGAGACTTGGTGTAGGAGTTGTACTGTAGATCTACCTATGGGAACTGGGCTCTGCAACCCTGCATTTTAACCAGATGTGGTTTTCTTTAATGGCCTCTGTCTGTTTGAAAGAGACGATTCCTTGATGAGGGGCGGGGACTACACTTATCTGTGGGTATAAAAACAAACATTTAAAGTGTGGTTAATGCGGGATTAGGCTGGTTCATTGAAGTGGCAGTTACAGGGTTTCCTCCAAGATCCATGGCTTCACGAGCCCTGGGTAGCTGGCAGGTTCCCAGTACCAGGCTTGATCCCTCTTACTGAGTGAATCTTAGGTCCAATTAGAGAGCTGCTGGTTACCACCAAGCTATGTGTGCCACTTCTGCACCCTTAAGATTATGATGCCGTAATCTGTGCTGGTGGCTGTAGTTCCTATGTGCCATAGCTAGGTAGGACTTGCTTCCTTCTTTGGAAGCTTTCATGATGTCTTCTGGTTCCCTGAGAGCTAGTCCCCAGGGAGGAGACTTTCAGGCTCTTTCCAGCTTGGAAAGAACACTTTTACGAAAATTTTTATTTTATCATTTTATACGTATTATTATTTTTTTTTTACCCGTAGGTGTGTCTGTACACCATGTGTATACAGTCCCTGTAGCGGCCAGAAGAGGGTGTTGGATGTCATGGAATTACAAATAGGAGTTTTCATATGTGTGAGGGTGGTATGGATCAAATCTATGTCCTCTGGAAGAATAGTCAGTGCTTTTAACCCCAGACCCATCTCTCCAGCCCTAATGAACACTTTTATTGTGCTTTTGTGTGCTTATTTATGTATATGTTTATATTTATATCCATACTCACATATCCCATATTTACTTGTATATTTTTATGTCAACGAAATTGTACTATTATATAGTACAGCTATATTTATAATATATCTGCATGCATGCATGCCTATGTGTGTGTGTCTGTGTCTGTGTGTGTGTCTGTGTGTGTCTGTGTGTGCGTGTTTAGCTTGCTATTTAGTTTTAGGCAACTCAAAACCCAGGACATATAAGACACATTCCAAAATTTTGACAGCTGTGTGGAATTTCACTCTCTGGCCCTTGACTATTTATGAGTTTAAAATTCTCCTGACTTGGCCTCTCCAGTGCTAGGATTTCAGGTGTGTGCCATCATACCCGGTGAACCAATCTTAGAAAACTAGACAAAGCAACTGTATGGTTTCCCTACTCCGTTCCCCTAATCTGGTTTGTCAATCTCTGGGACTGGAACTCAGCTCCTCCCACTTATGTAGCAACCATTTTGCCCTTGGATTCATCTCTCCAGCCCTCGTCTCAGAATATCGCATGGCTGTCCCTTTGTCCTGTGATGCAGGGATTAGTGTCTTCATGTGAAGATCAGCTGAGGCGTGTAGTGCAGGCATTGTGGTTTCTCAGAAAGCTCATACTGGGTCTCTGGCATAGATAGAATGCCACTGCAGTACCTTATCAGACAAGCTGATAAGCAAGATGGCTAGGAGGTGGCTAGCCGTTGGCATAGATACATAGATACGGTCATGCTGGGCAAAGGTTAACTCAAGATGCAGGAGAAAGAGAGAACAGTTTGAGAGCTCGGTATGATGCTCAGAAGATCAACATAGAATGCACGCATTATTGTTTACGTCTCGATTTTTCCATGTAATACTTTGGGACCAGAGATGATACAGAGTAACTGAGCCATGGAAATCAAAGCCATGGACAAGACAGGACTACCACCAAAACAACAACAACAACAACAACAAAAGCAAAAACAAAAAAAACCTCCATTCTTGTTTACCTGTAATTTAAATGTAACAGTGTGCCCTGCATTTTCTTTTGTAAGTCTGATCCCCTGTCCTTTATCTGCTCTTGTGCCTGTTCAGGAAGTGCCGTACACAAAGGCTGAGTCACAGAGCTCACATCTTCAGTGGCGATGAAACCTATATCTCCTGGAACCTTTCCTCCTCCGCCAGGAAGTGCCGCCCTGGGCCCTGGATTTCTGTATGCTTCCTGCAGAGAGTTTGGATTGTCTATCTGATGGATGGATACTTGTGAGTCCTAGCAAAGGGCTCACTTACTCAAAGCCCTTAAAACCCTCGGGTCCTCTTGGTTCTCCACTGACACAGGAGGGCACAGAGAACCAGCATGGCTTGATGGAATCACTACCCCTTCGGCCTCTGAACAGTCAGTCCTCTTTTAAAGTCATAGCGTGCTAAACCACACCCGGTAGTTAAGAGCTCCATTTGGGGGCCAGTTCTGGGAATATCAGGGACAAAATCCGGCCTTGAAGCTGGTGGGGCCATGTGTGTGGGTGGGTGGGGGGCAGGGTGCTTAGGTCAGTGCTCCTCGCCCACGTGTACAAAGTCCAGACTCTGCAGCCGGCTGGTGGCTGCCTGGCCTTGCTTATCTGCCTGCTCCTGCTCCTCCCCTCTCTTGTCTTCTAGTAATCTCCAGTGGAGTTTGGAAGATGGACTGGGAGGAGGGGTGTTGGGGCCAGTTTACGGGAAGTCTGCTCACAAAGAGACGGATGTTTCTCACTTTCAGGGTCTCAACTTCTTTTCTGTTGTTATTTGTTTCAAAATATTTATTTTAATTAGCTCTTTCTCCCCCACCCCAACCCCTCCCCATTTTCTCATGGTGACTTTCCTAGCCTCTGTCCACGGGACCAGTGAGCTCTCCTGCCTGAGAGCAGCTTTCTAGTAAATCTGACTTTAAATTATATATATATATATATATATATATATATATATATATATATATATACACACACACACATATATATATATATATATATATAATTTTTAATTATGTGTGTATGTGTGTGTGAGTGTGGGCATGTGTATGTGTATGTGTGTGTGAGTGTGGGCATGTGCCTATGTCACGGCAGTTGCTTGCAGAGGAGAGAAGAGCGCTTTGCATCAGCTGGGGCTAAAGTTACAGACTGAACTTCTGAGCTGCCCAAGATGGGCACCAGGGATCAGACTCTGGCTCTTTGCAAAGGCAGTGTGTGTTCTTAACTGCTGCACAGCCTCTCTGGCTCCATGCCTTAACTTCTTTCTCCACTAGATGAGATGAAGAGGGAATTCTGTTTAACTGTAGAGCAAATGGGATCACCTTGCAACTGAGTCTGCAATGGGGGGGTGTCTTTGTGACCAGAAACCTTCCTAACTGTCCCATCTCCCCAATACTGTGTCCTCTCCTGACAATGCGGTGGTGTTTTTGTTTTCGTTTTTTGTTTATCTGCTCCTTCAGTGTTTGCAGCATGCTGTGTGGTGTCCATTTCTGTTTCTGCTTCTCTCTCTTACCAGAACATGAGCTCCGTCGCCACCAGGGGGCTGAGCCTGAGGCTGGGGTGGGAGTAATGTCCCTCGACAGTCTCTGCACACAGACAGTGCTCAATGCATGTCTAGTGAAGAGCTACTGGCTGCAGGAAGACAGAGAGGCGGCTCCAGTTTCCCAGTCCCCGCTCTTCTCTAAACCGCATTAGATGCACCAACAGGAGCAGATAAGGAGTTAGTGACTCACTGGACTCCCTGGGTTTCCAGGCTACAGCAAGAATGAGCATTGCAAGGCATTCAAAACCCTGGGGTCCTGCAAGCAAGGTTCAGCGTGGAGTGCCAAGTGCTGGTCTTAAGATCGCAACATCATGCATTCCCCTTGTTGCAGCTCCAGCAATGTGTGCTCCTGCAGTGCAGCAGTTACTGGGGCTGTGCGTGCCCCATCCTTACCTGAGCCCCTACCCCCTACCCTAGGTTAGACTGTATCACAAGCTCCCCAGTCTACTCAGGCCCTGGAAGTTCCTGTGCACATAAGATACCCTTAGGCTGCTTCCTAGGGTGCAGCACACAGGAAGGGATCTCACTACCAGAAGTCACAGACAGGTCCAGGAGCCCAACAACCCAATCTCTGGTCAGATGCTGCACTCTTCCTCTCAGCCATAGTATCTTTCTTTCCTTGGCCACTACTCAGTCCCCTGAAGAGAAGGCTTCAAATCTAGACTCGTCTTTTATACTAACCTAACTCAGCAGCCCTGATTTAATCCCAGATCCTTTGACCTGGGTCGTTTTCCTTCATCCTGGTAATAACCCTACAGGCCGGATAGTCTGAGTAATGTTTTTTCACAGGTGGGGATGAGGACCCGTGATGTTATTTGTGGGAAGTCACTGCTGGTAGCCAGTGTAGGAGGGCTTCAGGCCCAAGGGACTCTATGACCTAAGGGCTTTACCAGTTCTATGTCCTTACAGGGGGCTGCGATCAACTGCATGCGCGAATATGTCAATATGCAGTGCACAATTGTGATGATGTGTGCTTAAGCAGGTTTGCAGGGAAGAAGTGAGAAAGGAGGGACGCAGGGACAGGTTGTGAAGCAGGTGGGAACCGGAGCCCGGGAAGGAGCAGGGGCGTTGATATTGGCAGAGGTCAGGAAAAGGAGGCCACTCCTCACTGCCCTCCGTCCCTACCCAGGCACGGAGGTAGCCCTTGCTTTCACGATAGGAGCAGCGGGGCTGGGTAGCAGAAGGCCACCTCTGCAACGTGGCATCTGAGCCTGTTGCCAACAGCTGGCCAGCGGGCCTCCGTTGGGCTTTTTTCCCAGCCCAAGTCCGGGTGTTCTATGACCAGGCGGATTTAAATGTCCAGCAGAGTAGCATTGCCAAGCGATTAGGCACACCCTGAGTGTGCGTCCCTGTGGCCAGGTCTTGCCTGAAGGCTCAGCATCCAGCCACCTGCCTACAGCCCGCCCTTCCAGGGAACCAGGTAGCTCAGCTGGAGAGGCAGCTCCTGGGAGTCGGGAGTCGCAGCTCTTGAGTCTCCTTTCTGCTGGGGTGGCATTTCCGTGTGGGCCAGGGCAGGGTGTGTCAGTGACAGCCTTTTCCAGCAGAGTACCTAGAAGGTGCAAAACGACCAATCAGGTTATTAGCACAGCAGCTCTGCAAATAGGTTTTGGAATCTTCAGTCCCACTACTTGCTAGCTCAGTAGAGGACTTAACCTCTTTAATTAAACTTCATCTTTTCTGTCTCTAAAATGGGGAAAATAATAATCTTTATCTTTCTCAGAGTGTTTGGAAGGCCACAGCTAGTAGCCATAGCATTTAATATGGTTGAGATGCTATTTTAAGGATTTTAACTGTGTTCATTCACTAGAACTTACTGAGCCAGGTACCATGATTGCTCCAATTCTATGGTTGAGAAAAGCTACACTCAGAGACCTTAAGTAACTTTCCCAAGGCTGCCCAGCTGGTAGGCGGCAAAGCCAGGCTTCAAGATGGCTCTGAGTCAAGCCCCGAAGCATATTTCACTGGCCGCTCTGATAGGTATAAAGCACGGTACTGTGCCTGGCATTATGGTCGAAGATCAATTAAAGGTCGCCATTTGACAGGCAAGTGGAGGGTGAAATACAATGCTTTGATCTTCAGGGAACTGAAATGGAGGGAAAGGAATGTGGGTGTGGGCAGATAAAGGAAGCTCCCACCTTAGAATCTTCTTGGAACCTTTTGCTAACAGAGAAGCAAAGCAAGACTTCCAGCACAGTTAACACTTGCTGTAGCCAGGCAGTGGTGGCACATGCCTTTAATCCCAGCAGAGGCAGGCTGATCTCTGAGTTCGAGGCCAGCCTGGTCTACAGAACAAGTAGCCATGACTACACAGAGAAACCCTGTCTTGAAAAAAAAAACAAGTTGCTGTAAAGGTTGCCGACACCCAAGCTTCCCTTTATGTGGAGACATTATGTTAGAGGAACCATACACCACGCTTAAGGCCGAAGCTGCAAGATCTTACGTTCTCCAGGAGCCTCATTAGCTACATCAGACTTCCGTCTACAGGAAAGCCACCTAAACTCGCCCTGCAAACCTTGTGACTTAGGGTTTTACTTTGTCATTCATGACCCCGTCCAGTGCATAGGAACCATCTCAGGATCTCAATTAGGTTTCTTAGCAGCTTTTGAGGTATAACATCAAAACTCACCCAAACCAGTATATATGGCTACTATAAAGACATTGACTCTGAATCTCTCTTTGAGAAGTCCACACCCATGCTCTCAGATTCGTCTCATTTTCTTCCAAATACCTCTCTTTCTATGTACACCTGTGCTTAAGATCTGTATTAAAAACGTCTCTCAACAAGCAACTGACTCGTACTGTCTCCTCTTGGAATTCTTTTCTGTTGTAAAGAATTGGATTGTACCAGAGTGGAGGTCCCTAAGAGAGATAAAGGAACTCCTCAGGCTGTGGGGGGGCAGCACCTCGCTCCCTCTTACTGTTGACAAAGTGTCAGTGTTTTGTTTTCATTCATTCATTCATTCATTCATTCATTCATTCATATACCCATTCATTCATTCATCTTCATCCAATAACTATCCCTACCGTCTTTGCCTAGCTCACGGTTTTTAAGGGAACAAATGGCTTTGGATCCATCATGCTCCCCGAAACCCACTCAAGGGCACTCAGATGAACTTAAGGGATAAAGGCTCCTCTACAGGGAACCTCCAGGATACCTGTTACTGAGAACAAGCAGTTGTTAGTAACCCCCATCCCCTTCACTGAGACTCTTGTCAATGAGCCTATAGTCACAATAATATCCTTACTCTTGCTGGCAAATTCATCTGTACTCACCTGTACTACTGCTGCCGAGGTATTCCTTTGCCGGGGTTAGAACCTACTTCTTTGGAATTCCAATGTAGACTGAAGACCAGCTGAGACACTCAGCCTTGTAGAATGAACAACTACCATATTCTTTCCTTTGGGAGACAGGCCATTATGACCACAGCCTGTAAACTCCTCTAATAAAGCACACACACACACACACACACACACACACACACACACACTCATTCTATACGTTCTGCTCCTCTAGAGAACCTTGATTAGTACAACCATTCATTCTAACTAGAGTGTGACATGCTGCATCCCTCTTCATTCGTATCTGTTCTCTGGACTAGTTCTGATTTACAGATGGTGAACCCAGAGGCGGAGCTCAGCCCTGCCTGACTTCCAAGCCCACAGCTCTCTGAGGACACTACCTTGCGCTTCGTCTCTCCCCATGACCATCTCCAGATCCTCAGTTCTACTGCATTCTGTCCCTCCTGATTATCTCCAGACCTGCGGTCCTGTTCGTCAGTAGCTGCCTGCAGATGGGATTGTCTGGTTACTAAGACAGTAAAGAAAGGGGGAGGCGAGCCTTCTGTCTTGTGTAAAACCCTTTGCTTGCTGCGTTGAAATGGTCTTGGGTGTGGTGTTTGGGAGGGGACCCAAATGTCTGGCAGGAACCTTTCAGTCTCTGGAACCAGAGGGACCACCAGACTTCTTGCTGCAGGGGAAGGTCTGCCCAGTAACTGGGGGATGCTGGGAGAGCCTGGCAGCCCGTGTCGGCTTTGATATGTTAATAAGTATCTTAGTTTGCTATTTGTTCCCGATTTAAGACCTAAGAAATACCTTCTCCTCAAATCTCTTTCCCACATCCACGACTTTTGAGTTTGCTTTATGATTTAGTTTAACCGGCGCCATCTGTGTGAGCACTGAGTCAGACTGGGTTGGAACTGTCCATTGGAATCTGGCGAGGTTACTGTTAGGTACAAAGTAGAGGCAATGACTCCCCTTCTTCCTGAATCTATCAGTAGCAAATAGTTCATCAATGAGGGGTACTCACTCCCTCCCCACCCCCACAACAAACTCCTTCTCTATCCATGCTTGCCTGTCAGCCTTTTGTTTTGACCAACAAAGTGTTTGGAAAAGCCATATTACCCAAACAGCCCACATGGGGGTGACTTGGCGATCTGAAGTTCATGAAGTGCTGTGGTTTGAATGTGTCCTTTCCCACAGTCTTGCTGAGATGTCACCACGGGCCCTGTGCTAGTAGTAAGAGGTGGGACCACTCTTCCTTCACAGAAGGATTAGTACTTCCTGTTTCCTGCTTGCCTTGGGTTGACGGGAACTACTAGCTCAGGCTCTTCTTTGTTCTTCTCATTTCTGCCCCATGAGAACGCAGTGGTCCTCCCTTCTGTTGGATGCTACAACCAGACACCACTGTGGAAGCAGAGAGAAGAGGCCCTCTCTTGACTGAACCCGCAGCACCTTGCCCTGGGACATCCAGCTGATGGGGAAGTAAATTTAAATTCTTTATAAACCATCCACTCAGTGGTCATTTGTCACGTTTACATTGGTGCATGAGGTTAGGACACTGATTTGGAGCAGATTTCAGAAGGTGTGGCTTGGGAGCATGACTCTGTGAAGTGAGCAAGTCCTTTAAGGACACCTAAGCAAGCCACAGCAAGTGCTTACGTTATGGAGATCACGTGTGGGCCCCACCACGATGAACGGAGCAACCAGCTGCCCTAATGTTATGCAAATAGGTGCTCGAGGCTTGGGATAAAAATTCCAGCAAACGCATCCTACAGATTCCAAAAGTGCTGATCACGGAGAATAGAGAGGGAAGGAATTGTGCCAGGGTGGGGAGGGACACCGGGACTTTAAAGGTCGCTCTGCCAGTGCTGTCAGTGTTGCCGATGACCCTAGCACCACAGATTTAGCTGGAAAAATTGGAATGAAATTGAATTATGGAACAGGGGCAGAGAAAGTAACATCTCTAAATTAACATATCCCCAGGGCAATGTTGTTATAACACGGAGGGCAAATCTAAAGCTTAGAGATACCTACCAACCTCGCACACTTTACAAAAGGTTATGTGTTCAGCCAGAGCCCTTGGCTCCTCCTCATGGCGATGCAGGGAGCTTGTCTTACCCGGGGTGTGTGTGTGTGTGTGTGTGTGTGTGTGTGTGTGTGTGTGTGTGTGTGTGTGTGCCAGAACTTGGTATCTTTCTGGAACCCTGATTTCCAACTGCTAGTGATTGTCACTTTGTCCCAGGTTGACCTCGAGTTGTCCGCATTGGGGACTTGCTTCTGGACATGTCAGGGAGACACCCCGGGAGGACCTAGGATATACAACCCTAGCTCCGCCAACTGTGGCTAGGCCTGTGCTGATGTCAGCTCCCCAGGACTGAAGCCCTGGTTGTGACTACTCAACTCCTCACCAGTCAGTGGCTGAGGCCTTTCTGTTCCCCTTCCTAGGACTCTCAGGATTCCTTCCAAAGAAAGGGAATCAACTCCAATCCTGGGCTGGATCTGCTCCCGGGGACACCCTGTAACAAGATCTGCATGCCATTTTGATAAAGGTCAGAAATATGGTCTTGTCCTCTATGTCCCCAGGACTTGTGGGACTCAGGTGGGGTCTGGTCAGCTACAGCATTCTGTGTTACTTGTCTCAAAGCAATCTCAAAAAGATAACTCTCAATATTTCCCTCTCCCTCCCTCTCTCTCCCTCCTTCCCTCCCTCTCTTTCCCTCCTTCCCTTCCTCTCTCTCCCTCCCTCCCCCTCCTTCCTTCCTTCCCTCCTTCTCTTCCTCCCTCCCTCCCTCCCTCTCTTCCCCTCTTCCCTCCCTCCCTCCTTCCCTCCCTCTCTTTCCCTCCTTCCCTTCCTCTCTCTCCCTCCCTCCCCCTCCTTCCTTCCTTCCCTCCTTCTCTTCCTCCCTCCCTCCCTCCCTCTCTTCCCCTCTTCCCTCCCTCCCTCCTTCCCTCCCTCCCTCCCCTTTTTCCTCCCTCTCTCTTCTTGTCTCTCTCTCTCCCTCTCTCTCTCTCCTCCCTCTTTCTTTGCTTCTCTGTCTCTGTCTCTCTGTCTCTCTCTTTCCCATCCTCCCTCCCCCGCCCCCTCTCTAATTATATGCTTGAGCAGTTAAGCCAAAAATTGGTCCATCCAGAGCAATTAAAAGCTTCCTTTGCCGGACCTTGGGGATTTCTATCTGATCAATGAGAAACCCCGCAGCTGGAAAACAGCCGAAACCAAGAGCAGAGTAATCACCTTCCAGCTTCGCAGAAGAGCCAGGCACCAGGAAAGCTTGGTCCTAAGCGATGGAGGACTTTTCCAGTTGCCCAGCCTTTTGCCTCTAGATTAGAGTCTGTGGACGTTTGTGTGCAGCTCCACTTAGTAGCTCACGAACCCCAGTAAGGTATGTGTGTCTAATCAACGGGGAAATGAAAGCATTGGGAAGCATGTAGTATATAGTAACAGTGTGCTGGCTAAGAATGCCACACACATTATTACAGTTGAGTTAGTGATCCAGGAAGATCCGTGTCTCACTGTATTACTATTTCTGTATTACTGTGGTAGTGACTCAGGCTTAGTGGGGTAAAGTACTTGGTTTAAGATCGCACAGCCAGGAAGTAGATTACACTCCCAGGCTGTCTGGTTTCAAGTCTGGGTTTGTAACAGTCTGGCTTTTCCCACTAGAAGGAAAGTGAGTATCAACATCTCTCTTAGCCAGAGTCCTGTAGAGGAATGGAGTGAACATTGCTTTAGCTAGGGTTTCTTTTGCTGTGGTGAAACATGACCAAAAACAACCTGGGGAGGAAAGGGTTTATTCTATCTTATAGCTTGGTGGCTTGTAGTCCTTCATCTAGGGAAGTTTAGGCAGGAACTCAAGGTAGGGACCTGGAGGCAGGAACCAACACAGAGGCCATGGAAGAATGTTGCTTACTTGCTTGCTCCCTGTGGCTTGTTCAACCTGCTTTCTTACACAGCTCAGGATCACAAGCCCAGGGAGGTATCAGCCACACTGGGCTGGACTCTGCCACTCATTACTGATTAAGAAATCGTGCTACAGATTTGCCTACAGGAAAATCTCATGGAGGTATTTTCTCAATTGAGAGTCCCCTCTTCCCAACTGATGTAAGTTTGTGTTAAATTGACAAAACACTAGCCGAGACAATTATGTATTACAAAATAGTTGGTTTACATGATCTGGTCTTGGGTAGTCCACAATGGCTGTCTGTACACTGGAGAAGTCTGAGAACCCTGAAGCTGGTCAGTCTACAAGGCTCGAGGCCTCAGTAGTTCCATCACGGTGATGAGGCCCGAGGATTTCTGAAGAGCCACTGGTCGTCTGTCTACATGGAAAGGCCAAAGAGGCTGGGATCTGTTGTCAGTGAAGATCAATGGCAAAAAAAGAGAGGATACAGTCGTAAGCCGGAGCCAAAGTGCACAGGAAAAAGCCATGCTCTTTTTCCTCTGACCTTTTTATTTCTGAACTTCCACTGCAAGGCACTGCCTACTCTGGGTGAATCTCCCTGACCGATTAATTCTTTCAGGAAATACCCTCTCCAACATCTCAGAGGCTTGACTGGTAGTTGATTCTAGATCAAGTGAGACTGGAAACCAAGATTAACTCTTAAGACCTCTCTGCCTGCCTTCATTGTCTTCGTCCTAAATTCGTGCTCTGAGAAGTTGATTCTCATGTCCTTCCTCTTTCCCACACTCATTGGTGAAGAGCTTCTGCAGATCCCCAATAACCAGCATGGTCACCAGGATGATGGGTCCCGGAGGAGACACCCAGGTAGATGCCCCTGTGTGTGTGTGTGTGTGTGTGTGTGTGTGTAGTAATCCCCTTCCCTCTGCAGCTGTGACTACAATGGGAACAGCTGAGTAGCAGTTTCTCAGGTGAATGGAGAAAACACACATCTTAGGTGAATCAGTTCTGCCACACAAGTGCCAAGAGACTCAGGGGACCCAGGATCCAGAAGTGGATGCAGGTTGAGGACAGCCCGGGATGTTGCAGAGATGAGAGCTGTGCTGCCTATCGCTTACTGTGTGACTTTGGCCACATCAAACCTGTTTCACTTCCTTGTCACAATGGGCCTAATGACTTAGGAAAAGCTGAGAAGCTTTTATCTTACTCAGAGATCTGTGAACCACGCCCCTGGCAGGAATGTGGTCCCCCTGTCCTTTGCTCTGCATCTGACCACTCCCTCCACGCCCTTAGTTCCTGGCAGTTGAGATCGCCTATTTGAGTGGCTGTGTGTCTACTTGAGGATCCAGCTGGACCATACATTTGTGAGTCCAGTGAATGGGGGATCTCCTCGTGTCTGCGTTTTCACAGACAGATAGATCATGATATCTCCGAATCAGGGCTGACCTTGCTCTCTTCCCACAAGACATCTGGAGATGGTAGGAGACCTGTTTAGCTGTCACATCTGGAATAGGGAGCTGTCAGCACTGAGGAGGCAGAGCTGAGGATGTCCCTGACTGTCCAGCAGAGGCCATTCCCGTGAGAAACAAGGGGTTGGCTCATGATGTCACTAGTACTGAGTTTGAGGAGGTGGGTGGTAGGGATGAGGAGGAAGACCTGCTAGGGTAACCTCATGGGTATCAGTGATGTGGCAGGTCCTGTTTCCTTCTTTAAAATTCTCCCCCTAAACATCAAGAACAGGAATATTGAAAATTATGATGTGTGAGATAAGTCATCGTGGTCATTGCCCTTCTTTATCTTAAAAGCAATTAGTGCACTCAGTAAAAAAAAAAAAAAAAAATCAGCACAAAGTGGGTCAGAAGGACACTTAAGGGAAAGTAATGTTCTCGCATACTTATCTGTCTTGGTCCCCACCTAATGGGGGAACAACTGCCAACTTATGTGATGGTCACAATTGATTGTTAACTTGACAGATATAGAGTCACCCAGGAGATAAGCTGTCTTAGTTAGGGTTTTACTGCTGTGAACAGAAACCATGAGCAAGGAAACTCTTAAAAGGATGACATTTCATTGGGGCTGGCTTACAGGTTCAGAGGTTGAGTCCATTATCATCAAGGTGGGAGCATGGCAGTGCCCAGGCAGACGTGGGGCTGGAAATGCTGAGTTCCACCTCTTGTTCTGAAGGCAGCTAGGATGAGGGTCTTAAAGCCCTCGCACACAGTGACATACCTACTCCAACAAGGCCACACCTACTCTAATAGGGCCACACCTCCTAAAAGTTCCAAGCGTATACAAACCATCACACAAGCCTATGGGCACGCCTCTGAGGAAGTTTATATATTGGGTTAACTGAGGTGGGAAAACCCACCCTAAACACTGGTGGCGCCATCCCTTGGGCTGAGGTCCTAGACTAATTAAAAGGAAGGAGAGCTCAGCACTGACATTCATCGCTCTCTGCTTCCTGTCTGCAGATGTTCTGTGGTCAGCAGCTCCATGCTCTCGCTGTCGGGCTTCCCTTGTCAGGACAGATTAGACCCTCAAACTGTGAACTGAGAGTAAGCCCTTCCTTAAATCTCTCTGGTTAGAGATGTTGTCTCAGAAACAAGGTAAGTGACTAATACAACCTGTTTCTCAGGTGCCCTTCTGGACAGTTTGCAGGCAGCACAATTGACATCTTAGACCTGATGGTAATTCTTTGGTGTGGGACTGTCTTGTGCATGGCTGGATGTCTGGTGGCCCCTGGTCTTTCCTCTTTAAATATAGCGGTTGTGACAGCTGCTATATGTTCCCTAGGGAACAGTGGGATCCTACTTGCCAACTGTTATTCTAGACATACCCTTACATATCCACGCATGTCTATGTACAATAGTAAAATTTTCCAAGTTCTATTTTATTTGTGTGAGTGTGTGTGATATGTACGGGGAAGTGCATGTGTGTGGTGATGCAAAGTGGAAATCCGAGGACAAGTTTCAGGAGTCAGTTCTTTTCTCCCACTGTGGATGCTGGGCATGGAACTCGGGTTATCAGTCTTAGGCCATAAGTGCTTTAACCATTGAGCCAACCAACTGGCCCTGAAAAATGCTTTTAAAAATGATACTAAGGGGCTGGAGAGATGGCTCAGTGGTTAAGAGCACTGACTGCTCTTCCTGAGGTCCTGAGTTCAATTCCCAGCAACCACATGGTAGCTCACAACCATGTGTAATGGGATCTGATGCCCTCTTCTGGTGTCTCTGAAGACAGCTACAGTGTACTCATATACATAAAATAAATATCTTTTAAAAAAATGATCTTAGCGCATATCTATTCCATATTTTCTTTCTTTTCTTTTCTTTTCTTTTCTTTTCTTTCTTTCTTTTTTTTTTTTTTTTTTGGTTTTTCAAGATAGGGTTT
>NC_034592.1:126735501-126740464 GCF_900095145.1 Mus pahari | reverse complement strand
AACTCACTTTGTAGACCAGGCTGGCCTCAAACTCAGAAATCCGCCTGCCTCTGCCTCCCAAGTGCTGGGATTAAAGGCGTGCGCCACCACGCCCGGCTCCATATTTTCTTTTCATTAGGGAACTCTTTGTTAGTTTCTGTAACCAGACAGATAAAATTAAGACCCTATTATTTAACATGAGGAAAATGTATTTTTTGATAAATGTGCCTGTTATTTTCTGTCCAACTCAACACTATAAACTGGTAGAGTATTTTCCGAAGCCACACAAATATTTCTTGAAAGAATGGATAACAGAGACTAAGTTGTTTAAATGCCCTGAAGGAACAGGTTAAATATTTCACAATATAAATATCAGATATGAAATAACTTTCCCTTGGCTTCTACTTGTCAACTGTACTTTAAGAGAGCCCATACCACTGTCTTTCCTTAGCTCCTCTATCTCCATTGACAGAGGCTGGAGATCTGGAGGTTGCTAGATCCCAGATGTCCTAGGACTCCACACACAGAAGCACAGGCTGGCTGCGGTAACGAGTGTGGGGTTCTGCCTGCTGCGTGGCAGTCTCTCAGCTTCACTCCTTCCACCAAGACTGATGGGGCAGCCAGGCCTCAGGGATGTGTCTAGCATACCCAAGGGCCTCACCCACGACTGTCCTGCTCTGCCAACACCTACCTGGCTTTTGTGACAGGTGGTGGCCTTGATTCTGGAGAAAGTGCCTTTTCCAAGAAGGTGAGGGCATGACTCCAGCGTGGGTGATCAGCCCGAAGTCCATTCTGGCTGATTCTGGGCAGCCTGCCCAGTTCCTTCTCAGAGTGCAGTTGACCTGGCACATCCTCTGGATTTGATTTTCTGTTTCCTGGAGGGGCATAGTTGGCTGCTGGGCAGGTGGCCTGTGCCAGCCACAATTAGGGTCTACTTATGGTGGGCACCCTACTTGCGGAGGGCCTGCTAGTCATTACTTCCTCCTGGTCCAAGGTAATGCGAATCTATACAGCAGGTGGAGGGGACAGGCCAGAGAAAAGGGTGACTGAGGAGAAGGCCATGGAGAGCGTCGAGTCCCGGAGGCTTTAGGTGAAGGTTATTAGACCGGCTCTCGGGTCCTCTCCACGTGGGTCTCTCTGGAATAATCTCACAAGAGCCCCATCAATGATGGTGGTAACAGTGGCATAAGCAATTCAATGAAATATTATATGACTGGGATCTCAGCCCTCTTTATGTGGTTCTGTCTATATGGCTCTTAACATTTTTAGTTTTGGGAGATGAAGTCTCACTGTGTAGCCCTACCTGGCCTGAAACTGTCTAGGTAGACCAGGCTAGCTGCAAACTCTTAGTGTTCCTCCTGCCTTTGGCTCCTGAATGCTGGGATTAAAGGCACGAGCCACCACATCCGGCTCTGTGTGGTGGATTAAAGAAAACCCAGATTGTTACATGGTGGCTCTGGGCTTCAGTGGCATGTTTCCTAAGAGAAGGAGCTGGCGGGAGATGCCTGACACAATCTAACCATTGGGATCTGGTGTGTATAGTAGGCTCTTACCTGCTGGGGGAGGGGTGGTGGTGGCAGAGCTCTGCCCACATTCAGGGTGAAGGGACACAGACTGCACTTCTCAGTGAGGATCTGGTCTGATTGGCTAAAAAGAGGGAAGAGGGGCTATAGAGGCCATTTGAGACAGCATCATCTGCTATAAGACTGTAATGGATGAAGACAGAATGAAAGCCAGTGTTTTTCTTCAGTCTAGGAGCCCAGAAAGCTCTATCTCCCACTGACATTCCCTTGGAAGTTTCTCTTAACAGCCCAGGTTTGGGTCAAGTTTAGAGGAGCCAGACACAATTTCTGTCTCTTCTCCTTCCACTGTGTCTCACTGTTGGTAGTGTGGGCTCAAGTGAGAGAAGAAAACACAACGGCTCTCTTCCATCTGCTGTTTCAGTTTCTGCTGTTTCAGGGTGGTCCACTGTGGCCCCAAGCACTACATAGAAAGTTCCAGAAACAAACAATTCAGAAGTTTAAAGTTGCATGTTGCCCCATGACATCTTCCAACACGTGCTCCACCCCACCTGGAATGTAAACACCTCTTTGCTCCATGGATCCCTGCTGTGTACACCGCCCACACATTTGCCGCTCTGCCTGACTTGGTTATCAGAATCTCTGTGGCCGAATTGCAGTACTGTGTATCCTTACTTAACAATGGCTCTCAAAGGCAAGAGTTGTGATGTTCTACATTGTTATAATTTGTTGTAATCTCTGACTGTGCAGAGTTTATAAATAAACATCAGAGGCATGTGTAGGTGTGTGTGTGGGGGGGGAAGCACAGTGAACAGGGCACTGCAGGACCAGCAACTTGTGTCTACCCCAGAATCTCCTTTACCAGTCTCTGGTCCACCTTTCCTTCCTTACCACTGAATCTATTCTTAGCTCTTTGTTGCAGGAGTGATTGGCATTCTTGTGTGGCCTCTGGTGGATGGGGACACCTCTGCTCCCCTGGGATGCTTTTCCTGCGGTCACTGTTGGTCCCTAGTCAGTTCTTGTCTTGTTGGCTTGGCCTCTCACTGGCACTGAATAGAACAGAGAAGCAGGAGACAGGTCTGCACATCCATAAACAGAGGTACCCAGGATCACTCATCGAAGAGTGAGTGATCTGCTCAGTAACTGATTCTAGGACTATTGGGGGGTCCATGGTGGAAGAAAGAAACTAGAGCCCCATCTATCATCATGGGCAGAAGTAGCTCAAAATGGATTGAAAATATAGAGCTCAGAATGGAAGCTATAAAACTACTGGAGGGAAGCACACAGGGGACACTAAATGGTATTGGCCCAGGCCAAAAAAAAAAAAAAAAAAAAAAAAAAAAAAAAAAAAAAAAAAAAAAATTCAGGCATGTGGATGTGGCCTTAAAAAGCACAACAAACAGAAGCCAAAGCAGAAAGGTGGGACTGCAGTAAATTCAAAGCTTTTCGTCCAGCAAAGAGAACAGAGACAGTTGGCAGAACAGAAGAATATATTTGCAAACCATTTTATCTGACAAGAGATTAAGTTCCAGGATATATAAGGAACCCAGACTTACCAGCAATATCCTTAGTAATCCATTAAAAACTGGTGAATGAGCCAGGCATGGTGGTACCCACGTCTAGCCCAGCCCAGCACTCCAGAGGCAGAGGCAGGTGGATCTCTGTGAGTTCCAGGCCAGTTTGGTCTACAGTGTGAATTCCAGGACATCCAGGGCTATACAGATTAAAGGCGTGCGCCACCACGCCCGGCCAAATTGGCTGTTTTAAAGAAGATAGTAAAGGGGATTTTGAGTGGTCCCAACACAGAGAATTAAGAGCACACCCGGGGCTGTGGGAATCTTGGCTACTCTGACCTTCTACCTTTCTCTGTGTTGAGATGGACGTGAGTATGTGCAGTCGCTGTGTTCTCATTATATCCTTAAAAACCCTATCCAGGCAGAAGAAGAGGTAGGCCTCCACCAACGTGTGTTTCTTTCTGCCATGTTCTAACTGTATAGTCCAAGCAAGTCTATTACCAAGCCATCTTTTGATTTTTAGTTTGATTTGTTTTATGTGTCTAAGTGTTTCCCTTGCGTGTGTGTCTGTGTATCACCCTGGTGCTAAGAACCAAACCTAGGTCTTCTGCAAGAGTGACAAGTGTCCTTAGTGGCTGAGCCACCTTCCCAGCACCCAGACCATCCTTTGAAGTCAATTGTGTATTTATTTGTCTGGCAGATGGTTATTGAGTTTGTTCTGGAACCAGCAACTGTTCTGGCAGCTTATGTTTTACAAAGGACAGAAAGACAATTGGCTGCTCAAGAATGGGATACACTGCAGGGATGCGGTGTTAAGGACTGGAAGCTAATAAGGCTGGGTGAGGGCGTGGGTCAGGGAGACAGGAAGAGCTTTACTGCTTAGGTAAGAAGAGACCAAAAGGAAATGTGGGGTGGACTGGAGATGTTGGGTCTCTTCGTACCTTTTTACCATTGATTGACCTACCTCTCAATTGTGGGTCGAATCGCTTCCAGGAAGGAGCAAGACCACGAGATCTTGTCTTTCATATCATACAAGCATCAGTCTGGGAAGACTTTATGACTGTTCTGCTCTGCTGACAAAAGCTAACTGCTTACTGCACTGTCAGTTTACTAGTGAGAGGGTGCTAGGCTGGGAGCTATAGGTGGCCCTGGAGGCTAAAGGAATCCTCCAGCCCAAAAGCCTGTCAGAAACCTAGGAAACTGAACCCTACCAACAGCCGGAACCAACCTGGAAGCAGGTTCCTCTCTGACACAGTTCCACCGAGACCACAGTCCCACAATACTTTGCACAGCCAGAAGAGGCCCAAGCCCAGCTGGCCTCACAGAAATGGTGACACAGGGTATGTGTTGTTTCAAGCCTCTGTGCTACACAGCAAGAGGAAAGAGGAAGTTCTTCTATCTATCTATCTATCTATCCATCTATCTATCTATTCATCTATCTATCTATCCATCTATCTATTCACTTGTTTATTTGTTTACTTATTTAATGTATATGGATGTTTGAAAGCTATTTTGAAATAGTTATTTAAGTATTGGTTTGTTTTTGAGACAGGGTCTCACTGTGTAGACCTTTCTGGTATAGAGCTCTATTATGTAGACCAAACTCATAGAGATCCACTTGCTTTTGCTTCCCCAGTGCTGAGATTAAAATCATGCACCATCAAGTCTTGCTAGGATGAAGTTCGTTTCCCTCTCCTCCCCTCTCCTCCTCTCCCGTCCCCTTCCCTCCCTCCCCCTCCCCTCCCCTCCCTTCCTTCCTTCCCTCCTCTCCTCTCCATTGCCAGGTGGTGAAGGAGCCAGCCGGTGTAGTTATGAAACTTATCAGGCTTAGTGGCAGGTGCCACTCCCCTCCCCTCCCCTCCCCTCCCTTCTTTTCTCTTCCCTTCTCTTCCTCTCTGTTTCTTTGTTTCTCTGCCTTTCCTTCCTTCCCTCCCTCCTTCCCTCCCTCCC
>NC_034592.1:126637414-126735231 GCF_900095145.1 Mus pahari | reverse complement strand
CTTCTTCTTCTTCTTCTTCTTCTTCTTCTTCTTCTTCTTCTTCTTCTTCTTCTTCTTCTTCTTCTTCTTCTTCTTCTTCTTCTTCTTCTTCTTCTTTTCCACCAGACCCAAAGGCTGGAGGCCCTGGTAGGGTTAAGCCTGGTGGGCACAGGCTGTCGGTGCTTGCCTTGAGCGGCTGCTGCTGAGTTAGAGTCTACTACAGGATACTGGGTTTCCACCTTCAAGTTGTAGCTTGGCTGAGGCAACCTCTACACTACCCACTGCATTTTGCAAGCAAGACACTGTTTTGGCCATCTGTGAACGCTTAGTAGGCAATCTATGCTTTCATCAGGAATGAGACTGTTCCAGCCCGGGGGAGAGAGAATCATCAGGGTGAGGCAGGGCAGGAAAGCCCAGAGCTCCTGAACAGAATGCAGAGTTGGGGACAAAGGGCGCAGTGGACACCTAGGAAGCTGGCTGATTCTGACTGTGCCTTTTAATAGCTGAGGTGCTGGGTAACCATCTCCCCAGTAGGCTCCCCTGGGCCTTGGAGGATGTTTGGCAGTGCTGGGTTATTTTTAGCTCTCCAGCAACTGGAGCAGAGCACTCGGCAGGCCAGCCTTGATCTGGGCTCTGGGACACACTCAGTGGCGTTCACAGAGGGGACCAGGAACTCTGTAGGTCTGGTCCAGCTCCCTGCCTCACTCCTGGGCTCTTTGGGGACAGGGGAGGGGTTATCTGCAAGAGGGAGGGCTGATCCTCATCAGCTGCTTGCAGCTAGAGATGCCTGCCCAGGGTGTCTATGGAATAGGAGAGAGCACAAGAGCCAGTCTTTCACTAAGATAGGAAGGATAAAGAGCCAGAGGCTGATGGTTGGCTCTCTCTGGAGGAACATAATAATGGGTCCCAGGACCACCTGGGTTCTAGGGGCAAAACAGAGAGCTCTAGGTCAAGGATGTGGTGTGGAGGACCAGTGAACCCCAGGTTGAGGGAGGAGAGAGGTGGGTAAGAGTGACAAGAAAGCATTTCCTGGGTACCCAGGGCAAGACCTTCAGGGACAGCTAGCTACTGTTCGTGAGCCTGACGTTGTATCACTTATCGTTTGCAGTTAACAGGTGAGCCTTGAACATTGATCTGACAAATATTTGCTTAGATCACTGACCTAGGGGACTTCCATGTCAGCCCTTACCTAGTGGCAACCTGAGAACTGGTCCTGTGATCCCCGAGGGGTCATGTCCGGAAGAGATCATTTCCCCACAGGTCCCACCTGTGGGTGTAGGCTGGTGGCTGGGGAAACCACCTGCAGAGATTCTGTTCCAAGTGATTCCTTAGTGCAGGTGGTCAGAAGCAGTCAAGATCGGTCACAGCTGCCTCCACATGTCCAGGCTGCCTGGGTCCTATTCCCGCCCCAGCCATCCTGTCCACCCAAGCCAAAAGGAGAGAGAGGCCTTGCTTCTCAGAGAAAACAGGACAGAGGCCCAGGGAGGCTTCTCTTAGCACAAGCCTGCACACTCATTTTTGCATTTGCATCTGTGTGTGCAAGTGAACAGACGCACACATACACACCACCGCCACCACCACTGTACTGACTGGTTTTGTGCCAACTTGACACAGGCTGGAGTTATCACAGAGAAAGGAGCTTCAGGTGAGGAAATGTCTCTCTGAGATCCAACTACAAGGCATTTTCTCAATTAGGGATCAAGGGAGGAGGGCCCTTTGTGGGTGGTGCCATCTCTGAACTGATAGTCTTGGGTTCTATAAGAAAGCAAGCTGAGCAAGCCAGGGGAAGCAAGCCAGTAAGTAACATCCCTCCATGGCCTCTGCATCAGCTCCTGCTCCCTGACCTGCTTGAGTTCCTGTCCTGACTTCCTTTGGTGATGAACAGCAACGTGGAAGTGTAAGCTGAATAAACCCTTTTCTTCCCAACTGGCTTCTTGGTCTTGATGTTTGCGCAGGAATAGAAACCCTGATTAAGACAACCACCATCATCATCACCACCATCACCCCCTATAGTGCCATTTCTCCCAGGCTGTCTGCCACTCTGGATCTAATTTTGATTCAGCCTCCATCTCCTCCTGAATTCTTGCAACTCTGATTCTTGTTTTGCTCCATTTTTCTGGGTTGGAAAGCAGGGAAGATTAAGCAGCGGGACCAAGCTCACACAGTAAGTGGGGAAGCTCAGGTCAAATCCAGATGCAAGCCAGTTCCCAAGACAGGAAGAGGATGAAACCCGGGGAACCACATGTACCTGTTCTCTGAGATCCTGGAGCAAGGGCTGATGGAAGGGCTGGATAGAATATTGAGCTGCGAGCAGTGTCTGAACTGGCTTCTTGTGTATGCCAATGCCAACGATGTTCCTGGGCTTGCTTCGGGCCAAACTGTAGAGAACCTATAAACTCTGGGTGCCTTAGGCTTTAAAGACGGACTAAAATTAAAGGACTTTTTGGGTAGGGTTCTCTCTCATGAAACGAAGCCTCTGCGGTCTGAGAACCACTACGTTTACCTGTCCTGTTCCCGGGTGCAAGCTCCCCTTTCACTTTTGGCTGTGGCTGTCTTTATTTCTCCAAGGTCTAGCTCAAAAGGCTAGCTAGCTCCTCGTGATGCGTGTCCTCATTTTCACCCTGTGGGGACCCTGAGTTTACTTTCCCTGAGACGCTCCATGCCCAGTTCATCTCAGTTCACTATGAACTGACATCATATCTGATTGGTGGGTTATGATTTTTTTTTTCATGGTATATTGGGCTGTCTTGCTCACCCATTTGAAGGAGGTAATGTTTGCTTGGCTTACAGGTAGTGGTATGCTGGGAAAACAGCTGTCTGGGAGAAAAAAAATAAAAAGCACCTGATGCATTGAGCCAGACAGATCCCAAGGTGTAAATATTCCCACCATGGTCAGTGTCAAGCTAGAATGATTTCCATGCCATTTACAAATCACGTAGTGATTTATAAAGGTGAAGGCAGGCTCTCTTGAGGCAGAGCTAGTAAGCCAGCTTGCTGATCCTGGATCTTCTTAAATGTTTGCGCTTAGTAGGTGTGCCTAACTACAAACCCTTGGAGACAATATTCCATTCTGACCTTTTTTTTTTTTAAGGGGGGCAGGAGTGAGTAGGATGGAGTTCTTTTCCAAAGCCCTTGCTTTGTTCTAGAAAGAATCAGAATGGGTGTCAGGGAAAGCCTTTTCAAGTAGACGTGCTGACGCTCCTTCTCTGCTCCCTGTATATGCTTCTTGGAGATTTGACTTTGGTAAAGGACTGGGGCTCTCCCTTCATTGACTGGAGCTGGAATAGGGAAGGAGCGACTTCAGGAAGCTCTAAGCCTGGCTCTCCAGAGGCCCTGCCTCTTAATGTGCTTCTCTTTAGGCTTGGACTTCGGCCAGTTCTCCTGTAGGAAGAAGCCCAGACTACCAAGCTTACACAGTCCTGCAGAGAGCCACACTGTGGGAAGCAGAGACGCACCATTTCTCCCCAGTGACCTCAGACCAGCTAGTCCACAAGAGCCCCGTAACAGGCCAAGGATACCCAAGCGAGTCAGCTGGGAGCAAAGGAGTCACCCAGCCAAGCCCGACTTGCGTGGCCGATTGTAAGCTATTATGTTCTAACCACTAGGTTTTTGCATTTTGTGGTTACTGTTGTTTAGAAAGCAGAAGCTAGCTGATAAACCATCCTTACATTTATTTTATTTTTTTGTTTTTGTTTTTGTCTTTTGAGGCAAGGTCTCTGTATGTGGTCCTGGCTCTCCTGGCTCTCCGTATACAGGTCAACTGGCCTCGAACTCACAGAGATCCTACTGCCTCCACCCTCTAGTGTTGGGTTAGAGGTGTGTGCCACCATGCCTAGCCCATCCTTGCATTTATTAGGAGCTTAGCTTCTGGCTGGATTACCCATCTCAGAGTGGAGTAAAGACGGCAGCTTGTTCTCTACTGTCAGGCAAGGACTTTAGTGGTTAGCACAATTGCCCCCCCCCCCCCCAGCACCAGTCTTCTGGAAGATTCTTACCACACCCTAAAGAGTCCACAGGAACCCTGCCGTGTTTAAATCGCTGACAAGGTGGGTGTGGAGAAAGCAACTATAACGAAGAAGAAACCTTTCTTCTCTACTAAGAAAGGGAAACCTTAGGCTCTTGCTAAGGGAAGACAACAGGGAAGGAGCCCAGGGAGCAGGCCCCCCCCCCCCGAAGAGTCACACAGGATGTGGACACTGATCAGACCTGAGCTAAGCTGGCCTGGCCTGGTCTTAGACTCTGCCTGTGTCATCACGCCTGGGGCTGGAACCGCCCCACCCCCACCCACGAAGACCCTGGCGCCCTTTCCAGGAAATGTACAGACCAGAGCAGGAAACGGTTGAGTTGCCTATTCTTCTTTCCCCACAAAATGGTTTTATTATTTTCATTGAACAAAAACATCCTAATGCATCGAGGATGGGGAAGAGAAAGACACCCGGACCTTAAAATAGACTCGATATGCCTCTACTCTTGGCTGGAGCACCCTTGCCTGTCTCCTGGGAAAGAATATCTGAAAAACCAGAACTCCACCCATTCTGCCCTCTAGGTTTGAGCTGTTGAAACTCCCTGGTGGCAAAAGGGTGCTCTAGATCAGGGGAGGCTGCCCTCGAAACAGCCTTGTGGCTGCTCTGGGGGGCCCTGTGGTTTCTCTTTAGCCAGCTTGAGTAAATGACCCAACCCCTCTGCCACTCTGTGTAACATGGGGGAAGATGAGAGAGTTCTATCTCCCCTCACCCTCTCCCTTTACCATAGACTGTTTCCCACAAGACTGAAGACACGAGTGCTACAGATGTGTGTAAAGTTGGTTCCAACACTGCATCCCCACTGTGATAACATGGATATAGTGATGGTACCACACTCTGATGGCGTCACAGTTTATATATGTGTCTGTATGCATAATATAATGTGTGTGCATATAATATATGTATGCATATACACATATCTATCTATCTATCTATCTATCTATCTACCTATCTATAATATGCATATGCTCAGAACTTTGGTGCATTTTCTATTTTTCCCTATAAAACTTTTCCTGGGTATTATATATAGGAACATCTTAGTGTAGAGGGTTGTGACAGGATAGATTGAAACAATGGTTTGGAGCCTAAGACAGCACTGCAGCAGACATCAGTTCCTCTGCTAGAGCGTGGTTCCAGATCAGATCGTGAAGGGGAGGGAGGTTGGGGGAGGGGGTTAGCCAACCTGTTCTCCAGGCCATGTGTCATTTTCTTTTTTTTTCTTAATATTTCTTTATTTATTATATGTAAGTACACTGTAGCTGTCTTCAGACACACCAGAAGAGGGCATCAGATCTTATTACAGATGGTTGTGAGCCACCATGTGGTTGCTAGGATTTGAACTCAGGACCTTCGGAAAAGCAGTCAGTGCTCTTAAGATGCTCTTAGCCATCTCTCCAGACCCCACATGTCATTTTCTAACCTAAACGTTTTTTTCCATGGCTGCTCTCTTCTGTTGGGGACAGCCCACCACAGCCTTCTTCCTTGCTGCTCTTCCCTCTGTTGAGGTCTGGATCTCATACTCAAAGGCCTTGGAGGAGCCAGTCTCCTGTTTTAGGTAAGCAGTGGAGACAGTGAACTTGATATTTCTCTCCCTAGGCTGGGAGTAAGGATACCCTGCCTGCTTGCAGGGCCCCGACCTCTTTGGACTACATTTCCCAGAATCCCCGAATCACGGTTTTCCTGGTGGGTGTAGCCAATGGGAGACAGTAGCAGGAGATTGGCGCTCTGAGGGAGGGAGAAGCAGAGGTGGGAGGTGGGTCTACTCCAACTCTCTCAGCTGAGGGCGGTGGGCTCCTCCTCCTCAGTTCCAGCTGGGGATACTACTCCCTTCTTTGTGCCTTCAGCCCAAGGAAGCAGCAGTTTGCAATCTCTGGGTTCTAAGTCCTCCGACTGAGGTTTCTAGCTGGCCTGTCATCTTTTAGCTAGGCTATTGTGTTAATTCACTCTCTGTTTTTCTGATGGGATTCTGCCTGCTCCAGCTACAGTGACAGTCATCAAAGAAGACTGTGTGCCTCTGTATCCACAGATTCCAGCAACTGAGGATTAAAAACATCTGTACCAAACAGTACAGTTTAACAACCATTTTCATAGCAGTGACATTGGACTAGGTGATATGAGTCATCTAGAGATGGTTTAAAATATGGAGGTAGTTAATATACAAGGACTTCACCGTTTTAATAATGTGTGTGTGTGTGTCTTGTACTCATGCAGGTGACATAGCATAAGCGTCAGACGCTGTCAGCGGACAACCATGTCAATTATAGGGGTTTGTGGGCCTTGTTCAACAGCAAGGACAAACGCCTTTGGTGCTGAGCTATCCCAGCAGGCACCGCTATCATTTACATAAGAGGTTTGAGCATTCCAGCATTTGGATGTCCTGTAACCAGTGCCTCCCTGACGCCAAGGCCTGAACGGATCTGAATGTTCTCACCACATAACTTCTAGAGGACTTTTACTATGGCAATTTACAGTTGACTCTTCCCTGGACGGCGATGGCCATAAGGTCTCTGGCAGATTCTTAGCAGCAATGCCTATACCTGTTTTCCTGAGGGTCAAACCCCTTTACAGCTGGCTCCCTCTCCCTCCCTCTGTCCTCTTTCTCTGACAAGGTTTCTATGGTAGCACAGGCCAGCCCTGAATCCATGATCCTCCCTTTTTAGCTTCACTAGCATAGCGTACAGTTGTGTACCACCGCCCCGGGTCCAGAGTTCAAACACAACCCTTCTTCCGAGGGACAGATGAAGTCTTATTTCCTACACCTTGAAGCTGCAGCCCTTATGATTTGGCTAACAGAATGTGGCAGAGGCAAGCCTATGGCCCAAGAGACCCAACAGGTTTCCACATCACCTTCCTCAGCCAGCCTGCTGGAGGTCGAGAAGACAGGGAGTAAGCAAACCCCCTATCAGAGCCTATCTTGGACCAGCCGGACCCCAGACGAGCGGTTGGTGCCTCCAGATGCGTGCGGAGGCCCGAGGGAAGCAGGCTGAGGCCAGACCAGATGTGGGAGTCAACCAAACATGCAGCAAAGAACACAAAGCAGAGAATGTCACTCATTTCCTCAAGCTTCTGGCTCCGAATACATTCTGTGTGTAGCGATACCCAGTACCAAGGAGAGCCACCTAGGCAGCAGTGAGGCGGTCCAGTAGAGCTGGCTCTGACCTCCATGGCTGACCAAAGAAGACATGTATAGGCAGTTAAACAATGGAGTCAGCTGGTCAAGTTTAAGATGCAGATGCTGAATGGAGTGCTCAGCTCCTGCAAGTAATCTCTATTGCTCAGGTGAGGTATCCTGAGCTAGGACTCTGTAGGGCGAGCGGCCCGGTCCTCTTCTGTACTTCAAAGTGAGGCAGAGAAAGGCTGCTGGTTGCTTGCTCCAAGCATCTTTGCTTATCTTACCCCTGACTAGATATGATGTGGGCTTACTTGTGCTGGCTTTCCTTGCTGGCTTATCTATGCAGAAATCATTGGATGGGATCCTCGTCCAGCAGGAAGGCATTGCCTTTCACCTCCATTTCACTCCCGTGTCCAGTTCCATCTTGTGCTGAGGCAGATCATTTATGATTGGCTTGCAGACAGCAGCTAGGTGACTACCCTTTGGGACTGTTAGTAATAGCTGCTGGACCAGCAGGGCACCTTCTAGAATAGTTTATGGAATCATCTAGATGGTTGTGTCCCTGGCTGAACAAGCTCCTTACTTGAAGGAGAGGGGGCGCAGCAGAATGGGGTCTCTGCAGGGCTTCGGGCTGCGGCAGGACTTTCTTACCTGGGCTACCTAGAGTCACTGTAGACCTACTCCTAAAGGACGTCAGAGATACAATGTTTCCCAGTGGGTGTGGTCCTTGTACCTTGTTCTCTTGTTTAAGAAATGTCAAATGCAGGTCATTCCATGATGCTTTCCAGTCCACCCCCATTCTGTGATGTGGAAAAGTTATTGCTCTTAATAATTAACCTGCTATGCGCACTCACTGCCTGCTGGGACATCCTTCTCCCTTCTTTGGACTTGCCTAGTTCATCTTAAACAGGTTCCCATGTTCAGTGCTACAAAGTCACGCATCTATCAGCAATTTGCCTTGTCCATTCATGTGATCCTGTTTCTGCACCTGCAGGCAGGGTGCCCCCCAGTCCCTTCCTGTTCGAGACCATGCTAGAGGCCCTCGGCTCACAGCTGTCTGCCCTATTCTGTACTCCCTATTGCTCAGTATGGAAATCATGTGAGGCAGATGTTTTTGGCAAACCACGGGGCTGCAGCTAAGCTGGAGGGTGGGTGAGTGCATATGTGTGAGAGTTCCTTCTGTCCCTTGACCATCTGGGCTCGCTGGTGGAGGAAGCTATAGATGTGTTTATAGTGGCAATGCCTACGGAAGTCTGGTAATAAATAATGGTGGCCAAGAATTTTGGAGGCATGCCATCCTTGGAATCAGATTTCTCCCCAGCTGTATCTAGGGTCAGGAGGCTCCCACTGTGTGCTGTATACAGCCCCTGGTTAGAGTTGAGAGGTTCCTCCTGCCACAGAGAGGAAACTGAGGCTTAGTGAGGAACAAGGACTTGATCCAAACACCCCAGATCTATGAATCTTATTGAGTTTCTTCCAGAGTCTGGGCAAATTGCAGCCACTTCAAGAGCTAGGCATTGGGTGAGCTTGTAGGTTCAGAAGAAAAAGCTCTGTGCAATGCGTTTAGACACTGGGTTCCAGGTACTGCGAGCACTTGCTAATTGAGGGGACAGGAGGGCCCTCCAGCCCATACTGACAGAGAAAAGTACTCTTGGGAGCCTATTCTGGAGTTGTACCTTCCAAACATGTTCTGGGTCTTTAAATTTTTTCATACAACGTATTTTATCAGGAAAGTTCTTCCTCCAAAATCCCACCGATCCTCCATAGCTTCCCCCTTCCCACCTATTCTCTCTCTCTCTCTCTCTCTCTCTCTCTCTCTCTCTCTCTCTCTCTCTGTTAATTGATGAGTGATTGGTTGGTTGTGGTTCTGGGAGTGGATTTATATAAGCTAGACAAACACTCTACCCTTGAAAGCACTCCCTCCAGGTAGTGGCAGCATTTGGGAGGTAGAGGCAGGGGAATTTCTGAGTTTGAGGCCAGCCTGGTCTACAGAGTGAGTTCCAGGGCAGCCAGAGCTACACAGAGAAACCCTGCCTCAAAAAAATAAACAACAACAACAACAACAGCAACAACAAAAAGAAAGTATTCCCATCTCCAAGTCTGGTTTAAAAAGTGAAACAGGGCATGTTTTTGTGTGTGGTGTTTATAATGGTTACATTGTATATCTTGTGTATACATGTGGGCACATGTGTGGGTATAGGTTTATATAAATGATAATGTGCTTCTGTATATTTTTTTGTGAGGATATACACATATGTACTGTGGGCTGGATTGTAAGCATATATACACGTGTTTATATAAGGATGCAAGGATATGTTTACAGACATATATGTCTGAGTTAGTGAAGAACAGCCCAGACCCTGGCATCATGTCAGATCTGGTTTTGTTCTCTTTCCAGGGAGCAGGTGATAGCGCAGTGACAAGCCATCTGTGCTGGTCCCTACGGACTCCTGTCAGCATCCTTCTGCCTCAACTTCCCTCCTGCTGAGTTCGTCATTTGGGGCCCACAAAGCAATGTATGTTCGTAAAAACAAAACAAAACAAAACTGAAAACTCTACAGGCACAAAGAAAATAAAGAGTACCCTTCATTTCAAAGCAAGAGTCCTGGGTGATTGATTAATAGAATTTTCCTTTCTGTACTGCAGTGACTTGAGGGTCAGAAGAGACAGCAACACAAACACTGTCATTCCACAGGCCCTCGATCCTCCTCTTTGACCTCGCGATCAAATCTTTGGCATCTCAACGATTTCTTTTCGCCTTGTTCCTGGTGTTCTTGGGTCCCTCTAGTCTTGCCCAAGCTGGACCTAAACCCGAGAACTGCTTCACTCTGTGGACCATCCAGTCTAAGCATCCGTGTCCTCGTCTCTAAAATGGCATAGGAGCAACCATCACCAAGGGCAGCTGTCTGGGGCAATTGGTGGCTGTCATTTTCCTGTCTGCTTTTGTGCCTCAGACACATCCCCGCTCCCCCCACCCCCGCCACTTTCTGCTTTCTGTTCTGTATTGCAGGGGGCTCCCTTGGCTTTGGCTGCCCCGGTAGGGTTGGTCATGAGTGGAAAGCCTTAGGGTAGACACTGGGGAAATCAGGATGTCTCTTCTCATCTTCCTCTGCTTTCAGTGGTGCCTCAGGCAGTAGTGGCAACTCTACCGTGGTTCCTGGTGACTTCAGATCATTGGCTCAAGTACATCTACCCTCTGTTGTCCTCCCCTGCCCAGGTCTGGTGCTGGTCACAGTGACTTCCAGCTATCACATTCACACTTTGGCTCCTCAACAATTCAAAGGGGGCAGTCGTGGTTTTGCACTAAAGCCCTGTGCAATATTGAAACTGACAAGCAAGGCTGCCTTGGGCGGGGCTTAGATGAGTTCTCATAGCACCATGGTTTACAGCCATGGCCCCTTATGAGTTGGTGACAGTTTTACCCGTTAAATCAAGAATTTCATAAGCCCTGCCTTCTTCCTCTCAACCCAATAGTCTCTTTTCTGTTTTGTGGTAGCATGGCCCAGGAGTAAAGTGTGGTCTCTGGAGCAAGGGAGGCAGCTCAGGTTTGAATCTCAGATTTATCATTCCTAGTTGGGTGACTGTAAGCCAGATTTGGGGTTGTCGTAGCTCAGTGGTAGAGCATCTGCCTAGAATGTACAGGGCCCTGGCTTCCATCCTAGCATGTGCACACACACACACACACACACACACACACACACACACATACAGAGAGAGAGAGAGAGAGAGAGAGAGAGAGAGAGAGAAACAAAAATCAAACAAACAACTGACAATAACAGCAAAACAAAAGCAAATAAACAGCCCCCGATGTAGCATTTATAGCTAAGGGATAGGCACAGCTAATTAATGGAGATGGCATATGTTCAGTGCTTGAAATGTAATCACATTTATTGACTGTTATGATTAAATTACCACCACACCCCTTGTTTCAAGAACACAGGGGTCATTCACCTGGATTTGGGTCCCTCTTCTTCCCAAACTCTCTATTCAAAGAGCTCTGTGGTTTATGCAGCTGCCAAGAATCATGGGAAAAGGAAGAAAACGGCCCGGAACCTTCCAATATTGTCCTTGGAGCATCCAGGGATTGAGATCACGGGATGGGAACCTCGCCTGGATACACAAAGGAGCCTAGAGGGGTTTCTTTGACGGGTGGAGTCAAGGCCCAGGGGAGGAGAGTCACCCTTAAGTCACTCTGGCACTTGTGCAGCTGAGGCAGAAGAATAAATGTGCAGCTGGAAATGTGTTCCTACCTACAAGACACTTAGAAGCTTTTGGAATCCCCTTGCTCTTTCTTCCCTTCCTCTAGGTCTTTTCATTTCTTGCCTACCCAGAAAACTTCTACACATCCTTCAGGACTCAGCTTGAGTTACCTCGGGGCTTCTTTGGTGCCACGTCCACCCAGGCATAATTAAATGCATCCCTCGTGTTTTCCAGAGTACGGCACTTGCGGTTCTGTGGATACTTAAAAACTCATACATTCTTTTATCATGGCACCTCGGGATTGTTGGGAGGTGTTTAGACTTCTCACCTAGTGGCGGATACTCTATAATCTTCCCGCTGGGGCCCTCATTGCTTCTCTATGAAGTGTCTGCGTTTTACAGATGAGGACACACACGGGTGCTCAGATCCACTGCACCCTGGTTCTAAAGTTCACTCCGATTCCCCAGTGAACCCTCGGAGGAAAGAAAGGAGATCTGGGTTCTACCCTCTCAGTGTCCCCAGATACTGAGAAGGTCCTGAGAAGCGATCACCTAAATGTTGCACGAAATAAAAGCATTCCATAGCACTGATATGCAGAGGTTCGTTAAACCATTTCCCACGAGTCGCTTTATTCCCGGATATTCTCTCTTTCTTGGACTGGATTATTTCCTTTGGGTCAGTTCCTGGGAGTGGAACGTCTGGATTCGAGATGTGGCGCTTCCTCGATTCGCCACGTCATCTTCCGCCTTTGCAGAGCCCCGCGGAGCAAAGAGCGAAACGTTCCGGGCAGCCCTGAGAGCCCGGTTCTCACCTCGACCTTGACGCAGTTGTCCCGCAGGTGCCATGGTGCGCCCAGGGCCCCCGCTGCACCCCGAGCCACTGGGTTAGATCGCGACAGCGACCGCGGGATCCACTCCCCACCCCACCCCACTCCACCCCCCAGCTGCCTCGCTGGCAGCTGGATTCGGCCTGGGGGCGGGGACCAGACCCGGCATCTTCGCCAGGCGTCCGCAAAGCTCTGCTTCCTTATTTGGAGGGACGGGAGGTGGGGAGCCAGAACGGAGGACAGGGCATGGGAAGGAAAATACAAGGCAGAAGGAAGCGAGGAGACCGGACATGAGCATCTTAGGGGTGTGTACAGGTGTGTGTGTGTGTGTGTGTGTGTGTGTGTGTGTATGTGTAGTCCCTTCTGCGCACTCCTCCAGGTCTGGAACGTGGCAGCTCTCCACCCTCCTGTCGTCATCCCTAAATCCTTAGCTCACCGCCGGGAGGGGCCCGGGCTGGAATCCCTCTAGCTGAGCAGGGCCGCTCCTGTGGCCAGATTCCGGTGATGGGAGGCTCAAGGATACTGGCTCCACTTAACCTCCATGCCTGGACCTCCTCTAGCAGTCTCGTCTTTGTATTCCACTTTCAGCTTCTCTGGGGAGTTCCTCTCTGATGTAAATTTCCAAAGGCCAAATATACCCACAAAGGCAGGGGACATCTGTATAAAATGACCAGCAAGACCCCCCAGGGAAGCAAAGCTGACCGATCTAAAAGGTGTCTTAACTAGCTGATGATAATTTTTAACGTACGGTTAAGGGTGCCCAATTAAATTTGCCTTTCAGACGGGCAATAAATTACATTTTATCATAAATTTATTGTATGAAATATTTGATAAAAGAATGTCTGAAATAATGCACGGCAAACAATAAAAATTATTCGTCGTTTAAAATACAAATCGAACCTGGCACTGGGCATTTTTATTTGCTAAATCTGTCAGTGCTAATTCCTTCGTTCCTTGCATTTAAACTCTTGGAAATTGATATCATTCCCTCTCCAGGTCTCCTCCCCTAACCAGCTCCCTTCTTTTTAGCTTTTTTGGTGAAGTCATACCTGGTTTCTCTGATACTGTCTTTTAATTTCCCTCCTTCACTGGGTTTTATTTACTTTAGCTAACTCACCCGGGGGTCTCAATTTAAAAAAGTCTTTGATGCTACCATTAGGGCTGGGGTTGAGGCAGCATAAGCTTTGGGGGGATTTCTTAAGGACACTGGAAGGAAATTAAACCTCCAAAAATATGCTTGATGCCTCTACGCACTCCCCCCCCCCCTTCTTTCTAAGGAAAATGTGGGTTGAGCTCAGTTTGTGTCACGGGAGCACAAACAGCTGAATTAAAGCCAAAAGAATTCATTCCTCAAGCCTCCACCAGCTGCAGCCCGGGCCGACAAACGTGTTTGTCTCCTAGCTCCATGGGTGTTTTTCTCGGGGTTTCCAGCCACAGCTGGATTTGTGCAGAGGGACCTTGAACCTGTAGGCTCAGAGGGACCTGAGGGATCTGAGAGATCAGGAAGAGCGAGGGTGGGGGTAAGGGGGTGGGTAGGGGGTAGAGGGGATAGGGTGGGGGGTAGGTGGGATGGGGTGGGGAGATGGGGGGGTGGGGGGCGGGGGGGGTGGGGGAGGGGGTTTCCCACACATTGAGGCATGTGGCCAGCTTTTAGCAGTCCCCAGCACCGGCTGGCCCAGCCTCACAATGTAAGCTCACAGGAATTGTGACTAAAAACAAACAAAAAGCACCCCCCCACACAAGCTTTCCCAGATGACTCTAGCCTGAGACCTCCGAAACCAGATAGACCAGGGCTTCTGGTTTAGGGATGGCAGCTGAGCATCCTTCTGGTTGCTAGGGGCAGCTCTAGCGTGCTACCCCTCTGTCTGTTCCTTTGCAGCATCTTCTCCCCTCCACCCTACCCCAGCAGGACCAGTTCCATAAATCACTCTTCAATGGCCTCTCTCTCTCTTCTGTCTTCTTCTCTACTCCTTCTTGGCACACCTCCCTCATCACACACTGCACTTGAGCCCTGCTCCCTCAGCCTGCTGTGGAGACGCCTTAGTGTGATGGGTGGTTGTTCTTACTCATAGGCTGCTGTTTGGTTTACCACATGAATTCTTGGTGTAAAAGCTGCCAGGGATGGCAGAAGACCCCAGTGTTTGGATTTCTGAGGCTTAGCCAGTCCAAGTGATTGTGGCACAGGGCCTTGCATTAGTGTCTCCAAGCCTAGCTTCTTCAGCTCTGCATTGGGGTTACCTATCTCAAAAAAAAAAAAAAAAAAAAAAAAAAAAAAAAAAAAAAAAAAAAAAAAAAAAAAAAAAAAAAAAAAAAAAAAAAAGAATTTTTTTTTTTTTTTTTTTTTTTTTTTTTTTTTTTTTTTTTGCCCAGAGAGATTTGGCCCAACTCATCTGACTTTGGCCATGGCTTCCATCACCCTGTGCAGCCCACAGCTTGGCCCCTCTAATCAGTTGGAAGGAAGGCCCTTGAGGGAGATGAAGCTCTGCATGGTGGGTATATTATGTCATGACACTGGTGACCGATAAAGTCTGGGGAAGCAGCAAGGGACATTCATGCTAATGATGAGGCTGGTTTTCCTGGAGAAGCGTTTGACTCCATGGACACACTTTATTGTATGGTGCAGATCTGAGTCCAGGGTGGGGTGTAACTACTGAGATTTCCAGGGTCTTGTGACCCAGGACAAAGCAAAACCAAAACAAAAGGAACAACAAAACACACACCAGAACACGGAGGTAATAAAAATAGAGACAGTTTATTAAGAAAGAGAAAGGGACTCCCAAGAATGAGCTACCAAATGACATACACTCCAAAACACCAGGCCATGATCTCAGGCCCCTTTACAAGTCATTTGCATAGCACCTGCTTCTCCCACATTTGTCTGTTCTGCTGTTGTGGTTGTTACATGTAGCCCAGGTGGGGAAGAGTTTCTAGTCTTTTCTGGCACCAGGCTTCCTAGCTTATATTAGTCACCCCACCTCTCTCCACCTGCTCTCCTGCTCTCAGCCCTTGCCAGCCACCGCGAACCAGCAGCCCCTGTCCCCACTGCACTTCTCAGACTTCCAAAGGCCGCAGTTACAGTTTGAGAATCTTGGCAAATGTCAAGATGCTTTTGGTAACTAGCATCAGAAGCCTGACTGGGACCGTGGTACCCATTCCCTACAAATCTCTTATCTGTCCATCTCTGTCGATCCAGCTTATTTTCATCTGCCCCCCCCCCCGGGGTTCCAAGCCTTATGCCCACCAGCCTGCATCTGTATTCCTAGTACCAGGTTAATGGATCCTTTCAGACCCACTCAACGTGACATTCCATGAAAACTCCACTTACGAAACGACTTTAGTTTAGCTGTGCCAGCCATCGGGACAAGCGGTCTAGAATTTACTGAGTCTGCGATGGGTCAGGGCCAGACACACAGTGACTGTCAAATAGCTGAGGAAGAGCGAGAAGATATTTGTGAACAGTTCCAATTCTATGGGGGGTTGCCATGCAGAGATAGGGGTCAGATAGGAGAGCAGAGGACCCAAAGGAAGGAGCCAGGCATCCTAAGTTGATTCTCAGACAATACCCTCTAACAGATGAGGTCTTTTACAGCCCATGTCCCCTGAGGTATGTAATTGTGTCTTTTTAAAAAATTTTTTTCCTGCTGTATTAGGAGTTGACCCCATCCTTGGCTGGGTTTCGGAATGGATCCTAGAATGAGGCCTTGTGCGCCTGTGATTTATTAAGGGAGTGTTCTCAGGGGGAAAAAATGAAGGAAACAGTTCAGAGCAGGGAAGAGAGCAAGCTAAGAGGGGCCCGAGGCAAAGTCCCCAGAGGATGAATTCAGCAAGCCTCAGAAGGTAGGAGAGACACCTTCACCAGGGAGCTACAAGGTCAACCCCTTGCCTAAGCTGCTGACAAATGATGTCAGGCCAGAGAGGGGAAGTTGTAAGTACAGTGTATTAGGTACCTTCCTCTTTATTGTGACCAAATATCTTCCCAGAAGCAGCACTAGGGAGGAGGGGCTTACAATTGGGTGTTTTTAGTTAGTTTAGTTTTTTAAATATTTATTTTTATTCAGGTGTGCGTGTGTGTGTGTGTGTGTGTGTGTGTGTGTTCAGGTGTGGAGTCCAGAAGGTTGTCGGATCCCCTGGATCTGGAGTTACAGGTGGTTGTAAGCTACTTGAACTGGGTGCTGGGTACTGAACTGCAAGACCAGCAACCACTCTTTAACCACCGAGCCAGAGATGCCAGAGAACTGGATTTCTACATGAAAAACGCCTGAGACTTAAATGTTGACAACTAATTCAGAAGCCGAGGACAGTGAGCGGTCAGCCTAACACTGGCCAAGCAGAGGATGTTACTTAATCCAATCAAATTGTCAATCAAATTAACCAACTGTACTGTCCCTTCACGCAAGGTGACTCCAACAGCAGCCACACACTGCAGGAAGAGAGCTTCAGATCTGGGAGGGGCCAGGGACGCACCAGTGGCGAAGAAGGGTCCAAGGTACAGGATGGGGTGGTCACACAGTCTGCTCTGGGCCAGGTCTGGTGTCAGCCCCCCACCCCCGGACGCAAGGTCTCAGAAGCTGACCCCCATTCCTGCTTCACCCCAAGACATCCTCTGCTTGGCCAGTATTAGGCTGACCTTAAGTCTCAGGCGTTTTCACGTAAAAATCCAGTTCTCTGGCTCTTCACGGGGTTGGGGGGTGGCTGGGGGGGGGGGAGCAACAACTAGTTAACTAGATGTTAGCAACAGCCAACATCTGTGGTAGATGCCATAGAGTCTGGCCAAGCCCAGAAACTTCACCTTGCGGAACAATACCATAGAGCCCATCATTCTCTCATGTCTCAAGCATGTGGGAGAGTGAAGAAGAAAGAGAAATGTGTTGTCCCCGTATCTCTAAGGTGAAGGGGGAAATCTGCAACCAGTAAGTTAATACCTATTCCAAGAATGCCTGAGTCTAATTTGTACAGTTCAGGGCACCATTATCGAGTGTCTTGTCTGCCTGTAGGACCCTGTGTATGCGAGCTGCGTTGTCCTACCAGACCTCAGCCTTTCCACCCGGATCCAGATGTCGGGCCTCCCTCCTCCATCCCATTTTGTTAAAAGCAGCTGTTTCCACCCCCTTCCAGCTCCCCAAATGCTGATTTCATCTTCCCTCTCCCCTGCCCCCCCTCCCCGACAAAAGTTTAGAGCCAGGAGAGAACTGGTTTGGCAGAAAGCCAAAGTGGGAGGAAGAGGACAACGTGGAGAAAGTAGGGGCCAAGTAGGGGCTGAGCAGGAAGGCTTGGACCCAGGCTCTGAGGACTACGAGAAGCCAGGCTATCCAGTGGATCCAGATGTGGGAGTAGCCTCTTTGCTTAAAGGTGGAGCCCAGAAAGTTCTTTTGCTCCACAGTTTGTTCCTGGTGTAGCTGGAAAGAGGTAGAGATGAGCCAAAGAGGCAAGAAGAGGGAGAGAAGATGGATTCCCTCCACCCCCAAGCTGGAGCATCAACCCCAATCCTCCACTCTCCCCATCTCTGCTCTGGCTGCAGAGTTTTGAGCCTGTATGTTTGTTATGCTGTGCTGAAAGGCGACCAAGGAATCACGAAGTGGTTAAAGTGTAACCAAGGCCCAGGCAACTGGCCCACGGACACACCAGATCCAGGAGGAGTGGGCAGCCCACGAGGCGCGGGATGGAGGTGGGTGGGGGTGTGGGCCCTGCACCCGGCTCTCATGTTGTCCCTGCCCCCATTCACAGCAGCTCCATAGTTCTTATCCGCCCCACCCCCACCCCTATTACAGCTGAACCAACGTCTTTGAGGTCTGGAAAAAATTCCTTTCCCCTCAACTTTGAAAAGAATAAAGTTGAAAATTTCCAAAAGGAACACATGAGTAAGGCACGAAGGGAAACCCAGAAATGGAGACTCGGGGAGCTCATGGCTGTGCCAACTTGATCTAATGCCTTGGGAAAGACCCACGGGTGGGCACTCCCAAGATGGGCGTCTGCTCCTTGCAATTCTCCAAGGAAATGCAAGGTGGGGCCGGAGGAGGCTGAATAGGGATTGAGGGGTCTGCTTTTGTCCTGGTGGGCACCCAGCATCTCTCCTAAGCTGGAGTCTTTGGAGGACTCCAAGTTTAGTCCCAGTGCTCCCTGAATCATGTGGTCCTGCCTCCTTCCCCAAGAAAGGCACCTAATTTAATTTCTATCTTCTCTCAAATCTCTGGCTCCTGGCTTGGGATAGCTCCCTGGTTGTGTGTGTGTGTGTGTGTGTGTGTGTGTGTGTGTGTGTCCCACCTGGTCAGGTTCTCAGAGGCTATATGGAGCTCAGACTGACTCTGCTCTAGAGCAGCCATGCCCCTGCAGATGCTATGGGGGTTCTTGATCGAAGGCTATAACACTTTTCGGATTCTCGTTGTTCTGATTTAAGGGATTGAATTTATCCATAGACAACTGACCCAGTGTAATGCTATGAAGAAGTTATACATGGGGCCCCGCTGGGACAAGATGGCCCAGCTGGTAAAGGCAGTTGTCCCAGAGCCCTGGTGACTAGACAATGGAACTCTTCTGACCGCCCCATGCGTGCTGTGTGTGGTATGGGCGTGCACATTCACGCTAAACAAGTAGAAGTAAAAGAAAGCAACCACCAGCCCTTTCACATTTGCATGTTAATGTAATCAAAGACAAAATGCACGTGGCTTCCCTCTCCTTCTTCTCCCTTCTCTCAAGGGGCAACCACCATCTTCCAGGACTGTATTATGCAAGCATATATGTGCTTAAGAAAAAAGAAAATCATTTCTACCCACCTATAATTATCTATTGCTACCTGCGGGACATTGTTCCAGGAGCTATCCTGCAGACAGCTAAATTCTCAGATTTTTCAAATCTTTTGTTGAAGAAAAGTGCAACATTAGCATATAACCTGTGCATATCTCACCTCTGGATTATTTATAATGTTGAATATAATGTAAATGCTATGCAAATAGTTGTTCAACTCTATTGTTTAGGGCATCCTGGCCAAATGTTCAGTAGACACGATTTCTTTCGGATCGTGTTTTTTTTTTTTTTTTTTTTCAGTCCACAGTTGTTTGGCTCCACAGATGCAGACGAGAGCCTCTGTAACTCATTTTCCTAATGTTTTTACAATTGCAATTTTAAGGTCTGATTTATCTGGAATTCATATTCGTGCGAGGAGGAAGGTAGGAATGCGTCCTGAACTTTTCCTCAGATGACTATGCCATGATGGGGATGAACTGAAATCTTTTGAGTAAGCCACTTCTGAAACTAATGTTCCCTGAAGGCTGTGCTGACGTGTATTCGTGGGGGGAGGCTAGAGAAAGGAGGAGCCTCAGCCTTGGCTCTGTCTCCTTGAATAGTTCAGTTCAGGTTACAAACTTGCAAATCGCCTGACTGAAGCCAAGCCCAGCAGTGGAGATGGTCTCTTTCATAGCTACCTGGGTGATGGATTCCTCCCTTTCCTTAACCACTTGACCCTCTCCGCCTCGGGCTCTCCCTCGGCACAGGACACTCTGAGGAGGGGGGTTTTCTCTAGCCTTTCCCCTCTGACTAGAGTTCTGTGGGTTCCTACTAGTTGGGCACCTCCCAGATCTCACTGCTCATTTAACTACCAGACACACTCTTCAGTGGATGCTCAGCTTTCAGGCACGGAGAAAACAAAGTTTAATTTAACCAAGTCAGGCTTAAGCTTCTTGCGTGAGGTCCCACTTTGACCAAATGCAGGGTCCGCAATAGGCTAGCCTCTGCTTACGGACTGTGAACTATTGCCTACCCAGGAAACTGTCATCAGAAACTAGCGACCCTCAGGGCTTGTAGGTGCTCTGCTGCCAGTGCTGAGAGAGAGGTCCAGGTGTCCCCAGTGGACTCAAGGTCAGGGACACTACCTTCAGCGTCTCCATTCTCTGCATGGCATTGACTTCCGGGTGCGGGGGTGGGGGGCACTGCTGCATGCTGTGCTGTGCGCTCAGTCACCAGAACTCCATCTCCCTGCCTGGCTTTCTGGCTCCCACGGGGAGGCAAATGCCCACTCTTGATGCTAGACACCCACGGGTTGTATCAATAGTAAAGAGCACCCAAGCCTGGATTTCTTGGTGAAACTGACCACCACCACCTCCACCATCACCACCATCACCACCAGCAGCATGTCCCGTCAGTGCTGGGACCAGTACATTGTCCCATTCATTCTTCACAGGCCACCTGGATAATTGCTTTCTTTTTCTAAATCTAAGCGCATTCAAAGAGAAATGACTTTGGCTTGGCATGTGAAAGGGGCCAGGACATGTCTCTGCTGGATGCTTGTGATTTGAAAAGAACCAGGAGGCTCTTCAGAGGTGACTGCCCCAGCCAGAAGCGAGAAACAGCTTCCCATTCTTGAGGTCAAAAGAGAGTGGTTTCAGCTCATTTGTCACCCTCAGGGGTGCCAGATGGAGGTAGCCAGGCTAAATGGAAGGATTGGAAGGATTCACTTTTGGTTAAGATGAACGGTCTTGGTTCTGGTTCTGGTGTGTTTGGGGGTGGGGGTGGGGAGGGAGTTTTGTGAGGAGGACTTGGGATCAAACTCAGGTCAGCAGGTTAGCATAACAAATGCCTTTATGTGCCGAGCCATCTTGGGGGAGGGGAGCTGGGCTTCAGGTACAGCCACTCAGAAGACCAAAGGGGTCACTGTGTGGGGTCTTGACTCTGGAGATGCTCCTGGGGAGCCTGAGGCCCAGCAAGGTTGGGACAATCTAGAGCTGGCTCAGGCCACAGAAGGCACAGACCCCAGTGACTTCTGTGATCTCTCTTGGGTCAGGAGAGTGCTTAATGAGGAGCAAGCCTGCCTTTGCAGACAGGGGCTGCACACATTTGTCTCAAGGACCAATGGGAAGAGTCGAGTCTACACAGCTCTGCATCTTCAAACTCTCACTGTCCCCTTGAACTGAGAAACAAGGCAAGATAGCAAACCCTAGGCATGATGCTGGTGGTGGTGCTGGTGCTGGGTGCTGGTGCAGGTGTTGGGTGATGGTGGTGGTGCTGGTGTTGTGTGATGGTGGTGGTGCTGGTGTTGAGTGCTGGTGTTGGTGCTGGTATTGGGTGTTGGTGTTGGTGCTTGTGTTGGATAATGTTGGTGTTGGTGCTGGTGTTGGGTGATGGTGGTGGTGGTGGTAGTGCTGGTGTTGGGTGATGCTGGTGGTGCTGGTGTTGGGTGGTGCTAGTGGTGCTGGTGTTGGGTGGTGCTAGTGGTGCTGGTGTTGGGTGATGGTGGTGGTGCTGGTAGTGGGATGGTAGTGGTGGGTGGTGCTGGTGGTGGGTGGTGCTGGTGTTGGGATGGTGGTGGTGCTGGTGGTGCTGGTGGTGGGTGGTGCTGGTGTTGGGTGATGGTGGTGCTGGTGTTGGGTGATGCTGGTGGTGGTATATGGGAAGAAAAGTCTGGGAAGGCCATTGTATGTATGTGTGGGAGTATTTTTATTTTTTTAAGTTTTTTTTTTTAAAAACTTTCATGTTTTCTTTTTCCTTTAACAAATGTCATTTCCTTTGCTTTCATTAAAAAAAACAAAAACAAAAACAAATACACACTTTCATAGATCCTAAGCTGGTTTCTAGCACTGAGTGCTTGTTGGGAATCCTTAAGGTTCAAAATAGAGATGGCTGGGTCCCACCCTAAGTAATTTTGATGTAGTGGGTTGGAGTGCGGACTTCCCTGGAGATTATAATTTGTAGTTTAGGCTGAGAGCCCCTATCCTGAAGGAGTGAATGCTAGAGAGGTCAGAGGAAAATGCTGCCAAATCTGGATGTCCCCAGGAGGTCGCCGGCATTTGTGGGCCACGGACTGGATAACTCGAAGGGACACCATTTACGAAGGCTGTAATGTGAAGGGAGCCTCCTGGATTTGTGTAAGTATGGGTATATAATTTATGTATCTGCAGATACATAATTTAAATACTAATTGCATCTGTTAGCTCTAGCCCTCTGGGGGAGGACAAAATGACATTCATTATGGAGGGTACACAACATTTTAAAAAGCTTAGCTTCTATCAGCTGAGATTTTCAAAGGCGATAAAGGCCAGGATACAAACAGAAAAGAACAAAGCAAAGAAAAAGAAAACAGCATCAGGAGCTGAGCATCAGGCAGGAACTGTGAGACGAGTCACAGAGGACGGGGATCCGAGCATGGGAAACGGGCAGCAGCAGCGAGGACCAATGTGTGAGAAGACACCAGCCAGATGTCGGTGAGGAAAGGCAGCTTCCTCCCTTCCTATAGCCAGCACACTGCCTGGTCCACCGCAGCTCAGTGACCGTGTGCTGAGTGAATAAATCCAGGGACAGTCCATTTCCATGATTAAATTGATCCATAACTACAGATCCACTATTTATTTTTGTCTCTCTCTCTCTCTCTCTCTTTTTTTTCCGAAACAGAGTTTCTCTGTATAGCTCTGGCTGTCCTGGAACTCACTTTGTAGATCAGGCTGGCCTCAAACTCAGAAATCCGCCTGTCTCTGCCTCCCAAGTGCTGGGATTAAAGGCATGCGCCACCACGCCCAGCATATTTTTGGCTCTTCTTTTCTTATTTACTTACATTGCATTTGTTTAGTTGTGTACATGTGTACACACGGCATGACACACGTGGGCAGGTCAGAGGGGTCTGTTCTTCCTTCTACCGTGTGGGTCCCAGGGATAGAGTCAGGGTATTGCTCTTGGTATCAAGTACCTTTGTCCTCTGAGATAACCTCGCTGGCCCTAGTAATGTACTTTTGAGACAGGGTCTTGCTATTGTAGCCCAGGCTAGCCTCACACTGGCCATCCTTCTGCCTCAGAATCTTGAGTGCTGTGCTTAGAGGAATGTGCTACTATGTCCAGCCTCAAACTATCATTACTGTAAATTTCTGAAACACTGAAGGATGTTGCTGTCTCCTTCCTTCCTTCCTTCCTTCCTTCCTTCCTTCCTTCCTTCCTTCCTTCCTTCCTTCTCCCAAATACTTTGTATTTGACTTCTAAACACAAGAGCAATGAAATTGCACTAAAGCTACAGAATTCGAGAGAATGGTGACAGGGCTGTTATTCAGTGTACAGTCCAGAGCTGCCTCTCTCCATTGGTCCTTTTTATCCATTGACCCCTATATGTGGTGACCACCCTGTGTGTCACTCAATCTCGTGCCCTTGTGGATTCACAGATCACAGCATCTCTCTTCCCTGAACCTGTTATGTCCTCCAGAGAGAAACTTTCCCTCTAGTTTCTGTGTGTACTGCCAGACCCCAGAGTTGGTGCCTACTCTAGGTCACACACTTTGTCAACCCAAGGTCACACACTGTCCAACCAAGGTCATCAAGGTCTCATTCTTCATGAAGAGCTGAGATTCAGTCACCTTCAGCCGCTACTCCAGATCTCACACATTGCCCCATCTCCCAACTTCTGGAGGACTCTGCACCCTTTCCCCAAGCCAGCTGTCTGTGTACCCCCACCCCCCACTGTTTTGCTTGCTAGGCGCGGGCTCTTGCACTGAACGTTACCCAGTACCTCCAAGACCCCTGCCAATGTGCTACTGGGACATTGGGTCTAAAGAAGGGACTAAAGGAAGATGGAGGCAGGCAGCTGAAGCCGACCTCAGAAGCAATATCTTGGAGCGGTCCCTAGGAGGAACCTTTTTGAAGTGGATAATTAAGGTTGGGAAGGGTTGTGGGGCATGAAAGGAGCCCAGGCTAGAGAACTTGAGGACCAGAGAAGAAAGACTGGGTGGGGGGTCCCAAGCCTGTGTGGAGAGAGAGGTTTGAAGGATTACATTTTTAAAAGATTTTTATTTTTAATTATGTGTATGTGAGTGTCTTGTGTGTAGGTGTGTGCATGAGTTCAGGTGCCGACACAGCCCAGAGGCATCAGATCCCCCAGAGTTTGATTTATGGGCACCAGTGGGCTTCTCTGTGTGCATGGGTGTTGGGAACTCTTACAGGTCTCCTGTCAGAGTAGCGCAGGCTCTTAACGGCTGAGCCATCTCTGCAGCCTCCGGGGTATGTTTGTTAGAAGGTTTGGAGTGGGCTGTTCTTGTTTTGACTTTTTAATTAATTAATATTAATTAAAATTTCAAGACGAGGTTTTTCTGTGAAGCCCTGGCTGTCCTGGAACTAGTTCTGTAGATCAGGCTGGCCTCGAACTCACAGAGATGCATCTGCCTCTGTCTCCCGGGTGTGTGCCACCACTGCCGGGCACCACTGCCTGACTGTTTTTCCTTTATTTATTTTTTTTAAACTAAAGTCCCCCTATATTCCCCAGGCTGGCTTTGAACTGTGACCTTCCCAGAGCTGGGCTTACCCTCCTTTCTGCTATGGTCTCCATATTCCTTCTTTTCCTGTATCTATCCTTTTGTTTTGTAGTCCTAACTGGTCCTCAAGTAACGCAGACCAGGCTAGCTTAATTTACAGAGATCCACCTGCCTCCGTCTCTGGAGTACCGGGATTAAAAGCATGTACCAACACACCCACCTCTCTATCTGCCTTTTTGTGAGATTTTTGTTTGTAGAGAGCTGTTTCACCTAGCTCAGGCTGGTCTCAGACTTCCTACACAGCTGGGGATGACAATGAACTCCTGAGCCTTCTATCCCCACCTCCTCAGTGTGGGGATTACAGGTATGCACCACCACATCTGGGTCTTTTTCCAGAGACTGTAGACAAACTTATATTCAAGGACTGTGCATCATTCAAATACAACTCCACATGTAGACTGGCTTCAGGCAGCTTGCCTGTGTCCTGGGTATGTATGTATGTATGTATGTATGTATGTATGTATGTATGTATGTGACTACATTTTGATCAAATATGCTATAAAAAATAGTACGGAAACCCTGTGTTATAAACCAAGACCCTGTATTAGGCCCCAACGGACTGGACTAACAATCAAAATGGAGTCACCCAGGTCACCATTGTGTGTCACTAATAGGAAACTAAGTTGTTATCTGGGGGTGAGGCTGGAGGGAGGGAGCTAAACTTCCTAACCAGGCCAGTTTCAATCTCACAGTGAAGCCCATCCCTGTAACCTGCGGTTAACGGATCAGCTCTTTTCTTTTGTTGTGTCTTGATAACTCTGCGTCTCACAGAAAGTCACTCTTGAATGCCCAATCCACCTTTCCTTCTTTGTCTCCCGCCCCGTCCAGCCCTTTCCTGGAGTGAAATCTTTCCTGATTCCAGAACGGCAAAATGAAGCTACTTTATTCTTCGGCAATCGTGAGGGCTGTGAATACCCACAGGAGGGACAGGTGGTCCTCGAGGGCTCCCCATGGGCCACCTCAGAGCAGGGCTCTGGGCTGGGAAGGACCAGTGAGGGCATTCTCCATTTCCTGCTGTGAGCACCAAAGACTCTTTGGTGGGTGAGGAGTTGACTGGAGACAGAGAGTGTCACATAACTACCTACTGAAGTCCCTTGTCTCTTTGGGCCTAAGCTCAGCTTCTCCACTTGTAAATGGGGCAGCAGACAAGGCCTTCATGGCAATTACATTCACTGATGCCTCAGGAGCTCCAGCATTCTGCTCACCCACCAGGCCAGTGATATTTGTGCAATGGCAGCCTGGGCAGAGGAAGACATTGAGAAAATGTCCTGGGTTACACCAATGCTACCCACCCCAAAGGCATGTCAGTAGGCACAGAACAGCCAAATGTGTGAGGTGTGAGTGGAACACAGGCTTAAGGCTGGGTTGTCTGCAGCTGGAACAGCCTCTACAGTGGCAGGAATGGGGTGGGGATGGGAAGGGCCTGGGCTTGGGCAGGCTGGGGTAGAGTTCTGTAGAACCTTAGAACAGGAATGTCAAGACTGTTGTCCTGGGTCTCACGAAAACCCTCGGGTCAGCGAAGGGGCCTGGACTGTCATTTATTGAAGCGTTCATTGCTTGACTGTGATGGTTAAATATTTAGACAGATGGCCTGTGAGTTACCTTTTGGACCCTTGTCACAGGCCTGACTGGAGTTCAGGGACAGTGCCATCAGGCCCGGCACATGGCACCTTCAAAGCTTATTGTCTGAGAGAGTCCGATGGGAGCTGGGGAGAGGCTGAGGAGAAATGACCAGGTTGTGAGAAGCATTGCCAAGAGCTGCAGGCCATCCCTAACTTTATGGCCCAGTGTGCTCCAAACACAAGCTGCTTCAGAGTTAGGTAACTGCTGCACTTGGAAGTGGTGCCATACGAGGGACAGAGCATGGGACCTTCCAGAAAGAAAGAGAACCTTTGGGACTCCTTTCTGACTCATTAAGGAGAAGCTAACTATGAGGCTGTCATAAGAAGGGGAGGAGGAGAGGAAGAAGGGAAGAGGAAGGAGGATGCTCTGTCTCCAGCTCGTTCTGGTTTAACTGTGACCCAGGAGCTTCCATTCATGTCACAGGCTACAGCTTTCTAGCCCAGGCTCAGGGAGCTGTCTGCCTTCTGGCTAGTGAACAAAGGGCCCCGCATGACATAAGCTAAGGCACTAACTGGTCAGTAGAGCAGGTGTTGATAAGTACTTGGAATGGAATGTCACCCAAAGGAGAGAACAAATTCAGAAGATACTTGAAACTTTAAGAAAAAAGTATCAGAGCCAGCAGCGTTGGATGGGAGGTTCTTTTGAAATCTTTCCCACCTCTCAGAGCAGGATGAAGACTGTGAATCTGGCACCTGGAATGTCTCTAGCCTCCCGCGGAGCAACGTGGCTGTGTGCCCCATCCCCTCAGATTTGCCTTTCCTTGGCAGAGAGCACATTGTCTGAGATGGGCTTGAGGTCATCTTTTCCCTCTGGCGGGGAGATTCTGAAAGCATGAGCTAAGTGCTGTGGGGGAGAAGGAATGTGCATCCTGAACTTGCTGGGCATCCCGTCCTGGAAAGAAGCCGTTATGGGTACAGCATGCTCCACGGACCTTTTGGGAGGTGGCTAAGTCACTTTGGTTGTCTGGAGCCCTTCTGATTAAGAAGAGGTTTTGAGCAAGGCAGAGCATTTCCAAGGGCTCAGCTGGAGGGACCCAGATTTGGGCTGCACATAGCGGGGTAACAGCTATTTGAAAAGAGGACTCTTGTTCCCAGACACTCTCTAGTAAGCTTTATGGAAGTCAAGTGAATGTCTTGGAGGAGCTTTGAGGTTACACCTCAGTCTGGGAATACAGACAGGAGGACGGCAGCCGCACTGGAGAGACGGGTGTTTTAAGAGGCCCTGAGATTGTCCTTACCTTCTTCACTGCCACTTTCCCAAGCTCTTCCTGTCTCCTCTCCCCACTTTTAGCCACCAATTGAGTGTGTATCAGATTCTTGGCGTCACTGTTAGAAGTGACCAGTTTTCAACCATCAAAGGGTATTCTTAGACTTCAGGGACCATGAGCCCTAGAGCAAGAGGTTCCAGGGTCATGCTGTCCCCAGAGGCTCTGGTTTCTTCCTGCTTCTGGTAACACCAGGAAGCTCTCAGCTTGGGCCTGAGGCAGTCTATGAATAGGAAATTGGGCTTTACCCCCCTCTCCGGCCTGTTCTCTGCCCATATGCAAGGTGATCTTAAGTCTTTAACTTAATTAATCTACTTCTTTCAGATAAGGCCGCATTCACCTGGGATTTAGGACAAGGATGCGTGTTTTGAACTAGGCTGATGAGGTGTTTATTCACATGACTACAGAGTGCTTTTGTGAGCAGGTTCTGGCTGGGCCAGATCCTTAGACAGGGCCGTACAGTACTCTCTACTATGAGTGAAGTCCTGTAGGCCTTAGTTTGCCTGTCTACAGAAGTGGCTGGTGAACTCCAGGGTCTCTTCTTTCTAGCATATTCCCAACATAGCTCCTCTTAGCCCCTTGGCGTCTGTAATGGTGGCTTTGGCCTACTCTAGGGTTTTACAAATATATGTGCATATGCACCCACGTGCATCTCATTGTAGTATAGTACAGACAGCCCTGCACTTCTGAGGGTTCTCCATTTGAGGGTTTAACCAATCGCAGACAGAAAACAGACACAAATCATACCTATTCTGTGTGTAAAGTGTGTGATTGGAGGTTAGCGGTGTCATTGTCCATCTAGGTGTGTCCAACCTTCTGACATTGCAACACGAGGCTGGCATCTACAGCGTTCACTCTCAAGAATGACATAGTTGAGTTAAAAAAAAAATTCATCAAGACACTCTAGTAACTGGTCAGTTAAGTGCATGGGTTTTATGTTGGGCTGTTGGTTGGCAGTATCTGTGACAAGGCAGCATAACAGACATCTATAGGCCAGTACTTGTATCCAATGTTAGGAGTGACCTGGAGGTGGTTGGGTGTATTCAGGAGGATATGCAGGCTCTATGCAGTTATCACATCCTATGTAGGGAGCTAAGCACCCGTGATGGCATCGGTGGTAAGTGGGGCTCAGTGTCTGCATCTTCCCCATCTCTAGGCGATTCTGACTCGGGCTATAGTGAGAACATCATCACTCTAGGTACACAGAGAGGTTCAGTTTTGATAAGCTGCCCTCTCCATAGCCAGTGAGGCTTCAGTTGGAGAAGCTGTAGGCATAGATAATGAACCAAGGAAACTAATGATTTGGTGAGATCATGTGATCTTTCCATGTCATCTAAAAATTTAAATTTCAGTATTTCTTGAAAAGGAATTGATGTGGCTGGCAGCCCCAATATACCACATTCTCAGGCCTGGGACCAAACATAAACCACTCTGATACCCTGAGACAGGACTCACCGGCTAGCCCTAGGTCCCATTCCTCCTCAGTGTGAGTGGTGAGCCCCCTCATTTGCATCAGCTCACCAGCTGCTATAGGAATTTTGGACTTCAATTTCTATGTGGGTGTCAGGGGCGGCATACACTATACAGCCTGAGGTAATGGCTAACTTCATAGATTACATTGATGAGGCCACGGTACCCAGATATGTAGACCAAATATAGTCTGGATGCTGCTCTGAAGGTTTTGTTATTGCTTGTTTTGTTTGATTATTGTCTCACTATGTATCCCTGGCTGTCCTAGAGCTAAGTGTAGACCAGGGTGGCCTTGAACTCACAGAACTCCTCCTGCCTACGCCTCTAGAGCAATAGAACTAAAGAGGTTCACCACTGTGGTACCTTGGGAGTTCTTTTGAAAGACAAGGTTTATTTACTACCCAGACTAACCTTTAGCTCACTGCACAGATGAGGCTGAACCTTGAGCTTCATTTTCCCCACGACCTTCTGAGCATGAGGATACAGGGGCGATGAGGATTGTTTTGCCTTAAAACAATAGCAAAACAAAACAAACAAACAAAACAACCCCCCCCCCCCACAGTACTGGGGGATCAACCTTGAGCCTTGCGCGTGCTAGGCAAACACTTTACCAACTACGGCTATACCTAGCTCTTCTGTGAAAGAGCTTTAGACGTTAACACTGAACAAATGGACCTGGAATAAAAGAGATTACCTTCTCTAAATCAAGAGGGCCTCATCCAAGTATGTGTTAATGACCTTAAGAGGGAAGGGGCCGACTCTCCCAAGGAAAAGAGAATTTGCCAGTACTCTGTTTTTTAGATAACAAATGCAACACCATCTTGTCCCTGGTCTCCCGTCACAGTAGACCGTGAGCTTGCTAGCTTCCATAGTTGTATGAACCAGTTCCTTAAAATCTCTCTCTCCTCTCCTCTCTTCTCTTTTCCTCTCCCCCTTCTCACTCTTTCTCTTTTCTCCCCATTAGCATGACCAGTAATAAGACGTATTAACATCATGAACTCTTTGACATGAGGACACATGACATTTTAATGGTATTTTTTTTTTTCTTAGTTAGGGTTTCTATTGCTGTGAAGAGACACCATGACCAGGCGATGAGCTTCCCGACTCTAACCCCTTCACGCTTGGTGGACCCTGTGGGGAACAGAACAGGGCTCCAAGATAATCATGTGGTCCCAGCCACAGGAACCCCCTCCATTAGACACCACACACCTCATCTTGTCTCTTCATCTCAAAGGCAGCTGGTTCTGTGACCTGGGGGTGGGGGTGGGGTTGGGGGTGGGGGTGGGGCCTGTGAGTGCTGCCTAGCAGCAAGAAGCAGCCAAGGCTGCCCCAGAGACCCAAGCTGGGGATCAGCCTTGCCAGTTAGACTCCACAGGAGATGAAGCTCTTAGCCGAGCATTTGGGCTTTCTTAGAGATCACAGGTGACGCTTCCATCAGAGAGTGGCCTAGCTGTGAGAGCCTTTTCAGAAACAAGAAAAGCACATCTCTTAGAGACAGTTGTAAGTTCTCACTTTTCTACATGTTTCTGGGCATGCTGGGATATGGGGATTTCTTTGTGAATGGCTAGGCTGGTGGGGAATTCACGGTTGGAGAGCTCATTCTTCCACCAGAGAGAGAGAGAGAGAGAGAGAGAGAGAGAGAGAGAGAGAGAGAGAGAGAGAGCGAGAGAGAGAGAGCGCATTTTCTGATGCAGACTGGNGGCTAGGCTGGTGGGGAATTCACGGTTGGAGAGCTGAGAGAGAGAGGAGAGAGAGACAGAGAGAGAGAGAGAGAGAGAGAGAGAGAGAGAGAGAGAGAGAGAGAGAGAGAGAGAGCGCATTTTCTGATGCAGACTGGGAGCTATGCTTTCAGAGATGGAGGCGGCAGTTGAGTAATATTATTATATTAATTATAACTAATAAACGGTAATCAGTCCAATGCCACACTGGTGTTATTAGCAGTATTTACTGAGTGTTATTACATACCACTAGGCCCTTCTGAAGTTTTGTAACTGCATAGTGTGACAAGCACTGTTTTCATTATACTGTTGCAGTGACAGAGCATCACAGGAAGGACGACTTGGTGAAGTTTACCCAGCTCCTGAATGGCAAGCACAGAGCTAAGGAACAGCTAAGGACAGAGGTGGGACCTGCCAGCACACACATCACCCACATATCCTTAGGTTGGTGTAGAGTTTTGAACCCCAGTAGAGGGCAGGATCCAGGGTGACTCCCAAAGCATGTAGGGAAAGGAGAATGGGGGTGAGGTTGAGAGAAAGTTTATTTGACCCCAGGCCACTTTATCTATTCTGGGCATGATTATCTGTGAATGTCACCCTCTGCTCCAGGTGAGCCACCAGAATCTCACCTGAGATTCTGAGTCCTGGGGCATTTGCATCCCCGTGAGCACGTGCCTTCCCTCCCCACCCCCATAGCCAGACATTAAAAGCCAGAGGTAGAATTCTGGTTTCTCCACGGAGGGACCAGGACACAGTTTGCAAGTGGCCACAGGTCTCTGCCTACATGTGACCTGTGTGGTCCCAGAAACCATCATAACAATGCTGTCTAATGACCTCTGGTGACAGCGGCAATGCCCTAGTTCATCTTGCTGTACATTAAGGCTGCCATATGTGGTTCCTCAGCATTCAATATGCGGTTAGGACGAATGAGGAATTGAATTGTTAATTTCCTTTACATTGAACTAGTTTACATGAGTAGATACATGCCCTCACATAAGTGGGCTGCACAGCTCTCCAACAAAGGTGATTCTGAATTTGGGCTGTGGCTGGGTTTGGGGCTGAGATATACACTGCCATACTCATGCTCTGATATATGTCTCATAGAGGGATGTAGCCAGAAACAAAGTGCTCGCTAGTTCTCCATCTTAAGGGTTTCCTAGGGTCAGGCACAAGTGGGGCAGGTTCATCCCCAGTTCTTTCCCCAGGATCACGACTGTGATGGTTTGAATGAGAAACGTCTCTCCTAGGTGCACATATTTGAACACTTGGTCCCCTGTAGTGGTGCAGTTTGGGGGACTTTAGGGACCCTCCAAGAACTGGAGCTTTTGTTAGAGAAAGTTCTTCCCTGGGGGCAGGCTTCTAGTGTTCATAATCTCTCCACATTTCCAGTTCTCACCCCACCCCACCCCCAGCTCACCTCTGCTTTGTTTGCTGCTGAAGATATATATGGTTTCACAGGTCCCTGCTCCAACTGCCCGCTGCCATGCCTCCCCTGCCATGGTGGAAGGAAGCTCCCTCCGGAAACGGAAGCCAAAACTCTCCCTGAGTTGCTTTTGGTACGGTGTTTTATCACAGCAAGAAAAAGTAATTAATGCAACAAGCTTGGGCAGTTCACCAGCATCGGAAGGAAGAGCTGTCAAAGCAGCGTCTGCCTGTGTCGGGAGCTTTTGTACGAATGACCAAATGACCGTCCTTGCCTTCTGAGACTCCTGGCCCAAGGTTGTTGGAGGGAAACCCAGACTCAGCAAAGTCTGTCGCTCTTACTAAGCTTCAAAGTGTGGCCGTCGTGAGTCCGGGTCCACCAAAACTGACTTTTCCCTACAAGTCCGGGTGTTGTTGCCTTTCCACTCCCGGATGACTCTGACATTTACCAGTTGGTTGCTGGGATGTCCTGGAACCGAGAGGTCAGCACCAGAAGCGGTCTGCTTTTCTTGGTCCTGTGCTGATGACCTGGTGACCGTTCTCTGCATCCCTAACTCTGCTGCATCCTACCACCAGCATGACGCTAGCATTAAAACCAGCCAAGAATGGCAAGAGCTGGGCTACTGCAGCCCAAAGGACAACAGATGTTTCTCATTTTGTCTCCTTCTTCCTTAATTCTCTAGACACGGATTAAATATAAAGAAGTACTTCCTGACCAGAGAGTTGGGTGGTACTGGGAAGGTCATTCAATGGTGAAACCTACCGTCCAGAGAATTCTTTTACAGGTCTCTCTTTAAAATTTAAAAATTTCTTTGACAGTATAATATATGTATGTAATAAATTCCAGGCATTTGCAATTCCCCCTACTCCCTTATCTCTCCCTCTCTCCCGCTAAAACACTTCTTCCCGATAATTCTTGCTCCTACTTTGTGTGTGTGTGTGCACGTGTGCATGTGTGTATGTATATGTGTGTATATGTACGTATGTATGTGTATGAGTGTGTGTGTGTGCATGAGTGTGTGTGTATATATCTGTGTGTATGTGTGTGTATATGAGTGTGTATGTGTACAAGTGGTGTGTGTGTATGAGTGTGTATGTATATGAGTGTGTGTGTGGTCCAGAGTTAAATAGGGTCATGTTCAAGAATGTGTGGGGAGGTTATCCACTGAGACCTGGGCATCACCATGAAGAGAGTGACAACCCTTCTCCCAGCCACCATTAGCAGTCAAGAGTCTCTCAGGAGCACTTCCCTCCTCCAAGACAAAATGTAGAGTGGTCCAGTCTTGTGTAGGTAACCATGGTTTCAGTGAGTTCGTGAGTGTATTCACCATGCAGTATCCAGAAGACAGTATTTCACTGCACTCCTCTCCAACCTCCGGCTCTTAGGATCTTCTTGTCCCCTCTTCTGCATGCACCACCCCTTGAGCTCCCTCCCTTGCTCTTAGTGTGTGTGTGTGTGTGTGTGTACATGTGTGTGTGTGTGTGTGTGTGTGATATGTCCGAATGAGAGCTGAGCATTCCATCATTCAGTTGTGAGTCTTTGATGAAAGCTGCACCAGTCTATGGGCGCTAAGGTAAGTATTTAGAAAGAAGTTTGGAGGTTCCAGAGGTGGCTCTGTGCTTAAGAGCACTTGCTGCTTTTGTAGAAGAACTGGGTTTGTTTCCCAGTACTCATCTGGTGGCTCGTGGCCATCTGATGCCTCTTTCCATCAGACTTCTGAGAGGAACAGTCATACACATGAAAAAAAAAAATATATATATATATATGCAGGCAAAGCACCTACACACATAAAAAGACAACTTGATACCATGCTTATTTAGCAAAATAATAGTGTGAGGCTCTCCCCTGGGGCCTATGGCCTCTTAGGCTCAGGCGCTTGGCTACACCGATCCCTAGCATGAGTTCTGTCCTAGAGTGGGCCTTAGGTCCAAGCAGCGAATGGGTGGTTGCTCTGTAACATCCACGCCACGATTGCACCACCCGGTCCCTCTCACTAGGCCAGTCGTTACTGCAGCTGGCAGAGTTCACAGCCTGGTGAGGCTGTTGCTAGCGCTTCTCTCCCCGTAGATCCATGGCACCTTCCAGCACTGGGAAAGCTAGCCAAGAGGGAAGGCTTCCAGGTCAACTTCAGCTTGATTTCTTCAAGCCATGAGAGCAGAGTGTGTGGTGTCTTCAGCCATGGGCTCTCATCACATTCTGGTGGGCAAACAAGAGCAATGACAACTGCCAGTCTTAATCTGGGGACTCTGACCAACAGCTGGCACCTAGATTCTTGTTTAATAACCTATGGTTTCTGGGAGGGCGTTATCACCCCATGTAGGATATCTCCATTCAAACTTTATAAAAATATTTTTAATAAGCCTATGAGTAGGTTTCCATATTGCTTTTTTATAGATCCTTAGTGTTAATTCTCCCTAAAAGTCTCTTTATTATACAATTCCCCTTAAGTAAAACAGACAAACACAAGGAGAAATGATTAGTTCCTAACAGAACTAATCATTTCTCCTTGTGTTTGCTGGAGGATAACAGACAAACACAAGGAGAGAAAATACATTGTGCCTCAAGGATTCTTCACCAAAGAGTTACTGTGTTCTTTTTAAGCTCTTTTTTTTTTCCTCCACACTTAAGAATGTTTTGTATGCTGTGATTACCACTGTAGATTTGTAGGAGGATTATAGATCATGGGGGGCAGATTCAGATCCTCCCTAGGGACCAAAAGAATGATTTAAATGACTGCTTCTCAAATCTTCTAAGGCTACAGCCCGCATTTTTCAAATCCTCAATCCAACACTGACCCATGTGACCAGCTTACTCCATGTTGTGTGCTATGGGGCTCAATGTCACTCCACATGGATAGTGTTGTGTCTACTAGACACCATTGTGTCTAGTTGGCCACCACTGTGTCTAGTGGCTTGGCCACCATTGTAATGTTGCATGACTTGTCTAAATACAATGTCCAAAAGCTGACTTGTCTTTAGACTCTTTCTTCCTGGTAACACAGGTCTGCTTCAGGGCTCATGAACTCTCTGCTCCTGTCCACGATTCAATTTGAGCTAAGGAGATATTTTTAGGGGGAGAAAAATCAGAAGAAGAAAAAAAAATATTCTATAGCATGTAAATAAATTATCTATGAAAGTTAATTTTTCAAATTTATGAGATTCAATTAAAAAGAATTTATGGAAGCGTGGCTCCTCTAATCTATGGCCCGTGCTTTACTGCTCTGGGAATCAGGACAGAGGCCAGCACATGCAGAGGCAGTTACCCTCTGGTTCTACAGTCGTGGTTCTCAAATTCAGAATGGTCTGGTCCTTTAATACAGTTCCTCAGGGGAGTAGTGACCCCCAACAGATTATTTCATTGCTACATCATAACTGTAATTTTGCCATTGTTATAACCTGTGGTGTAAATATCTGTGTGCTTCCATGAGGGTAGATGACCCCTGCAAAAAAATTTACCTCTAAAGGGGTCGCGACCCACAGGTTGAGAAGCCACTGATCTACAGGCCCGTTTGTGGAGTTTTGATGCATGCTGGTGGGTCCCAGTTTCGCACCTCCCTCTCAGAATCCCGGAGAGAACTCTGAATAGCATCCAGCTACAGCAACCCAGGATTACCTTCACTCTGGCCCAGGGTAATACCAGAGGCCAGGGGCTTAGGGAAGCAGGCAGCTAGCTGTGCCTGAGGCTTGGGGTCAGCCAAATTGGACAAAGCCTGGTGTCCTGGGCTGCTCCAGATGTGGGTGCAGTGTCCCTGTTCCTGGAGGATGGGTCCTTAAGCCTAGCCTAGAACGGTCCCCCTGCAGGATGCCAAGGGCTGCCCTCTGTCCCCCAGCTCAGTCCTCTGCCTCCCCTCCCAAGAAGCCATGGCTTCTTAGAATCCTTGGCAGCTGGAGGGGAGCCTGCGGGCGCGCGGGCTAGACCAGGCAGGAATGCCCCGTCTGGGCCTCACAACTCTCCCACTCTTGGTTCTGTTCTGGCACCAGCACCCTTGTCCTGAGCCAGCTGCACACAGCGCCGGAGCGGAGCTGGGAAGAGTGAGAGCGGAAAGTGGAAAGTGTTGGTGCTGACAGGCAGGCATTTTCAGCTCGGAGTCCCTCTCTTGTCCTCAGCTCCCCTCTCACTCTCCATCTTTAGCTTTCTTTGCTCCTCACTGGTCTTGTCCCTTCTATTTTTCTTCCCTCAACCCTACTGTTCTCACCTGCCTTTTCTTTTTCCCTGGCACCCCCCCACCTCTAGAAAGTTTTCTTAAAAAGCCAAGGGCTCCCTGCTTAGGCAGAGCAGAGCTCACTGTCAGGCACCTCTACAAACAAGGAGGCCTTGGAGCTGGGGAATGAGCTAAGAGGTCTGTAGGAGGTGAACTCAGGCCTGCCCTCAGGGAGCGCCTTCTTGGGGCGGGGCGGGGGTGGGCGGGGCGGGCGAGGAGCCAGACAAGCTGCTTTTGTGTGAGTGAGGTTACTTTAGCTCTAATTCTTAGTGAACACAGAATAATCGAGTAGTATGTAGGATCCAGTGTGATTTAGGCGGAGGCAGACTTTGTGGGATTTTTATATCAAGCTAATTTACATAACCATTGCCTCGTATTTATGCTGTTGTTCTTTTTAATAGTGAGAACATTTCGAAGGTAGTCTTTCAGTAATTTTTAAAACACACAAGACTTAGCATTAACTGCGACGGCCACGTGGCACAGTAGATCTTGGATTTATTGCTTGTGTGTTCCTGGCTCTTTGTATTACTTTGGCTGTCCCATCTTGCACCCCACTCCCTGTGCTGTGATCCTTGGTGAGTACCATTTCATTTACTGCTACAGGGTCCATTTCCCCAGAGTCTGCATCACAAGTGAAATTAGATGGCTTTGCTGTTCTGGATGGACCTAGCTTGTCCTTGGGTGTTGATTATATGATAGCAAATGACAGGATCTCCTTTTTATCATTTACTGATCTTTAAATATTTATTTATTTATTTAAATGTATGTGTGCCTGTTTGGTTGTATATGCACCATGGGTGGGCAGGTGCCCTTGGAGGCCTTAGAAGGCTAGAAGAAGGTACTGGATTTGCTGAAATTAGAATTATAGGCAGTTGTAAGCTGCCTTGTGGGTGCTGGGAACTGAACCCTGGTCCTTTGCAAGAACGGTCAAGTGTTCTTAACCACTGAGCCATCTCTCCAGGCTCAGGGTCTCTCTTTTAAAGGCTGAATAGTATTTTGTGGTATAAGTAACACCTTTCTTCTATTTCTACACAGATCCTATGCTGGCTCCATACCATTTGTTGGGACTAGTGCTTCGGTGAATTGGAAGTGAGGTAAATAGGAAGTGCTGGTTTCAATCAGTTGGAGGTCTACCCTGACATGAGACCCTACATCAATTATATGGTGGTTCTACTTTGAGCTTTTGGAGGAGTGTCTGTATTGTTCTCCATCTCCCTCATTTTCGTCCCTACCCCCAGATCCAGAGGCATCTCACCAGTACCCTAAAGAGTTGACCTTGAGCTAAAGATGTTATCTGACCTTCCAGTTGGGCAGCACCATGAACACCTGGCTTTGTGGAAGTCAGGCAAGCATCTGGGAAGGAAGTAGAAAACTCAGCATGGGGGAATTGGCCCAAGTCAACTTCAAGGTGGAGAGTATGCCCCAGAAAATGGAAGGGCAGGTGCATTCGGGAGCCCCTGGATATGCCCCTTTTAGGCCCATGGATGCTACCCAAGCTAAAGCTCATAGGAAGGTCTAAGAGAGAAAGGTGAGGATCTGATTTACAGTTCTGGAAGCTCATGGTGGGTACCCAAGAGAGTTGACCTGCTGTGTCACAGCAGGAAGGTCACTCTAACCTGGAGGGCTGAGATCTAAAAGCAAAATAAGAGAGAGGGTAGAGGGGAAGTAGATGCTCTGAGGGAGATTAAAGACTCAGGAACCAGGAGGGAGGCATGAGGGAAAGGCGGGAATGCAGGATGGCGTTGACTCTTTTGTACAGTCAGCTCTCGGACTGATACTGTTAGTCAGCTCTGCTGCCATACACAGGACCCCACCATCTCTGCACCATCATTTCATCAGCACGCTTTGCTTTACACCCAAGAGACTGATCTGGCTGTAGGAGAATGAGCTTGAGACAGTTGACCTGACTTCTCTGGGCCAGGGCTCAAGGTGGCGTCATTGTGTTCACTCCATATGGCTTTATTGTGGGTCCTTGAACTCCAGCCATTGCATGAGTTGCAGGCTTTTCCTACAGGTCCCTTGATTCAGGCTTTTGGATGCCCCTGCAAGACTGAGGCGATCTTCTTACCACAGGGCACAGGCTCCTGGCAGGGAAAAATCTCAGGGTGCATGCCACACAACCGTCGTTAACATCGTAGCTTGAGTCACATCAGGTCCAAGACAAGAGTGAGGCCATCGGAGGAGATAAGGTCACCAAGGGCTGGGGCCAACCTTCTCTGGCTATCAGACGAGGCTTCTTGCTCCCCCTGAACCAACAAAGGTCATTTGCATGACATATTTTTTTAAAGGGAGCCTGCACGTATAAGTGAAGTTACCAGAAGTAGGTAGTTACAAATATTTCGGTCCACCTGTCCATCTCTTTGTGCTGCCTGGGTAGGGAGAATGGAGCCTTAATCTTTACAGTTGTGGAGGTAGGGATGACGGAGATGGAGGGTGAGACCTGGCAAGGGCAGGTGAGACCATGTCGGAAGGAAGGCATCGTGGGAGGAGAGCACAAGAATGACATCATAGACTCTAGACCTTTCAGGTTGGTTGTCAATCCATTCCCAAGGGTGGAGACTCACATGTGACAAACACCTCACATGTGCCAGCCTCCCAGACCTGCTGCTCTGGGGATTCTGTCTCCAATACATGCTTATTATGGGTTCTAACAAATGCCTGCTGCATGTCTGCTCTCCACCAGACCAGCTAAGTCTTCCTGTGAGGGAAGAATGACAGCATCAGAACCTGACTTGCTTTCTGTCTTAAGAGTTTTACTGCTGTGAACAGACACCATGACCAAGGCAACTTTTATAAGGACAACATTCAATTGGGACTGGCTTACCCATTTAGAAATTTAGTCCCTTATCATCAAGGTGGAAATATGAGAGAGTCCAGGCAGGCATGGTGCAGCAGGAGCTGAGAGTTCTACATCTTCATCTGAAGACCGCTAACTGACTCCCAGGCAGCTAAGACAAGGGTTTTAAAGCTCACACCCACAAGGCCACCCCTACTCCAACAAGGCCACACCTTCCAACAGTGCCCCTCCCTGGGCCAAGCATATATACAAACCACCACACCTTCTGACACAGAAAACAAGAGTCCAATGTCCTAAGAACAAATGGTGCCATCAGATAGGGCTCTCACTACAATTTCAAAATTAACCAATATGTAAACCTCATTACTCTGGAACTAAAGTTAGCTCAGAGACTTAAAAAGCCTTTAACCAGCCAAGCCTTTATTAACCAATTTGTTAAGAAGTTTAGAGGTAGGCAATCCATGGTGGGATCCAAGCTTGTTACAACTTTTCAGTCCACAGTCTGCAGTAAGTGGCTTCTAGTTTTAAGGTTTCTTCATACTCTAATGTAACTGCTGGAGCTCCAGCCTTCACATGAGCTGCAGGCTTTTCCCGCAGGTCCCTCTGAGCACCTTTGTGGGTGCTCCTGCAAGACTGAGGTGCTCTTCCTACTAGACACAGGCCCACACCTAGCTCTGAGAAAGACTGGGGAGTGTGGCTTTAGTTGGATATAGTGCTTCCCTCAAGCAAATTGGGCTTCTGCTATCCCCATGGCTTAGGCCTGGCCTGAGGGTATCTGGAAGCTCTGTCTCCAGTGTGGCAATGGCGGGGTGATGGGACTTGTAAGAATTAGAGCCTATCTGAAGGCTATTATGGGTGAAAGGTTGGTGTTGAGGATGGATTAATATTGGTCTCAGGGAATGGATTAGTTCTCAGAGATTAAGCTGTTGGGAGCATGTTTAGCTGCTTCCTGTCTTGACATGTGGTCCCTCATGCATGTTTACTGTGATGCCAGGAGGTTCATCTCTAGAGCCACACAGATGCCAGCACCATGTTAATAAGCCTATAGAACTGAGTTAATGAACCTGCTTTCCATATAAAGTATCCTGCCTCAGGTATGTTGTTACAGTATCAGAGAGCCAATTATTAGAGTTACCAAGCCACAGGGGGAATGTACATATTGAGGGGAGACTGGGGTTCCTCCTCTTCCTTTCCTCTCCACACAAAGAAGCAGTGTAATATTACAGGCAGCAGGTGGCCTGTTCTAGACCAAGGTCCTGTGCTTAATTCTCATCTCTTCTGTTACTCACTGCACCATTTAAACAGAATCAAATAACCTCTCTGAGTCTTCTGATGCCTCTTCTGAAAAATGGACTGTTGGTTGTAGTTGCCTTCCCGTGGTAACAGTGATCATTTGGGACCATGAACCCTATGGATTACAACACATAAGATTGGTACTTAAAAGTTGAAAAGCTAGCAAGACTGAAAACACAGAGAAAACCTGTTTAGCCTGGAAGGGACCACTGCATGGATGGGTGGCTTCTACCAGAGCTGTCCTGCCCCCCAAATCTGTGGCTCTTTTTATAATGTATGGCTGGAGCGTGGGAGCTGACAGGGCCCAGAGTGAGGATGGAGCTAATCCCTCTGAAGTAGAGTGAGCACATGTTAGTAATCTTCCTGTTGATGTGACACAAACACATTAGACGATCACATTATAAAGAAGAAAGGTTCAGTTTGGATAACACTCTCAGTTCATGGTCCCTTGGTCCTATTGTTCTGAGTGTGTAGTATGACAAACACACCATGGTGGGAACATGTGACCAAAGAGATCCGTGGGCAACTTGGAAGTGAAAAAGAGGGAGGCCCCAATCTCCCTTATAAGGGCACACTAACTTCTTTCTCCTAGGCCCTTCCAATTAAAAGATCCACTTTTATTGCCTAGACTGGGTGCCAAGCCTTTAGTACCTGGGCCTTAGTGGGAGACGTTTCAGATCTACACTGTGCCAGTGTTCTTCTCTGTCGGAGACAGTGAGTGCTTTTCCCAAATGCTTCCTTGTGGACTCCCCTTTGATCCAGTGGGTTTTTGCCTGTTCCAGTCCAATCTCTGCTCAACCAACAATTACTGCACAGCCCTCTGGTCAGGGTCTCCATCTGTTACTGCTACTCATGATTTGTTCCAGGTGTGGCCTGAGTTGACCCAAGTACAACAGGGTACTAATCCTTGTGGTTGCTCCTCGGGGTCACCTGGGATTGGGGTCACCTGAATATTCTCTTGGACTGGGCCTTATGGATGTTTCTCCTACATGGTTGGCAGAGATTCTGAGAGATCAGCTGAGCCACTTACCAACCTACTTAGCATGGCAAAGAAGCTGGGCTCTAAGCAGGAATGCCCCCAAAGCCAACGATTCAAGAGAACAAAAACAAAAATAAAAGAGGACCTGGCTAGATACAAGTGTTATACTTGTGTGGAGTCAAGGCTCCATGAGCAGACTTCCCCTTTCTCTGGAAGGCGCGTCCTCAGGGAAGGGAGAGAACCACAGTAGCACCTCAGACACCAGCTGCTGCATCTGCCCTGGCTGTGTGCTGAATGAAACCACTCTAGAAATGAAACCACTCAGGCCGAGTGTGGCCCCAGAGACTTCTGTGGTTGGTGACCTGAAGTTTGGTCTGGTGAACCTGATATCAGGAGGCTCCTGGGGTTGTTTGAGTGTACAGTCATGGTTGAGAGCCTTGGCTTAACCCAACTGTGAAGTAAACTAAACCCACACAATCCAGGGAGGGTAAGGAGGCAAGGCTAGGTCCACGGGACCTGAGAGGTGACTGGTCCACACCCTTTATTCTCCATTACTATAACAAGGCATCTTAAATGATGGATTTAATAAGATGGCGCATGAGCTCACAGGCTTGGGGGTCCCACTGCTTTGGCCCTCAGAAAGGTGTGCCAGGCGACAATGGCAAGGAGTATGTGGTAGAGACATCTGATTTTCCTATGACCAGGAAGCCAAAGAGAAAGGAGAAGAAACCATGGACCCCAGCCCTCCCTCTCTTCCCTATAGGCATACCCTAAGCAGGACTTCTTATTAGACCTCCCTCCTAATGGCTGTACCGCCTTCCAACACTGCCATCCAGGAACTGAGTCTTTGACACACAGAGCAAGCCTCTGGGCAGTATTCAAAGTCCAAGCCATGGCAGCGCCCTCCCCACACTGGCATGGTCCCCATGAGACTGTTACAGTTAGGAGCACAGTTTATACAACCACCCATAGGCATCCTTGGTCGCAGGCTTTGGTCCTAATTTGGCCAATTTTTCCTATTGCCTTCACTAGACATTAACTTTGGTATAATTAAGTGATTAACATTGCATAAATTCTCACCAAAGGACCATCAGTCCCCTTTGTTTGGGGGTCAACCAGCCTGTCAGATGTTAGGATACCTTTCCTTCACATCAGGGGTGCCTAAAAGAAGGCTCCCCACCCCTCATTTCAGAAGCATGCTTATGAATATTCATGGTTCTGGCTTCTGGCTCCACACACTAGAAAACACGATTTATTCCTTAGGCTAATGAGCTCTTCAGTTTCATTCACGGTAGAGAAAGCGGTCTTGTTTTTCTGGATAATTTATTTCGGGTGCTAGTCCATTTTCTGGAAGGGATCGTTCCATTAAGACGCCGAGCACATTTCAAGAGAAGAGTGGCACTGAGAAATGCTCGCTCTGCGCAGATGAGCCTGCCCACCCGAGGGCTGCACCCAGGGCTGCTGGCAGTGAGGCTGGAGGGTGAGATGGCTATTAGGGAGAGCAAGTGTGATCAGAATCACTGAGGTGGCACCCTGTGAGGTCATAGAGGTCACAGCAAGGCAGCCGTGGAGGCTGGGTGTGCATAGCACACAGCTAGAACCTGAGGTATTGAAGAGTGAGCTGAAGAGACATTAGAACCTGGTTCACTTTGCTAGTGGAGCACGGAAGAGTACGTTCCCACCTCTGCCCCACCCCCCCTCTCTCATGTTCATCTGACTCCAGCACCCCCATCCACAGAGTTCCCCTCGACCCGCCATCTGCCCCTGCGAACTCGGCAGTCCTCAGCTCCATTCCTGCCCTCTGTGCTCTGCTGGCTGCCAGGATGGCTGGAGATGGCACAGACATAGCAGCAAGCTGCCTTCCATAGAGAAAGTCCGTCCATGGGAGGCACTGGAGAGGAACTAGAAGCCAGCAGGCATGAGGACAGGCCCTTGTTATTTCTGTTGCTGAAGAGGAGCCAGGAGGATAGTGTGCAGGGCTCTCTCTACCCAACCAGTTCCCTGGCCAAGCAGCCCATAGTGGGACCTTTCCCTTTTCTCTGTGGCTCCTCCAGTGGCAAAGAGCTTATGGCTCCCTGAAGTTATTTATGTGTATGTGTGTGCACCTGCATGAGCTTATAGGCACCATGCTTATGCAATTACCTGAGGAGACCAGAAGAGGGAGTTGCATTCCCCCTGGTATTAGACTTACAGGCACTTGTGAGTGGCCTGGCATTGATGTTGGCACCCGAACTAGAGTCCTCTGAATGAGCTGTACTAGACCTTAACCACCGAGTCCTCTCTCTAACACGCTTTCTGCAGATATTAATCTTTCAGAGCTTTCCCCTTTCCCTGTGAGCCCTATCAGCCCTTCCAATATCGCAATTCCTGTTTAGTGACAGGGAACACAGTCTCAGGTACTCTGTGCCTGCCTGAAACAGCTGACGGCTTCAGATCATATGGAACCATGCTTCCTACCCATGCACACATGCCCTGAGATTCAGTTTAATTTATTAATTACACACAGTAAGAAATTGGGTCAGTAATAGAACAACTATAAAACATAGACCATCATAAAAGTTGTTTAGAACTTAAACATGATACATTACTTCACTCTGGAACTTTCCGTTTAGTATGTTCAGACTGCCATTGAGCACAGGCAGCTGAAACTGCCAAGAGTGAAACCACAGTTAAGGGAGGGGCTATTGTATATGGTGGCTGGATTCCTGCACTAGATTCCTTACTTACGTTAGAAATAACTGAGGAGGCCCCTATTTCTCCAACTGAACAGGGACCGTTTTATGGGTCACCAGAGTTGTGTAGAGATTTGTGTCTCTCTCAGGAGATAAATGACATATAGGCACAGCTATACTTTTCTTTTGCAATTTTCTCTTCAGCACGACACCTGCCCTTAGCCTTCAACGAAAAACCCCATCCCCTGTCCTAAGGTGTTCAGGTCTGTCTCGACCCTGGCCACGCCCCCTTTGGCACATTTCCCTTGGCCACCACCTGTGCCTGGTGGTTTCTACAACTGGAGACATGTTTCCAGCTATGGTCAATCCAGAACACGAATGGTAGGGTTTTAAGCTCCTGCCATCCCATCCCAACCTTCAGGGGTCTAACATGCTGCCGTTGTCAGCTCAGTTTGCTTGAACAGCAAGCAACTCACTTCTCACAGTTATGAAAGTTCAACTTCCAAGGTCGCGGTGTTTCATGACAGTGGTGGTACCCTAAGTAGGACAGCTAGACTGGGTAGCATGAGTCTGTGATGCCAGCGCCCCTATGGGAAGATGAGAACTGGACAGGAGAATGCCTGGAAAGTCGGGGGTCAGCTGTCCTGGCTTAGATAGCGATGAGCAACAAAGCATGTGTCTAAAAGGGTCACAGAAGGGCTGGGAGATGCTTCACTAGGTGATGTGCTCGTTAGATCACGGTGGAAGGACCCCAGTCTAAATCCCCAAGCCTTCAGAAAGCTGCTGTGCTGGTTAGTTTTCTGCCGACCTGACCCAAGCTAGAGTCATCTCAGAAGAGGAAAACTCAGTTGAGAAAATGCCTCCATAAGATCAGAGGGCACAACAGGAGGAGGCAGCACACACCTTTAATCTCAGCACTCGGGAGGCAGAGAGGCCCCTGTGAGTTCGAGGCCAGCCTGGTCTACATAGCTAGTTCCAGGATAGCCAGGGATATACAAGGAAGAAACCCTATCTCAAAAACAAACAAACAAACAAAACAACAAAAAGATCAGGCTGCAGTTGGTCAGGTATGGTGGCTTGTACCTTAAATTCCAGCACTTAGAGGCATAGGCAGGAAGCCAGTCGGCCTACTGCAATGTGGATCTAACCAATATGTGTATGTGTCCATGTGCCCTTTCTTTCTTCCTCTCTCTCCCTCCCTCCCTCCCTCCCTCCCTTCCTCCCTTCCTTCCTTTCTCTACCCCTCTTCAAAACAAGGTCAGTGCCTTGTTTATTTCTGTCTCCCACCCTTGCTATAGGTTGTTACATAAACCTGCAGGAATTTGCACTGTGGTCTTCCCAGCTCATCTTACAGAGAGCTCCCCAAAAGGCTCCTCACTCTGCCATCCTCACACTTGCTTCCACATGTTTTCTTGTCTCTGGCAACTCCTCCAGGCACAGCGTCCACCTCATAGTTAGCCACTGATTTCCAGTTCTTGACCAGAACCTGGTGTGCTACAAGTTTCCTCCTTAGTAACACTTATACATCATGTTCATTTTGGGGGCTCCAACTTTCATAAACCTCACTGCCCACCAGAAGCTCATTGTCTGACTCCCCCGACTGCTTGACACACGGAGTGCAAAGCAGGTAGTCTGGGACACAACCCTAGAGATACACGTAGGAGAGAAGCAGGGAAGTGGGGTTAGTAGCAGACAGGTAGTTCAACTGTTGTGGGTGACATGACCTTCATAAGACAGGAACATCCTTGGAGAAGGTGTAAATCACCCTCCTTATAGTCATCCTTGAGAAAGTCAGGGCATTAGTGTTAGTCAGGGTTCACTAGAGGGACAGAATTGACCGGATGAGTAGACACTACCAAGGCGTCTATTCAATTCACTTATGTGATAGTGGGTAGGTAGCTACAATGACTGGCTTCACGCTGGAGAGGCTGAGAACCCAGTCGCTGGACAGTTCATGAGGTTAGATGCCTTGGCAGTTCCAATGATGCTGAACGCTGGATGGTTTCTGGAGAGTCACTGTTGAGAGCCTGAAGACGCTGGAGTCTGATGTTTGCTGATGTTGGCAGCAGCAGCAGTGTAGATGCATTCACCATCAAGAAGCAAAGGCTGGCAAGCACTACTGCCCCCCCCCAGCCCCCTGCCTGCCTTAGGACCTCTTGATTTCTGGATTGCCGTGAGAAGGCGCTGCCAATCTGGGGGGTGTCTTTCCCCTCAGTTAATCCTTCCTAGAAATTCCCCCACAAACCCACCCCCAAAGGCATATCCAATGAGATGGACAGTCAAGATTATCCATCATACCAACACCTCTGCAGTCCTTGGCTGGGGATTCCTCTTGGGAGAAATAGATACTTAAGTATCCCTAATCTGAAGCTTGCAGACAATCTCCTGTGGTGTGAGAAGACAGCCCTAGGAAGAGGCAGCTGGAACTTGGCAGGAACTCAGTGAAATGGCAGAACGGATGGAGAGGAGTGAGCTCCAAGAACCTCCACCACTGATCTTGCATGTGCTGTGAGATCTGGGGATGAGCATCTCTTTTGTGACTCTGAGTGATAAGCAAGAAGATGGCAAACCAACACACAGAAGCTGGTGATGCGGGGATGATGGGAGGGGGCAGGAGGGGCAGGGAGCCATGGTTCTTAGTGTCGCTGGCGGCTACACTAAACTGAGCCACATTCCTAGTGCATGAAATAACTGTGTCTGTAATTCTCCAAGCCACTGTTACTGCGGTGTCCTGTTACGTGGTGTTAAGTGAATTCTGCTGGAAACAGAGCTATGGAATGAAGAGTCGGGAAAGTCAGCCAGAGCAGCTTAGCAGACACCGACACGCCGTCTCAACGTTTGCTTCAAGGGAAGTTGAGATGAGAGTCTAAGTAAATGCTTAACAGACAGGCAAAAGGGTAGCAGGCTAGGTACCACCAGTGCAGGGCTAGGTACCACCAGTGCAGGGCTAGGTACCACCGGTGCAGGGCTAGGTACCACCGGTGTAGGGCTAGGTACCACCGGTGCAGGGCTAGGTACCACCGGTGCAGGGCTAGGTACCACCAGTGCAGGGCTAGGTACCACCGGTGCAGGGTGAGCCAATTTCTACGTGTTGAGGGATTCAGTTTTCTTGTCCCTTTGGCTAATGACCATGTACTTTGGGTCTCCTTTTGCCATCTGATCCCTCATTAAGACATCATCTGACATTAATTGTTGGTTTCTCAGATCCTCTGCTATTTTGGAATGGCTCAAAGGTCACTAATAAAGTCTTTTGGCCAATTTATTAATAGTCACAGCTATTTTTACTTCTGCTTGTTGCGGTGCAACACTGTGTAGTACTGGAAGCATAGGGACGCTGTTTTCCTTCGGTGTCCTTTGTAGGAGCTGGGTGGGGGAAAGGGTTAGACAGGATGTCTTGGCATTGTCAGAATAAGTAGCTTCGGGCTAGGCACAACTGCAAGTGGCCTCCTTGTCAAGATCCCTTTGTTGCAAGTGTGAGAAACTCAATTCAAGCACACAGGGAATGCGTAGAGTACAGTGATAAGACTCCAGCGATAACGTTCACGCAGAGCTGGCTCCAGCGGCTCTGGTGGGGTACGCACCCTCTCTGCTCTGTGTTCCTCCCCTTTGCTCTTGATTTCTCTCCGCTTCCCTCCTTCTGTTTTCTCCTTCTCATGGGCACACACGCACAAACCTCATCCCACCTGGCTCCTATTTACCTTTATTCTGCTCTATTCCCGTGCCATGCAAAATGGCAGCCACGCTCCCGGTTGTTTCCAAGGTTTTCTGTGTAGCCTTTCCATGATCCTCTAGCAACCTCACGAGGTCCTGGATTGGGCTCCCCTGAGTCAATCACAGTGACCAAGAAGATTGAAGATTCTGATTGATTGCCTTGGGTCATGCCTGTAGCAGTGGGCCGGTCAGGAGAAAGATAGTACCGAGAAGGGAGTCGTGGATGGAGGAACGTCCAGAGCAGTCAACAGAAGGCAGATAGGGATGCACGCTGGGGAGACTTGTGACCCACAGATCCAAATTGGACAGCTAGAAGTTCCACCCCCAAAGCAACCAGCATGTTTAACCCCCTGACCCCTCTGTGAGGAAAGGGACAAACATGTAGCCGGTTGAGACTATTTCGGAGACAAGGTCTGGGCACTGGCTCTTTGAGAGACACACCCAGGGCATCGGGCTGAGTCTGTGAAACGGGGAAGGAGCACTGATAAAGGGGGTGTGTTAGGAAATCAGGAAATAGGACTCCCGTGCCCCTCCCCCAGACCTCCTGAGACTTGACACCAAGTTGTATGATTCCAAACCACGTGTGGTAGCACACACCTATAATCAACGCAGAAGCATCAGGGAGAGTTCAAGGCCAACCCGGGCTGTTTGGAGGCTATCCAGGAGTCATTTGTGGCCCATCTGGCTTGGACAAGTGCGAAGGGGAACGCAGCGACTACTCTCAGACAGAAAGATGCAAGAGTTCAAGAGGCAGCTATGGGTAGATCACCTGGCCTGGCTTCTGAAGTTATTAAAGACCCCAGAGCTGGCCTGGGGCCCGTGACTTTCTGCAGTCACCTGTTAATTGCTACCTCTGCATCTGGCTCAACCCTTACCAGTGGGGCACCGCAGCCCCAAAGGCTTCGGGGCTTTCACACCTTACAAGTTCTGGCTACACGGACTGGACCGATGGATATGTTAACAGAAAAGAAAGATTTTGTTTCCGGGACTGTGGATTCTATGAAACTCCCACCTGAATCCTGCCGAGAACTTCTTGCTAAGTTGCTTACTCACGAGCCCTAATGAAAGAGCTGGGCAGTTCTCCCGATAGTTAAAACCTTTAAGACTCTTCAGAAATAGACACAGGGTGAGGTAAACCAGAGCCGCCCGATGCACCGGAATGTTCTTCGGATCAACTTTTGCCTGTGGAACTCATGATAGAGAAGCATTTCCGGTTATAAATGGAAGCCTGGCTATGGTGGGGCCACTTTGCCAGCCCCCAACAGACAGCCAACAGCCTCTCATGCAAGCCAGTTTCTTCATTTTTCAGATGTCAAAGGGAGAGAGAGAGAGATCTTTTCACAGGCGTGAATGCTTCCAAACATCCGTTCTTGAAAACCAAAGGACTGGAGAAAGCTTTGGCTTTTTTGCTATCAAGGGGGGCAGAGCAGAAACCCTGGTTACGGGATGGCCGGGGCAAATGGTTGTTGAGTTCAGATGTGTATTGATCTGGCAGAAAGACAATTGCCGCTTTCCACCCGCCGCAGAGGTATTCCTGATGCTGCTGTGTGGCCGTGGGCAAGTCAGTTACCCTCTCTGGGAGCCGGGTGCTTGCATACAGTGTGAGGGTTAATCAAGTGGTTGACTTGAGGTCCTGATACTGCCCGCCCCTGTCTTCTCCATGGTCAACCTCACAGTGATGTCACCTTCCCCAGAATTCTCAACACAGCTATCCAGGAAGTCACTAGGGGAGCTGCCCGGAGAATTGAAATCTGTGTGTCATCCTTTAGCCCTAAATTGTCTTCTGTGAACTCGCAGGCTGCGGGGCTATAAACTGTGCCCGCCAGTCAGATCTGGGCCTCTGCTTGTTCATGTCAATAAAGTTTTATTAGAATAGTCAGATTACATTTCCACGCTGCATGAAATGCTAGTTTTGAGCTGCAGTGGCAGAGGAGGATTGTGGTTGGTGTCGAGACCCATCTCTTTGGCCTGAAGAGGCTGGATATTCACGGCCAGATCCTGTACAAGGAAAGTTTGCCACCTTGGATATAAATCTCTTTCCTTGGCTCCAGCCTTCCCTTCAGGCCACAGGGAGGCTCTTCTTTGTGCCTGAGATCTTTGGAGCTGAGCAATGCCCCAAGGGCTTATGGGCTGTTGGCATTCTTGAGTTGAGAGGAGGGAAAGAGAAATGCCAGGAGAGAAAAATAGGAGGAATGAAAATGTTGTTGGAAAAGGGTGGGAAGAAGATGATGGGGGTGGGGCCTCCTCTGTGTTGCATCGACAGGGGCATGCCAGGGTTTAGAGATCTGCTCAGCCTGGCCTGATGCCCAGGCTGGGACTCAGCCACCTTCCTCAGCTCTGAGTTTCAGGAACCCGGCCTAGCAGGCCCCGTTTGGCTACCATGGAACTTCGATGTGGAAAGCCCTTGTATTTTTTTTTTCCTGATGGAAATGACAGCCTTTTCCTGGTCTCTAGAAAACCACAAACCCCAACATCAGCAGGCGGGTGCCTTTGCTGGTATCTGGCTGTTGCTCCTATAGTCGTTTGCTAGAGGACCATATTTGGCTTATTCCCTGTGGGGTCCAGCCCATTGTCCAGGTGAATGCTGCAGCCTTCTGTGGCGAATAACACCCACCCACCCACATCCTTCTTTTCCAGGGCCATCAGCATCCTTTTCTAAGATCTGCGTGTTCTGCTGCCCAGGGCTCATACCCAGGACTTGCTTGGTCACTGGGGCACCTGGGTAGTAAGTCCATAGTCCATAGTCAATGACTAATGTGGAGAGGACCAAAGGCCAGCTCCCATTGTCTGGGATGCTGTCCCGCCTTGAGCTCCCTGAAGGAGCATGGGCAGGGACTTCAAGTTTAAATATACACAATGTAGAGGATCACTAAGTCCTGTCTGACTTGGATGATGCAAACTACTTTTTTGGTTTGAGGTGGTTTGATGGTTTGAATGAAGATGGCCCCCATACGCTCATCTATTTGAATGTTAGGTCCCCAGCTGAACTGTTTAGGAAGGATTAGGAGGCGTGGCCTTGTTGGAGGAGCTACGTCACTGGGAGTGGGTTTTGAGGTTTCACAAGCCCTCACAGTGCCCATTTTTGCTCTTGCTGCCTGCAGATGACGATGTGACTACTTAGCTACGACTCCAGAGCCATGCCTACCTGCTTGCTACCACACTCCCCGCCACAATGGGCATGGGCTAACTCTCTGAAACTGTAAGCAAGTCCCCAAGGAAATGTTTCCTTCGTATGTTGCCTTGACCACAGTGTCTCTTCACAGCAATAGAACAGTAACTAGGATTATTTTCCTTGTGTTTCTGACAGAGTCTCATTCTGTAGTCCAGGCTAGCTGCAAACACACCATCCTTCTGCCCCAGTCTTTTGAGTCCTTGTAACAAAGTCATGTAGCACCACACCTGTCTGGTCAGTTTTAAATGAAGAGTATACTATGGTTTGAAAGGACTGTCTAAACTCAAGTTGAAATTAAATTACCCTTGTAGCAACACTGACAAGACGGTCCCTGTGATGGTTTGTATATGCTTGGCCCAGGGAGTGGCACTATTTAGAGGTGTGGCCTTGTTGGAGTAGGTATGGCCTTGTTGGAGTAGGTGTGTCACTGTGGAAGTGGGCTTTAATGCCCTAGTCCTAGCTGCCTGGAAGCCACCAGTATTCTGCTAGCAGCCTTCAGATGAAGATGTAGAACTCTCAGCTCCTCCTGCACCATGCCTGCCTGGATGCCACCATGTTCCCGCCTTGATGATAATGGACTGAACCTCTAAGCCAGCCTCAATTAAAGGTTGTCCTTATAAGAGTGGCCTTGGTCATGGTGTCTGTTCACAGTAGTAAAGCCCTAACTAAGACAGTCCCTAAGAGGTGATAAATTACTTAATACTGTAGTACTAAGGTCCTGATTTTAAAAATAATAAGTAATACAGTTGAGCCTGCCCCCCCCCCCCCGTTCTCTTCTGCCATGTTCCAATACAGCATAGAGACCCTCATCAGATTGTGGAGTCCTAGGATTTCGCTGCCTCCAGAATCATGAGCTAAATGAGCAAGTGGTTGTTTATAAATTCCAAAGCTGGTAGTGTTTTGTCATATGTGCAAAACCTGGACTCAGAATCTGCTGTTGGCAGAGAGTGAGAAGACAGTTAGGTCAAAGGTGCCAGCTCCTAGGTTCTGGATCCCCCTCATTCCCTCCCCCCACAAGCCAAGCCAGGCACCTTGCCAGCCACTGGGAGCTCCTTTTTAAACCGAGACAGAGTGAAGGAAGGGTAGGAAAACTCTGAGGACCTAGCTCATGACTCATTCCCAGGGTGTCCCGAGGTGAGGGAGGGCGGTGGGAGAGGCTGAAGGTTCCTGAAGAAGCAGTCCATGACGTGTTCAGTTCCTATGATCACATGACTAAAGAGCTGGTAGGTGTGGCCCCTGTGCATGTCAGAAGTCTGGGGTAGGGTTCTCTGAACAGTAGTCCAGATGTATGCAAACTGCAGTCACTCTGAAGAATCTAGGGAACGTACTCTCCCGTCTTCTCAGGCTCCCAGGGGCCAGCTGTACTCCTCTGCAGGGCTCCTGCCTGGGCTCAGCCATCATATCCCTGTTTCTGACCCTCCCCTTCCTAACAGACAACCTTTATCTGACCTTGGGCAAGCCTCCATAATCCAGGATTATCACCCCATCTGGGAGCCTTCCTTTATGCACATCTGCCAGGCCCCCTTTCCCATATAAGCTGACTTAGTCACAGGTCCCAGAGATCAGGACACAGACGTGTGGGAGGGAGGTGGGACTCTGCCCACACATTCAGCCAAGCTGTGCATCAGGCCTTGGCCTATTTGGGTCCACGCAGAAAGCTGGGGCACCATGGATACAGACATTTTCCTAGACTGACAGCTGAAACTATTCCCTCTGTCCCCTCTTCTCTGTCCAGTGTCCCCCCTGCTCTGATTCACTGTTCCTGGTGCACTGCCTCAATAAACCACTAGTACCAAATAGTAGGGAACAGCCTGGGATGATGTGCGCTCCCCATTGTCCCAGCTCCCTAGTCTATTCCTTACCTAGATTGACAGGCTGGGACTATGGATGCTCTTCAGATAAGGGGACATTCATTGGCTAGTGCCTACGAGGGTTTTAATAAAGCTGACCATGGGGCATGGAAAGTTTGGTGCGAGTTTTGTAGACCCCTGAGTAGGAATCCTCGGGAAATCTAAGGATTTCTAGTGCTTCGAAGAGACACTGTGACTACAGCATCCATCTGTCTGTCTGTCTACCTATCATCTATCTATCTATCTATCTATCTATCTATCTATCTATCTACTACCTATCATCTATCTATCATCTATCTAACATCTATCTATCTATTTATCTATCATCATCTAGTTATCTATCATCTATCTAGTTATCATCTATTATCTATCTATCTATCTATCTATCTATCTATCTATATCATTTTTGTGCTTTGAGACAGGTTTCTCTGTGTAACTCTGTTCTGGAATCCACTTTGTAGACCAGGCTGGTCTTAAACTCAGAGATCTGCAGGCCTCTGCCTCCTAAATGCTGGGATTAAAGACGAACACTACTCACATGGCAGCTCTTTTTGTTTGTTTGTTTTTAACTTGGCAACTCTTATAAAGGAAAACATTTAATTGGGGCTGGCTTACAGCTCAGAGGTTTAGTCCATTGTCATCCTGGTGGGAAGCATGGCCGTGTGCAGGCAGACTTGGTGCTGGAGAGATAGCTGAGAGTTCTACAGCTGGAACCTTAGACAGCTGGAAGAGTACGGGCTTGAGCGTTTGAGGCCTCAAAGCCTACCCTCTAGTGACACAGTTTCTCTGACAAAGGCACACCTCCTAATAGTGCCACTCCCTATGACGCAAGTATTCAAACACATGAATCTATGGGCCAAACCCATTCTAACCACCACAAGCTCCGAGGCCTTAAGGCCAGAGATCGCATAGTCTCCCAGCTCCAGGCTTGCCTTAGCATCTGCCTCCTGCTTGGCTGCCAGCAGAAAGCAGTGAGGAGAGAACACAGTCTGGCTGCAGTCCTGGCACCAGTCACAGTCCCGAGTTTGGAGGCCTCCTGTCCACTGCAGAAGGCTATGATTATTGGGTGCAGAATTCGAACTCTTCTGCTGACGGGTTTTGAAATTCCTGGGACGATTTCAGCGAGGAAGTAACGTGGTCCAGTGATCCTTGAAGCAGCCTTTGCGGCTGTTGGTGGGGAGCACAGTGGTGGGCTGAGAGGGGCTAGGAGCCGAAGGGATGGGGGAGGCTGCATTATTATTCCCAGTAGAGAGGGTGATGGCTGGCCCAACTCCTGCCTCTGTAAAGAATGTTCCCATTGAACAGAGCAGGAGATGGGGGCTCAACTTCCAGCTTCACAGTTCCACTGTCAGACGCCTCCTCACCTCTGGTTGGTACGTGCTGTGGAGTCTGACTTAGAGGCTGTCCTTTCTTGCCTAGGCACTGCCCCCTGCTCCCTCCAGTCACTACTTACACTCAGAGCCGAGTTCTGCCTCAGCACTCTTCCCAGAAGAGCATGACTCTGTTCTAGAGACATCCTGGCACCTCTGGGTAGAAGTGCCAATCCAGGGCCTTCTGTGGCCCTAGTGAGTCAGAAACTTGGCTGAGGAGGGGGATCTGGGTGTGAGCCCAGGTTTGATAAGCCCTGGTCTATACACATTGCTGTCACCTGGGTAATTCTTTAAAAATCCCAGGCGACTTGGCTCCCTCCCCTGCCTGCACACCTGAGCAATCAAACCAAGGTCTTCGGGCGAGACCGTTTCTGCCCCTTCTTAGTTTCTCAGGTGGTTCCAGTGTGCAGCCAAGACAAACTGTTCTTGTTGGGGACAGGGCCCCGTGTTTGACTGGCACGTGATTCATTCCACTACAGAGACCTTGAGCCATCCACATGATGTTTGTGGGGTCATGAGATGCAGCGCCTACTTGGTTTTTGTCATTATTTTCTGAGACAGAGTTTCTCAGAACCCTGTTCCGTAGCCCTGGCTGTCCTGGAACTCACTCTGTAGACCAGGCTGGCCTCGAACGCACAGAGATCTGTCTGCCTCTGCCTCCTGAGTGCTGGGACTAAAGGTATACACTATCACTGCCCAGCAAACCTAACGTGTTCATTGGGTAACAGCAAGCAAGCTGTGCTCTGTGAGTTCCCATGTGTGGAGGGAGGCAGGGCACGGAAAACAAAGACTCCCAAACAGGTTTTAAAAGACAAGCCACTAGCTGAAGTTGCTGCTTGTGAGGAGCAACCATGGGCAGCCTGACTCTGGGATTGGCAATGGCCTCCGTATGGCCTTCTGAGTCATCACCTACCACCCAACAGTCCCTTGACCCTTTGCCGATCCGATGGCCTGAAAAATGGGCAACCTTCAAAGAGTGCTGGGTCAAGGGCTAGAGACTGGCCAGGTCTCAGGGGGAACGCTGTCCCCTCCCACTGCCCATGGTTGGGGAAAGAGGGAAAGGGGAGTGGTGTGAGCATTGGGGTCAAGGATTGTAGATCCAGCCACTCCTACCCGCCCAGTGGGACTTTCCCAATTTCTAGAGATGAAGTTGGTCTCTGAGCCAAGCCCCGCTGCCAGGGAAGTCCATACTTACCTAGGACACATGAGCCCACAAAAGCCCAGAGCAAAACCCAAACACACTCCCTGGACTCTCTCTCACCTCCCAGGCCCTGTCCAGGGACTTCCTCTCCGATGGGAGAATCCTGACTACCAGAGCCATGATTGCATGGGGAGAACTTAGCCAAATATAGCTGAAGAAGCTCAAAGAACCCAGATAAAGGAGTCAGGTAGACATTTCTCCACAGAAGAAACAGCAATGGCCACAAAGGGCACAGCAAGACATTCAAGGTCATACGTCACAAAAGACATACAAATGACAGTCATGTACCCCATGACACCGACTCACGTGACCAGCATTTTAAAAAGGAAAGAAGAAAGCAAGTGTTGAAAGGATGGGGATTAACTTCTGGAGAATTTTCCTTGGGTAGAAATTCAAATGCTTAGACAGTTACTAAAACCAATAAAAGAAGAATTAAATGCTAAATGAAAACAAACAAACAAAACAAAACAGAACAAAAAAGGATGGGGATGTAGCCTGGTGGCCTCATGCTTGCATGGAGTGAGTGAGGTCCTGGTTTCAATTCCCAGTACTACAGGAAAAAGAAAGCTAGCCAAAGACTGCCCGATGACTCAGAGATGCATGAGGGTTACACTCTCAGGTCCGAGATCTGGTCATCTGATGGACACCCTGCTTACCATTCACCGTAGTTCCAGACACAGCAGCTCCATTTACAGTAGCCGAAGGAGAAAACCCAAATGACCTTCAGTGGATAAATAAACTCGTGGCACACCCACGGATTAAGCGATATGCACTTGTGAAAATGAACAAGATGCTGATGTCTGCTGAAGAAGACGGAAAAATGTCCAGGGGAAGAATCTAGACACAAAAGGACTAATGTCACATGATCTCATTTATCAAAAGTACTGGGAACATGTAAATCCATAGAGATAACCCAAACTGCAGGTTTTCAGGGCCTGGGGGAGGGGGTGACTAGATGCAATGGCAGGGGATTCCAACAAGCCAGGACTTGTATGAAAGACACGGAGGATTGTGTGTGCCCGAGGCTCGTGAAAGGAGGGCTAAGGAAGGTGGCAGCCTGGATCTGGTGACTTTCAGAACTTAGGGTTTCAGAGGGATCAGACAATCACCTGCCAGGTTGGCATCACTGAGAGGAAAGGTGGCAACTTCTCTACCCCAAGTCCCTGCTCTTTCCAGAGAGCAAGCATGACAGAAGTTAACAAGAGACTTCAGTGTTGGGTCTTTCAGGACATAAAGGATGCATTCCATAGTGTACACCAGTGGGTTTTTTTTTAACTGGGGATATATATATATATATATATATATATATATATATATATATCCCACCTCGGGCTTCTACTGCATACTAGATGCCATGTTAACCACAGCCACCAAAAAGTGTGTTGGCTCCTGACTTCCAGCACTTGCTCGTGGGAGAAAGGAGAAAGACTAACACAATGTGTTTGGTAGTGATGGGGACAGGCTAAGAAACTGACATGGAAGGAAACTGGCAGAGGACAGCAGGAAGGACAGGCAGTGGGAGGAACCGAGGAGAGTGGGATGGGTACCCAGAGTCAGATGGGTGAGGTTACCACACTGGCAGGAGAGGTACCCTAGCCACTGTCATGGTGGCTAAATCTAGTAGACAGTTTGGTGTCTCCCATGTCTTCTTGTGGGCCACTGACTGCAGCTACAGTGCAGATAGGGCCTATGCCTGTGGATGCCATCCCACATCAAGCAGCTATGTGCTGATGTGTTTTGTTCTGTGCATGGAGAGTTGATGCTCCAGAGAGGTGACCTCCAGTGAATGGGGGGTGTGGTCCTGACTTTTCTCATTGCTTTGACAAAATGTCTGAGAAGAGCAACTTAAAGAAGGAGTTCTAGTTTCATTTCTGTTGCTGTGATAAAATATCCCGATAGAAGGCAACATCTGGAGAAAGGGTTTATGCAGCTAAGTTCCCGATTGCAGTCCATCCCTGCAGGGATGCCAAGGCAAGAACTCAGCAGCTGTTCGCTCTGTAGTGCCGAGCAGAAAAAAGATAAATGCATGCATGCTTGCTTGCTTGCTTCTTTCTTACACTCTTCAGGTCCCAGTTGTCTAGGGCAGTGGCTTTGTGTGGATCCCAACTCCTTTTGGGAGTCGAATATCAGATATTTATATTATGATTCATAACAGTAGCAAAATTATAGATATGAAGTAGCAACGAAATAATTTTGTAGTTGGGGATCACTACATGTATTAAAGAGTCTCAGTGTTAGGAAGGTTGAGAACTGTTCTAGGGAGCGCCACCCTTCATCAATTAGCCAAAATAATCTCCCATTTGCAAACCCACAGGCCAACCCGATCTAGATAATTCCTCGGCTGAAGCTCTCAGGTGATATTTGAGATTATGTCAAAGTGACAGTGAAAACTAACCCTCACAGAAATATTCGTTTTGAGTCAGTTTGAGAATTCAATCCTTCACGTAAGGAAAACCACGGTGGCAGGGGTGCGAAGCAGCCGGTCACACGCAGCCGGTCACACGTATGCCTGGTCGGGAAGCAGAGAGATTAATGATGGCGCCCAACTCACTTCCTCTTTTTCATTCAGATGTGGACCGCAACTCATTCCACAGTTCTTCAGAAGGTCTCTCAAGTGCCAAGGTCCATTACCCAGCCCAATCACACACGCTTTCTGGATTTATTTTCCCTGTCTCTCACCCCAATTTTGGGGTCTACTGCCAAGTAAAATGTCTGTGCACATGCCCCTGCCTCAGACCTCTTGCTGTATGTGAACCCAAACTAAGACACGGCACAAGTAAACTTTGAAGCCAAAGGAAATGAAGGTATTTCCAGACAGAGCAAACGGAGGGTGTGGTCGTTCTGAAAAATAGCCCTTGGGTTTATCTATGTCGAGGCCGCTGACGTCCTCCAGGCCTATTTGCTGGAGTGGAAGGTTGGTGGCTGCGGCAGAGGGCTGCGGGCTGAGGGTAGTAGAGACTGTGGGGAATCAGAAGCCAGGGGAGGGTCCCTTCTACTTTCAGATTTTCCCCTCCTTCATAGCCTCATGCTGGTTGCAATGTGCCTCTGATCCTCCACAAAGATCTTCAGGATCCTTTGGGAGGTGGTGCTGTGTTGGAAATTTTCTTCTGGAATTTTCCGGGATGAACGTTCTAACACTCAGTGGCCTGGCTCCCTTCGGAAGCTGGATTTATCCTCTGCAGGGAGACAGCCCCTGTTCCATGCTATGCTCAGAGGTGTTGTCTCTCAGCTGCTTCCACAGCCAGCCAGCCAGCCAGCCAGCCCCAGCAGTGTGGTAAGCAACAGCCAATGGCAGAAAAAGAGACACAGACAAAACATAGGCATGTGTCTGAAGTCAGTCAGGAAGCCCATGGTGGCCCGAGTCTGGGATGCAGAAAATAGATTTTCCAGATGAAGCCTCAGGGTGACAGGCTAAGCTGTGTGCTTCCAGAGGGTGACAGGCTAAGTTGTGTGCTTCCATTCCTCTGCTTTCTGGACCCATGGTTACTGGCAGGACAGAGGGCAGTAAGGAGCCAGGTACAGTCATATCAAGGAGGAAATTGTCCCCTGGTTGGCCTGGGCCCCACTGCTAACAGCAGGTTCTGAAAACTCCTATTCTGCTCAAAGCTTCTCAAAGTAGCTGAGGCTTAGCCACTCCGTTCCAATCCTAATTCTAAGGCCATGGGTTAGAATGGGTAAGAGGCAAGGGAGGAGAGAGAATGGATGGGCCCTGCAGGGACTGAGAACTCTAGTCCTGCCTATGGGATGACAGAGAGTGGAAGAAAAGGGATGGGGGATGGGGAGGGAGGGAGGGAGGGAGGGAGGGAGAGAGAGAGAGAGAGAGAGAGAGAGAGAGAGAGAGAGAGAGAATGATATAAATATTTTTAAAAGTCCTGAATCAACAACATACATCATCTTCTTAAAGTTAGGGCAATAAAACTGTAAATTTTTTTTATTAAAATTTAAAGTTAGAATAAACAAGAAGCAGATACATGCTGCTTGTAAATTTAAAAGTACAGCCAGTGCTTCTGTTATTGTTGCTTTTTAAAATTGAAACAATGTTGTGCTGTGTAGCCCAGGTAAGCCTAGAACTCATTATATAGCCCAGGCTGGCCTCAGACTCATGGCAATTCTCCTGCCTCAACCTCCGTTGCGATTACAGGTGGGAGCCACCTTGCCTAGCCAATAGGTGCCTTTAAATAGTTTTTATCACCATGGTTTATTTATGGGGATGTTACATGTGCCGCTGCATGATTGCGAGGACAAAGGACAAGTCTTTGGAGTCCCTTCTCTCTTTCCACCATGTGGGTCCTGAGGATCAGACTTAGATCATCAGTGTGAATGGAAAGCGACTTTACCCTAGCATCACCTCACTGACTCCTCAAACGTGCTTCAATTTTTTTCTTTCAAAACTATTTTAATTACATGTATGAGTATGTCTGACCACATAAGCATAGATTGGTTCCATGGCAGCCAGAGTATGAGTATGTCTGACCACGTAAGCATAGATTGGCTCCACGGCAGCCAGAGGCATCAGGTCCCTGTGGAGCTGGAGTTATGGACAGTTGTTAGCGACCTGATGTGGGTGCTGGGGACTCAATCCAGGTCCCCTGCAAGAGCAGCAAGTGCCCTTAATCACCGAGTCATCTCTCTAGCCCCGAATAGGTGCTTTTCAAGACAATTCTAAGATGCTCAGCTCTAAGGCCCCTGGGTTCTGTGTTAGCTTTTCTCTGCTACAGGAAACTTCAGCAGAATTCATGAAGCACCAGTTCAGGCCAGGGATGTGCTGGAAGCATTAAACTAGCTCTCAAAAGAAAACTGAGTCACCATCTGCAGCCACCCCAGCCCCTCACCCCAGGTGTGGTGTAAGTACCCTCCCATGGCCAAGTTCCATTACCCCATGGGTTATTGCTGAATCCAGGGTGTAAGAAAGAGATGTTCATAAGTGGTCCTCCTAGGCCAGCATGAGCCACAAGGATCTCACTGATGCCGGCCCAACTCCTTTGTGTACTCATGACAGAGGCCCATAAGGAAAAGACCACCAAAGGTAATAGCAGGGAATGGAGGGCAAAGACCACCCTGACAAAATGCTCTGTTCTTTGTCCCAAACTATTGCTCATTGCTATTTGCCTGCTCAAGAATATGTGCAGTAAGCCGGGCGTGGTGGCGCATGCCTTTAATCCCAGCACTTGGGAGGCAGAGGCAGGCGGATTTCCGAGTTCAAGGCCAGCCTGGTCTACAAAGTGAGTTCCAGGACAGCCAGAGCTATACAGAGAAACCCTGTCTCCAAAAACCAAAAAAAAAAAAAAAAAAAAAAAAAAAAAAGAATACGTGCAGTTGATACTGACCCAGAGCCTTCCTTTTATATTTTAAAGTGTGTGTGTATGCACATATATGTGCGTGCGTGTGTGTATGTGAAGATGTGTGTGTGTATTGTATTCATATGTGTATGTGTGCATGCAGGTGTGTATGCGTGTACCTGTGTGTATATGCATGTATATGCATATACTCTCACTCTATATCATTTTCCTTTGGCATTCCTCTGTTAAGAACACACGTCTTACCTGCTCAGAGTAGCTACTGTTCTCTTTCAGACTCAGTTCAGATGTCACCTACTCAGAAGACCTCCTTGACCTTTGCCCACAAGTCAGTCCTCTGTCAGAGAGCTCTGTGTTCTTTCCTCCTGTCATGTGCGTCTAAAATTTCATTATTAGCTTACTGTGGTTTCCTCCATAAAGACTGACCCTGCTAGCTGTTCTACCAGTTTCTAGAGTGAGCCTGGGAGTTGTGCCTTCAACTGCCAGATATTTTTTTGAGCACCTACGATGTGCCTGGTATAACTTTAGCACCTGACATCCAGATGAGAGCTATTGCCTCTTGCTCTAGGGTGGGGTGCAGGGACTTTCCTCCAGTAGGCTGTGCATGAGGGCTCCCCATTGTCTAAAGGAACAAGGCAGACCAAAGAGAGGCTGCTGCTGGTCCAGCCACAGTGAGCAGGGGCTGGGCTGAGGTGCCCTCAGACTCTATTCCTAGCCTTTCCAATTATCTGTTACTGTGTCCCAAATTCTTGCTCAAACTAGAGGCTCGAGACACAAGGTTTCATTATTTTATGTTTAATATTATCTCTTGCTGTTCTGGGAAGTACAATCTGCTACATGGAGCCCTGTGGAGTTACAGCTTCTCTACGGAAGTCTAGTGAGAATTGTATGCATGAAAATAAGAGTGATAGGAAAGAAGGAATTGAAGTCACTAGCTGATGGCTCTGTGTGCACAGTGACAGTGTGTCATCCTCTTCTTGCTCTTCATACCCAAGGTGTTTGTCTTTTATGCCCGTTTGTCACAATTCATAATGACCTCAGAATAAAAGATTACTCAAGCAGAATCTTCAAATACTGGCTGGTGAAGGTGGGTCAGGTTTGTAGAGCATGCCCAGTAAGGATCAGTGGGCAATATAGGCAACAGTCCCCTTTGCAGTTTCTGGCAGCCTGCATCTGTTTTCTGTCTCCCTACATTTGTCTTTTCTAGAATGTCCTAGAAGTGAAACCAGAAGATAGCTGTTTGGGTCTGGCTTCTTACACTTAGCTCAGGGCATTCAACTCCATTGGTACTGTCTGGTAGGTTCTTTCTCTTTCACAGAATGGCTGTCTTGCAGCTTACCCCAGGCCTGCTTCCTAGTTCTGAGATTCCTTAGATGAAGTTCAATGAGCACCTCAGGAGACAACGCAGATGAGAAATGAGATCGAATGATCTGGCTGAGAATGGGAAAGTGGGGTGAGGCTGTGTCGTGGCCTTGGAAGTTCCTGTTACAGTCTGCAGGATTCTTTGCAACATACTTTGAAGCCTGATTTTAATGCTTAGAGACAGTGTTTCAGTGTCCCTTTTAACATATCTTTGGTTTCCTATTGTAATAATATGAGCTGTCCCCTGTGCCTGGGGACACTCAGGTCTGGGACACTCTAAGACATCCACAAGACTCACCATCTCCATTCCCATATCTTTGTAGAGGCCTCAATTTTCCAGCTGCCTCTGTTTAATGCAGCAAACTGTCTCCAGGCTCACTCACCCCCCTGTCCAGTCTCTGCTCATAGCCTCTAACTCTGTCTTGCCTGCTAAGCAACAGGATTACTCATAGGCCTATGTGCTTGCTGCCAGATAAATGCTGCATGGGACAGACCTTTGTTTTGCTTTCTTTTCCTGTTGCTGTGGTAAAATAGCCAGACCAGAAGCAACTTCAAGAGAGAAAGGGTTTGTCCATCTTATAATTCTGGGTTTCGGTCCGTCATTGCATGCAAGTCAGGGCAGGAACTTGAAGCAGCCAGTCACATCCACAGTGAAGAGCACAGAGAATTGATGTTCACGTGCCTATAACTCAGTTCACTTCCTCTTTTATACAGTTCTTGACCCAAATCCAGGAAAAGGTGCCACATTCCTTTAAAATGGGTTCTTCCATATCAATTAATGTCACCAAGTCAGTTCCCCCTAGACATGCCCACAGGCTAACCTGAGCTAGACAACCCCTCACTGAGACTCTATCGGAAGGTGATTTGACAATACTAAGAGCTGACAGTTAAAACTGAGTATCTGCTATCTTAAATGCATGAGAGTGTCTGGGAAATTGCATATCAACAACACTGAGAGAGCTAATGACAATGGGACCTGACATCAGGGAACCCTGAACCGGTGCTGACAGGTCTGAACTGGTGCTGACTGCTTCACTTACCACCTTTGTTATCTTTATATTAACCACCTGGACTCTCTGACCCTGGGTTTCCCTCTCTGGAAAATAGTAATAATGCCAAGTAACAATAGAAAGAGCTCTAGTAGCCACATGAAAATAAGTTTGTGTTGTGAGCTACAAAATAAGGCTACACTGTATTCACTCTCTAGGATGCTATAACTATTACCACAAGTGAGGTAGCTTTCAAAAGCTACCTTGTACCAGAACCGTGCACCACACAGTTCTGGAGGCAGACTTTCAAGCCAGGTATCAGCAGGACTCGCTCTGACTGGCCCTGGCAGTAAGGATTCTTCCTCACCTCTTCCAGCATCTATTAAACACTCCCCATCATTGGTCCCCTTGTTTGGTTAGTCAGCTTTCTGTTGCTGAGTCTAACTTTTTTTTTTTTTTTTGGAGCTTCATACTTTCCTTTGGCTCAGCTGTTTCTCAGTCTGGTTGGCACAACGCTCCTTTTCCTCACTGGACTCTGTACTTAGTGATATCACCCTGTGGACTCTACAGAGAACATTCAAGGAAGGTTGTTCCAAATTCAGTTCTCAGCCAGCCACTCAGCCTCTCGGAAGGCAGAGCCCTGGAAGTGGTCCTTGGAGCAAGGATCCAGCAAAAAAGTCATGTGGTTGGCAGATGACCCCACAAGATATTGATAGGGAGTGTGAGAGGGGAAAAGAGAACCCAGGTGTCCTTGGGAAGGTGTATTGCAAAGCAAATCATTGCTACAGTGTTGTGCTGCTTTTATGTGTCAATTGACACAGCTGGAGTTATCACAGAGAAAGGAGCTTCAGTTGGGGAAATGCCTCCATGACATCCAGCTGTGGGGCATTTTCTCAGTTGGTGATGGGGGCTGGGCATTGTGGGTGGTGCCATTCATGGAGTGGTAGTCTTGGGTTCTATAAGCAAGCAAGCTGAACAAGCCAGGGGAAGCAAACCAGTAAGAAACATCCCTCCATGGCCTCTGCATCAGCTCCTGCTTCCTGACCTGCTTGAGTTCCAGTCCTGACTTCCTTTGGTGACCAACAGCGATGTGGAAAGTGTAAGCTGAATAAACCCTTTCCTCCCCAACTTGCTTCTTGGTCATGATGTTTGTGCAGGAATAGAAACCCTGACTAAGACATACAGCCATAGCTCCATCCCAGGGGAACCCTGGGGAGCAGTGTGGTTCTGCCCTCAGGATGAATCCTCTGGAGGGAGAGAAGAAGATGGGCATCCTCCTGCATGCCTTCCTGGTACCCTGTGCATGGGCTTCAGAGAAAAGAGTCATATAAATAAAAGCAGAGGTGGACACCACCAACGTTTTGGAACAGTCCTTTCCAAAGAGGTGCACCATCCCATTAACACATGTTAGGTATCTCCTAACCATATGCCTGGACTAAAGCCATGATGCTGGACAAGACAGAAGTAGCCCCTGCCCCCTGGGGTGTCATCTGGGAGAAGACAAGGGCACTTAAATGGGCTGTTGTTTACCAGGGCTGTGGACTTGCTGAAGGCTTTTAGAGGAAGAGGAAATGCCAGGGCCGAGGGGGAGAGGAGGCTAGAAGCACTGGGCAGTTGCAAAGGTTAATCCCTGTGTAGGAAAACCACGACTTTGTAGGGGGCATGCGGAAAGAGAAAGTGGATGCTCTGAGGACCCTGAATGGGAGTGGATTGGGAGGAAAAGGGGGGGAAGGGAGGCTGCAAATGCCCTGTTGAAGACAAAGAAGAGTTTCTGAAGAGTAGTGCTCACCATGATCTTAATAGAAGCTGTACATGGTGGAAAAGTTTTCTCTGTTGGCTGTGCTCACAGGGGCTAGAAGGGGTGTGCACAAGAATGGCAGTGGGGGTCTCTCAGCTCTTATGATCCTACTCGTGTGTGTGTGTGTGTGTGTGTGTGTGTGTGCATATTTATACATATACGTGTTCGTGTATATGTGTACATAGGGGTACTTTTGGAGGTTAAAGGGTATCTTATAGTTGTTTGCCCTATATTTTGAGACAAGGTCTCTCACTGAACCCGGAGCTCACGGATACAGCTAGATTGGTTGGGTAGCAGACTCTAGGGATCCAGCTGTCTCTGCCCTGCTGGAGCTGGGATTACAGACACAGAGCACCACACCCAGCTTTTACCCGAGTGCTGGAGACAGAATTAAGGTCTTGGTGTTTATGAGGTGAGCACTTAATGGACTGAGGCCGCTGCCCCACTTCTCTTCTTGTGTCCTGCACCATTGTGTGAGTGTCTGTTATTTATATGTCTTCCCATGGATGGGTCCTTGGACTGCAACCGATCTGGGCTCTTGTGGACAGTGTTGCTATGGATATTCTAGGAGGAGTATTAGGGGGCTCAAATACAACACAGCATCCCTTTCAGCTACCACATGGTGACCACAAGCAGGATTTTCAGGCATCCATTTTCAGAGGTTTTCCCAGCTTCTCCCCCACTCTTAGGCAACTGGAGCCATCAGGGGCTGTGTTGTGGCTCCCCTATACTGATTAAGCACTCTGTGCTGCTTAATGTTAATTATCTACTGGAGAGAATGTAGTAGTACCTGGGAGAGGGGCCGCTGGACATGCCTGTGGGTGATTATCTTGGTTGTATGGAGGTGGGGGTGCCCTCCTGCTGTGGGTAGCACATTCTCTAGATTGTGTAAGTAGAGGAAAGGAGCTGAGAAGCAGCAGGGATTCATCTTGCTCTGTCTGATCTTGATTGTGGATGTGGTGTGACCAGTTCCTTTAAGTTGCTGCCTCTTTGACTGTGAGCCAGAATGGATCCTTTCCCCCTTTAAATTGCTTTTGGCAAAGCATTTTACCATGGAATTGGAAAAGAAACTAAGACATTCTCCATAGCTTCCCACCTTAGAGGAAGGATTTGTCTCTTGTCTGGGATGTTCACTCATCACTTGCAGATGAAACACATACATCACCCTCAAAAGGAAATGGTCCTCCTTTTCGTTAGAGTTCTGGCCTTTCCATGCCCCTCACAACTGTGTGCCCGTGTGTTCATTCGTGTGTGTGTGTGTGTGTGTGTGTGTGTGTGTGTGTTTTGGGGAGATCCCAGGCTCCAATCCCCTAAACATGCAGCAGGGGTGTGTGTGTGTGTGTGTGTGTGTGTGTGTGTGTGTGTGTGTGGTGCAGGGGAGTCCATCCCTGAGAGGTGGACCCTCTGCAGCTCCAGAAGCCTTTGCACCTATGCATCCTTCCAATCTTTTTCTCCAGATATGTTTGCCTCCTTAGCACTTGCATGCCCACTTTAAAATTGAAATCCACTCCTCCCCCCATTCCTATTCATCTCTCCTGCTTTATCAACCTCAACTTAACATACTGCAATGCCAGCTGTTTAACTTGTCTTCTTTCCTACCCAACCCAGGGTAAATCCTAAGAGGCCAGGGATTTTTATTTTCTCTGAACCCAGGACTTCAAATGTGCCAGGCAAGCGCTGTACCACGGAGCTAATCCCCATCAAAGGCAGGGTTTTTAGGGATCTTGTTCTGGCTCCTCAGATCTGAGAGTGCTGCGAGGCACATTCTAGGTACTCGGCAAACACAATCATTTGCCACTTGGAGGTGGGGCACAGGGCCAGGGGAGGGCTCAGGGTATGGGGTGCTCACTCTGAAAATCATTAGCACCCCATCAAAGACAGTCGTGGGGATGGGTACGTGTGACATCAGGGTTCCTGAGAGCTCGCAGGCCAGCCCCTGAAGTGTGAGCTGCCACTGCAGTGAGAGATTCTGCATCAAGGAAGCTCTAAAAACAGCCACCTGGTGCACACGAGGGACCTGTACTCAGAGAAGTACATCTTTGGGTCTTGTGATCATCGTAAAGCTCTTACATGATCTAGAAAGTTCAGGCCAGACATTCATGGTACAATTGAGAGACATGTGAAATGTGAGATGTCCCAGACTATAGCTCACAAGGCAGCACACTCATGGTGAGCAGGATTTTTATATATAGAAGTACTCTCTAAAATACCAATGTAAGACAAAATAGCAAATGTGTAAATCAGTTACTGTGACAGTTAGTGTTAGTTGTCAACTTGACAGGATGAAGGATCACCTGAGAAATGGGCCTCTGGGACTACTTGTGGGGGATTATCATGATTACATCAATTGATGTCGGAAGATCCATCATCAAGAATCTTTTGTTTCGATTTTTGCTTCTGCCCCAGGGAGGTACGGTTGGCAGTCTGTTCTGAAGGGATGCAGGCTCCACTCAACTTAGGAGTGGAGCCATGTACATGTATGTGCTCTGAGTCAGGGGAGACACACAGAATCCAAATCCTACTGTACAAATCCGCACAATGGTGAGTGCATCCATACCAGACAGCAGGTCTTTCTTTCTTTTTGGTTTTGGTTTGTGTCTGTGTCTGTGTTGTGCAAATGTTTCACCAGGGTTTGTCTTAGTTATGTTTTGTATCACTGTGATAAAGACCCTACCCACACGCACTTGGGGAGGAAGGGATTTAATTCATCTTCCAGTTAATGGTCTACCACAGAGGGAAGTCAATGTCCTCAGGAACTCAAAGCAGGAACCTGGAGGCAGGAACTGCAGAAGCCTCAGAGATAGGCGGCTCACTGCTTGCTCAGACGACTTTCTTACATCACCTAGGATCACCTGTCCAGGGATGGCCCCACCCACCGTCTCAATCCTTAATGAAGAGAATGCCCTACAGACTTGCCTATAAGCAATGTGACATTTTCTCAACTGTTTCCTCTTCCCAAATAACTCTAGACTGTGTCAAGTTGACAATAAACTTACCAGGACAGTGTTTGTATATATTTGGGCATGCGTGTGTGTAGATGAATGGAACCCACAGGTCGATGTCAGGTGGCTTCCTCAATCACTCTTCTTAAAATTTGAAACGGGGTCTATCACCTGAACCCAGGGCTCACCCATCTCACTAGTCTAACTAGCCAGCTTCCTGCCAGGACTACCTTGTCTTGTCTCTGCCTCCTGAGCCATGGAAATACAGGTGGGCTGCCATGTCCACTGGCATTTCCATGGAAGCAGAGGACTGACCGTGGTCTATTTTACCCACTGAGCTAGCCTACCAGCCCCCTTTGCGTTGGTTTTTATCGGTGAGCGTGCATGTATGCATCCACATAAAGTGAATACATAAAATGTACAGAGACAGTATGAACCGCTGTTCCCTTCTCACTGTGGGTCCCTAGGCTCTGCTTCTTTTCCCTGAAGGCAGGCTCCAGAAATCTCGAAAGTGATAACACATCGTACACTCCCTTCAGTGTGTTGCTTCTCCCCCCCCCCCCTTAATATGTCTCAGAGTCACTTCCATCCCAGGGCATAAAGAGATACTTTTAAAAGACCAGAGAGTGTTCTGCAGGAGGACCTAATGGACTTGACCCATCCATGGGAATGGGCATGGGCATGGGCATGGGCATGGCTGATGAGTCCAGTCTCTGCCCATCACAAGCAAAGATGTGTACCATTTTTTTCAGAGAGGAAGGGAGGGAGGAAAGGAAGAGAGAAGCAGGGAGGGAAGGAGGAAGAATAATGGGTTTGGAATATGACAAACATTTATCGGGCACGCGTTGTAAGTACCAGACCTGTTGTTAGACTGCAGAGTTCTGGCCCTTGAAGCCAACCTAACAATGACTCTCAAAGCTCTGTTGCTTTCCATGCTCTGTGGGAATTCCTTGTGGGTTCTGTAACAGGCAGAGGAGAAGGGAAAAGCAAAGGCAGGGCTAGGTGGCTTTGAATGGTTCTCCAGGCTGGGCTTTGTGTGTAGGCACTCAGCCGCGAACACGGTGGCACCCCTTGCACAGAGGCATGTGGGCAGCCTAGGGTTATGAGTTTGCCATGATATATTTAGAAGGAGCCCTTGAGTGGTGCCGGGGGCCAGAGCGTAAATAGCTGCTTACACGGTCATTTAAAGCGAACACAGAGAGCGGCTGTAATTGCAGAGCGCAGGAAATGCTGTACTTGAGAGCCATTCTGAAATGACATGCTATGTGACCCAATATTTTCCCAGAATGCACAGGCTTCTTTGATCTCTGAGGCAAACCGCCCTTGCACAATGACTGGTTCACAGCAGCTCTCCAGACAGACATGCCCATCGTGGTGGAGTGGGGGCTGACAGCCCCAACAACCTGAACTAAGCAGCCCTAGCTCGGAGCTCTGCCTGAGTTCTCCCAGAGACAGACACGAAAGGAGTTCATGGAGATCACTAGGAAGGTATTAGAGGTGGGCAGGGAAGACAAGGGAGCCCACGTTGATAGGCAGTGTCAGAAACAGAGAATCCTGCAGAACTGTCCAGCAATGGGCATTTGTTCCACCAACATCCACCCATCACTGACTGGAGGCTCCTTGGGAGGGAGGCATGGTGGAGCCTCTAATCTCCCCTGCCTGGTACTCAAGAGAGAAGCTGCTGATTTGGCTCTGTGGGAATTAGATGGAACCTCCTGTCTTAGTTGGTGTCCCATTGTTGTGAAGAGACATTATGATCAGGTCAACTCTTTTTTTTTTTTTTTTTTTTTTTAAAGATTTACTTATTTATTATATATAAGTACACTATAGCTGTCTACAGACACTCCAGAAGAGGGCGTCAGATCTTGTTACGGATGGTTATGAGCCACCATGTGGTTGCTGGGATTTGAACTCTGGACCTTTGGAGGAGCAGTCGGGTGCTCTTACCCACTGAGCCATCTCACCAGCCCCCAGGTCAACTCTTATAAAGGACAACGTTTCACTGGGGCTGGCTTACAGTTTCAGAGGTTTAGTCCATTATCATCACGGTGGGGAGCATGGGGGCGCACAGGCAGACACGGTGCTGGAGAAGCTGAGAGAACTGGATCATCTGGATCTGAAGGCAGCAGCTGGAAGAGAGTGAGACACTGTCCCTGGCTTGGGCATTTGAAACCTCAAAGTCCACCGTTCCTCTAACAAGGCCACACCTCCTAATCCTTCTCGAGCAGTGCCACTCTTTGGCGACTAAGTGTTCAAATATGTGAGCCTATGGGGGCCGTTCTTATTCAAACCACACGTCCTGACTGGTAAACCCTGACAAAGGACCCCCAGAGCTCCCCCTCCTTTTTAAAAAAAGATTTAACTAATTAATTTTGCTTTTTAAAACTTTATATTGATTCTTTGTGAATTTCACATCATGCACTCCAATCCCGCTCATCTCCTTGTCCCTCCATATCTGCCTTCTGGCCTTGCAACCTGCCCCAAAAGAAAACCAACCAATCAACAACCAAACATCCCAAGTGGAAGTTGCAGTGTGTCACAGTGTGTCCCACCGTATATACCCTTTTGCTCTAACAGCTCTTCTTGCAAATGTTCATGGCAGAGAGTCATTGAGGCCTCTGGCTTCTGCTACACCATCAATACTGGATCCTCACCAGGACTCCCCTCAGATGTCCTGATGTGGCCCTGTGTCATGGAGATCATGGCTTTGGATCTGTAGGACTCGACCCTTCACACACTCTAGCAGTTTATAGAGGGAGTAGATGTTGGGGTGAGCCAATTCAAAGCCCTGGATCTGGGCCTGGGTCAACCTGACAGATCTCCCACACTCACATCATTAGGGCCAGCTCTCCTGTGACCACTCCACGGGGTCTCCTGCACCCACTCCACCGGGTCGTTTCTCCAGCTCTACCCAGCTGAGGGGTTGGGTCATCTCACCTGATTTCATACCCTTGGGGCAACTCTCCCACATTGCTCAGGCTAGGGGTGGGGTCAGCTCTCTTTCCAAGGCATCGGGGTGGCAAGTGGTGAGGGGGAGGAGGGCATCTCTTTTGCAACCATTCCTTCATACATCTAATGAGGGGAGGGGCCAATTCTCCCTCACTCACACCCTGCAACCAAGCCCAGCTCTACACAGGAGGGGTGCTGCTGGCCCACTTTCAGGAATACTGCCATTGGTGAGGGGCGGGGAAAGCTCTGCACATCCCTCAAACATCGACATAACTCCAGGTGGCAGTCCAGACCAGGATGTCTGCATAGTCTTTGCCGCTGCAGGGCCACGGACACAGACATGGCTCTCAGTGGCAGCATGGCCCAGGACCTCACCACGGCGTCAGATGGCATTGTTGGCTACTCACATCAGGCTATTCCTCACTACCAGTTCCACCTCTCTCCATTGTGCTCACAGTGTTCTGCTTCTCTTTCTCTTCCATCTCTCCGCCACTTACTTGCTCATCTTAGTGGCACTCGGGGCCTCTGGGTATCTGAGGTCATCTGAAGAGTGTTGTGACCCCCAACCCCTGCTACATGGTGCCCAATGAGGGTCTTCTTGGGAGTGCTCTCTCCTCCTGAGCCACAGGCCACCGGGAGGATCCCAGATTTCTACATGCTGCAAGAGCCAAAGGAGACAAGATGAACTTCTGGATGCAGCTGTGGACTTATGGTTTGCCCTTGCTGGGAAGAGGGCAAACCCCACTGCCCTGCCATCAAGAGCTGCCTCTTATGTATCCATGTTGGGAGATCCTTGGACCCAAGGTCGAACAAAGAGCCAAAGAACTCTGAGCGACTGCAGGTTTGCACATGGTTCCTAAGATAGTCTGTAGTGAGTGTGAACCCTTCCCCTAAGAACAGCCATAGTCGATACATTTGAACTGCAGCTGATTGCCCCTGACTTACCAATGGTTCTACTTGATGGCTTTTGGCTCTCTGATGAAGTGGAAGGAGTAGAAACTGTCTCTTGGGTCTTGATCTTTTATAATAACAGGGTAGGCTGGGAGGGGGGCATAACAGGATGGTAGTTGCTAACAGGCTGTGACATAGGTTGTAGTGGCCAACACTGACACTCTTATCTTCATCCCCAGGATGCCAATCTCCAACCCCAAGAAACCTCACCTCCATCCCAACACAACCAAGACGCCTTCCTCCACCTGCAAGATGTCTCACTTCCACCTACAACAGTATGCTTGTCTCCACTCCCGAGATGCCTCACTTCCTGCTTCCCACTGGAGCAGTGATGCCCACTGGAGAAGTGATACCCACTAGAGAAGTGATGCCCAAACGCTGTTATCATTGCACTGTTCCTCAGTTTATGTCTTAATTAAAGTTCCACTAAGCTAGAGAAAGCTGACAATTTAGACATCTTCAGTTGCTTAGACTGGTGGTTTGTATATGCTATGAGAGCCGCACTAGTAGGAGGTGTGGTCTTGTTGCAGTAGGTGTGGCCTTGTTGGAGGAAGTGTGTCACTGTGGGAAGGGTTTGAGGTCTCTTCCTTATGTTCTGCCCAGTGTGGAAGAGAGCTTCCTCCTGGCTGCCTGCGGAAGATGTAGAACTCTCAGCTTCTTCTCCAGCACCATTTCTACCTGGATGCTGCCATGCTTCCTGCCATGGTAATTATGGACTGAATCTCAGAAACTGTAAGCCAGCTCCAATTAAATGTTGTCCTTTATAAAAGTTGCCTTGGTTATGGTGTCTCTTCACAGCATTGAAACCCAAACTAAGGTTTATAACTTGGTTTAAATGAAATATTTTAGATGAAAAGAATATCACAGAACCTTTACAGATGAAATGATTGACGGTTAGGATTGTTGGAGTGTAGAGGCAGTAAAACTGGCCCTAAATTGTTAATAATAGAATTGGACCAGGGTGATCATGTTATTTGTACAGATGTTTGACTTATTCAATAATGAAAACTTGAGGAAAACATCAAAAGTTATGGGCCTTGTTAATGAATGGATTTTAAAAATTGAGAGCACCAAAAGAAATAGGACCAATAACCATGAATTAAAATTTACAAGGCTGGGTGATTAATCCCAGCACTTGGGAGGCAGAAGCAGGCAAATCTCTGAGTTCAAGGCTAGCCTGGTCTACAGAGCATGTTTCAGGACAGCTGGGGCTACACAGAGCAACCAGTCTGGAAAAACAAAAACAGAAACAAAAACAAACAAACAACCTTCCAAAATTGCTGTGAGCTCAAAATAGATGTCCCTCCTTTGCCCTCCTCCAGTGCAGAGAATCAGACAATCTGGGGCTGCATACCAGCCACAGGAAAGCACTCTACTGATGGCTGAGCTTTACCCTCTACCAACTCTTTTTTTAAGTTGATTTATTTTAGGTATTTGGTACAATAGCAGAAAATGGAGTCACACAAATGTTGTCCTGTTCCATGTGACATCAATGCTTTGATTGGAGGAAGTGAGACACTTTGAGGGCCAACCCCTCCCTGAGAGGCATTCAGAATCTGTGGGACCTTGCACATCTTCCCAAGACCCCTCACTCACTCCTTCTAGAGTTCAAGTGTCCAGTCCTTAGGTAAGAAGGCTGCATTTTGTCCCTGACTTCCATAAGTCTTGCAGACATGGAAAGAGTCACGCTTGCCATTATTGTACAGTTTGACACGTTCTCACAAGCAGGATGTGTGGGATGATGAGGACCTGGGTCAAGAACCTCTGTGCCTGTTGTGGCAGCCACAATCACCACAAAACATACACATACTCTGTCTTTCCAGCTTCACAGCCCCATGGAAGCATCTAGCACTGCTCTCCGTGTGGCGCATCCCCTTGCCAACAAGGGGGCTCTCTATACAACTTTGGATAGTTCATTCTCGGTGCAGTGGGTTGCACTGGTTTATTTATCCACTCAATATAATTACTGCCTGCTCTGTTTACACTGTTACTGATGGTGAGTCTTATAAGATATGATTATTATGGTTCATTTTCAATATGAGGTGTTCTCAGAGTTCATCAGAACTACAAAGGTGCCAAGTTCTCTCTCTCTCTCTCTCTCTCTCTCTCTCTCTCTCTCTCTCTCTCTCTCTCTCTCTCTCTCTCTCTCTCTCTCTCTCGCGGCTTTCTGGCCGGGCCTACTTTTCTTGGGACTTTTTGAGAGTTTGAAAGTTGTTCTGTTGAGTGACTATCTGGGGGAGGGGTCTCCGACCCTGAGTTTTGCTCATTGAATGAGGCTTTGTGGCCTAGGCCAATGAGATGGAGTGTTTGAGAGCGAACCCTGAACCCTGACTTACAGAGAAGAGAAGGGGAATTTCTTTTGACGGAGAGGACTTTTTTTTAAAGTCACTGTCTTGCACTAACTCACCACAGTCAGACATTTTTGCTTTAGCTCTAGGAGGAGTCCCTTTCTTCGGAATGGTATATTAAAAACTGATTCATTTTCACTAGACTCTTGTTATTATCCTATTTCTAGATACTTGGGTAGTTTCTAACAAGGAGTGATCAGGAGTGGCGCCCCGCCCCCGTCCCTCCCCCGCCCCGCCCCCAGAACCTTCCTGAATGTGTCTTGGGCTATTACAGACTTCTCCTGGAAACTAAACCCACAGGCGCGGGGTGGGGGTGGGGGTGGGACAGTGCTCTGGTGAAAGACGCTGTTCTCTGCTCCAAGGACTCCTAAATTGTTTGTTTTCTTTAGAGGAGAGATTTTGCTATCCTAAGGGTTTGGGGCCTTCTCTTTTGATGTGCCATGTATCCAGTGGTTTCAAGGAACACTTAATTTTTGTTTTAAAAGAAGCCACCTGCTCTCATGACCTCCAACAAAGAGTCTGGATCCTGCAGGACCACATTCCTTCTTCCCTACACGCAGCCACAGGATGCTCCCTGAGCCACCAAAACTAACGTGGTGCTGGGGGGCAGATGGGATTCCGATGGCCTGGGAGGAGTGCAGGGCAGAATCGCAAGATGTGCTGGGCTCTTGTTTATGCCCATCTGTTACTGAGCCTTGAGAGTGTCAGAGAGGCCAGACCTGTTGCACACACGTGTGACAGACAGACAGACAGACTGAGATGGGGATCGGGAGTAGGGAGATGTAATAGGGAAGGAGAGAGACAGGGACAAGGACAAGAAGCAATGGCTGACAGAAACGCAAACTAAACTGGGCAGGGGCAGGGCAAGATGGAGAGAGCAGAGAGGGGCCTACAGTGAGCCCGGTGTGAAGGAATGGAGCCTTGGGGCATCCAGGTGAGACCACACAGTTCCGAGGAAAAATTCATATCTCCAAATAGGCAACAATAGTGGTTTTGCTACCGGAGTATTGTGAGAAGTGACTTCAATTTGAAAAGCTCACAGGACTCGATTAAAAAGGCCCCAGAGAACTGAGATAAGCAGGTCATACCACCCAGAGAGCACACAGGCCTAAGGTCCCATCTAGGGTAGAGCGGTCCTTCTCGACCTTCCTAAAGCGGCATTCCTTTAATACAGTTCCTCGTGTTGTCGTGACCCCCCAACCATAAAATTATTTTGTTGCTATTTCATAGCTGTAATTTTGCTGTTATAAATCATAGTGTAAAGTAAATATCTTATGTTCAACCTCTGTGAAAGAATTAATATCCCTTACCACCACACACACACACACACACACATACACACACGCATGCATGTGTGCACGCGCGTGCGAGGTCAAGAACCACTGAACTAGAGGCTCTCTTTTCACTTGCTGTGCAGTCTCCAAGCCCCAGCCAAGGGCAGAGGGAAGTATCTGGATGGCTCTTCCCCAGGACAAGGGCAAAGGTTTCCTTGCAGCCTCTAGCCCCAGGCCCTGCTTTAGGCCACTGCCTTGAATCTGCAGCCCTCAGTCTCCTCTGCTACAGGGGTCTTCCTCAGACCTGTGTACATCTTCAAATATCAGGCTGTCAGAAAGAACACTAGAGAAACTGAGGCTGGCCTCTGGTGAGGGGAGGTCTGAAGCCTGGAAAAGCCAGGCAGAGTGAGAGGCAAATGACACACTTGCCGTGGACGCCAAGAACTCGGTAATCAAAGATGTAACACTTCTTGGTGGTGCAGGAATTGAACCAAGGACATGGCAATGGAAGGCCTCTTCCCCTAAGAATATCCTCAGCCCCGATACAGTATTTTACAAATAAAAGTGAACAAAGAAATTTCATGCTAAACAAAAATACTAAAGCACACACATAAGATCCGATCTTGTGCTGGCCCAACCTTTCCCCTGTTGATCTACTTTTATCCCTGATTCCAACTAATCCTACATTACAAGATAAGAGGGTAGCTCGGGGGTTATAACTTGTAAACTAGATTGCTACAAAACTTGAGTAAGGCCGACCATTGTCTTTCACTAACCCATTGGCTTGTTGGGTCTTGCTTGTAACAAGAGACGCAGGCTCTGGATGTCTTAGACCTTGATGCTGGCAGTCAGGAAAAACATGACAATGAGGGACTTGTCTGTGGGAGGATGATCTCATGGAAGAGGGGGCTGGCATACCAGCCAGCCTACAAAAGCATGTATTCCTTTCTCCCCTGGAAGTTGAAAATGTAATCCCCCCAAATCATGCTATGTGTTTAAGGTCTCTGGATGCCTTTGGAAGGCGTTCAGAGATAGAGGTCATGAGATTGGAGGCTCCATGGTAGCATTTACGGACTCATTAATAAAATCATATGATTGCCTACCTTGTCCTATGATGGTGCAGCAAAAAGACTCACCCCTCCCAGCTCCCAAGTGGATATGGGTGACCAAATAGACTACTCTTTATACCATGCCTAGTTTCAAGTACTTTGGCATAGAAACAATAAGCAGACTAAGACATATCCAAAGTTGTACCCCGGAAGTTTCCATTAGAACCTACATATACCCACTGTATACTGGCAGGGAGGGCACACGACCCCACCAGTGGAATGTGAATAGAAATGAAGTGGTTAGGAAAAAGGGTGTGTCTTCTTCAGTCTCTTCCCTGTCTTTTTGATGTCTTCATGACTAACACAAAGAACTCAGAGGCAGCAAGGCTACAGGACTGTAAGAGATTTTACATTTCTGAATTAACATGCAGAAGGTATGCCTGTGTACGTACACACACACACACACACACACACACACACACACCACCCTGGTCTTCAAAGTGAGAGGAAGACCTATATTGTTTCAGGGGCTTATTAGTTATATTCACAAGTGTTACCATAAACCACCAGTGAAGTCATCAGCAGTCTGAAGCCAGGAGGGAGGTTATAGGGCAGGGTGATAGGTGAGATTTGGGCTGAAGTCAAGCTAAAACTTTCCAACCTTGGAAGTGTGTCATGAACAAAGGAAGAATGAACTTTGTGTATCCTTGGTGACCTCATTGAAACCCTCAAAGTCACCAATAAACTTAGAGAGACCATCAAAGACTATATCTGCATAGCTTGTCCACTTCTGCTACCTTGATGTTCATGAACTGCCCAAAATGGTACCTTGGACCTGAGCTACGACTCAGCAGATCATTGCCTTGTCCTAAGATGACATACTGGCGATCAGTAACAGCTCCACTCTTTCCAACGTTGGGTGAGTCCAACGACTCCTACATTACACAAGTTGTAGTTGCTGTCACAGAGAGCAAAATCTGAGAGAGTAGTGACAGTGCGGGCCACAGACGCCAGCTGCCTGAGACCCAGGCTAACCCTTCTTCTTCTCGCACTAATCTGTGATATCTCTTAAATATTTCCTTTCAACTGCTTCCCTTTCTGGCCCAGGCAAGTGCTAACCGGATTTTTGTCATATACACATGTAGAGTTTTAATTAATACTAAAAACTTATGTGCATTACAGTGAAGTCTTCATTTTGTGACTTTGAGACGGGTTGTAGGAAAGGGAAGTCTGGGGAAGATCTTGGAGATTTGAGGTCCTATAGGCTGGGTGAAGAGCCTCTGCCTACCCATCGGAAAAGGGTGGGGCAGTGCTAGTTTTGATTGTCAACTTGACTGGGTTATGAATCCACAGGTTAATGAAGCACACCTCTGGGCATGTCTGTGAAGGTGTTTCTCAGAGACCTTAGACCTGGAGGGTCCTGGCATGGTGGTTTAATCCCTTGATGGATTCATAACACCATGGCATTATGGAGGATAGTGAAGGCAGAAGGCAGGGGAGAGCTGAACAGGCCTCTGGAGGGGTGTCCTTGGGCTGTATCCTGGCTTCTTCCTGTTTCCTTCTTTTTCTATGCTTTCTTTTTTTTTTTTTTTTTTTTTTTAAGATTTATTTATTTATTATATGTAAGTACACTGTAGCTGTCTTCAGACACTCCAGAAAAGGGAGTCATATCTTGTTAAGGATGGTTGTGAGCCACCATGTGGTTGCTGGGATTTGAACTCTGCACCTTTGTAAGAGCAGTCGGGTGCTCTTACCCACTGAGCCATCTCACCAGCCCCTTTCTTGTCACCATCATGTGAACTCCTCTATGCCTCCACACCCTCTCTGCAAGGATGAACTGACACCTCTAAAGCCATGAATCTAACTTAATCATTTCACCCTTTTAAATTGTTTGTGTTTTCATCACAACAACAAACACAGTGATAACAATTAAGAGAGAAAACAAATGAATCCCACTCCTGCCCTACTTAACTACATCACAGCATCTTGGCCATCCTTGCTGATGGACCACTATCATCTCCTGAACCCTGGGGCAGTGATGCTTGACCTGGCATCCTGTTGGTAGATGTGGCTCCTGCAAATGTGAAGACTTGCAGGGAAACAGATATCGTTGGATTTACTGGGGCGGTTTCGATTTTCAAAAGAGGAAGCTCAGAAATGAATAGGCATTTAACCAAAGAGGGTCTACAGATGGCAAATAAGCACATGAAAAGAGGCTCACTGGCTTCAGCCTCTGGGGAAATGCAAATAAAAGCTATGATGAGAGATCCTCACTCTTCTCAGGATGGCTGAAATGGAATGCCAGGGATACTGGAGAGAAACTGGGTAGCTCATCCGTGGCTAGTGGGAAGTCTAGATGGATGGTGGTATAACCACTCTGCAAAACAGCGTGGAAGTTTCTGTTAAAAACTAAACTACGACACAACTGGAGAGTGCATTCCTACACACTTGGCCTAGAGAGATGAAAACAGATTCGTGCAGGAGCGGCAGTCAGATGTTGACTGCAGCTCTTGGTGTCAGGGCTGTAAGTCTGGACCAGTCCAGATGGTCTCCAAAGTGCTACACCAACGCTGAGGGACAGAGGAGTGAATGATCGTTACAGGCAAGTTGACCGAATCTCTAGGATATTAGGCCATGTGTGTATGTACACACAGGCATGTGTGCTTTCCTGGGTAAATACCCAGAGTCCAGAGGTGTTGGGTTCCCTGGAGCTAGAGTACAGGCTGGGGCTGAAGTCACCTGACATGGGTGCTAGGAACTGAACCATCTCTGTGGCTCCTCCTCCCTCTGTGGTGGTAATTTTAGCTAGCCACTTTGATCCAAGCTGGTGTCATCTGCTCCCCGGATTCACGAATGAAACACACACACACACACACACACACACACACACACACCAGTTAATTTTTGATTTGCCTTGACTAGCTCAAAGTCTGGGCCGTTCTAATCCTCCCTGTGACTAGCACACATTTCTCTCCAGTACTCCTGGCCTAATGCCCTCTAATTCTATATTTTATCTTTGTTGCCCTGGCTCCTCCTGGGTGGTTTCCTAGTCTTTGCTGCCCACGAGGCTTCTGCGCAGTCCTTCCAGGGACCACACTTCTTCTCACCTACATCTCAGATGGTTTTCCTTCTGCAGCTCTAAATCTGATCCATTTCCCTCCAAACCCTGGTGATTCTTCTCTCCTTCCTCTCTCCCAGTTCCTAGGCCATGTAAATCTCCAAGTCCCATGCCAGTCTACCTGCCCAGCCATCAGCTGTTGGTTCTTTATTGGTTGATCCAAAACCAATTGGGGCAAGGACTTTCAGCATTTGGACACTCAGATTCTAGATTTTGGGAGCCAGATTAATTCAAAGTATTAGAACCAATCCCCAACATTCTCCTCCTCCTCTTCCTCTTTTTTAAACTGTTTGTTTGTGTGTGCGCGCGTGCACGTACACACAAACACACACACTGCTAGTAATGAGATACTGTACTGAAGTTTAGCAAGATGTTTCCATTAGCAGAAACAGCAAAAAGTTATAGAGCTATCTTGCATGACTTTTTTTTTAAAAAACAGGGGATGTTATTCTACAGTTATACTAAAATGAAAACTCTGACCAACAAGATGGTTCAGACTCTGTGTGATAGATAATCTGCTCAGCACTGATCCTGAACAACACATATGTAAGGAGAACTCCCTACAACCTAGCCAATGCTGGGGACTGAACTGCCACCAGAGGCAGACTTTACAGTCCCCAGCAAGCTTGCTTCTTTATAAAGTAAGCAAACAGACAAACAAGTGCAAGGCTCCACAGAGAAATAGAACAGAATACAGAGCCCCCATGGAAGAGTACCCACAATGCCTAGCGTGCCATTTAAAATTACCAACAAAAGGAAACCTAGGTGCTCTGCTCGGCTCTCATCCCTGCTTCACACACTCCATACACTCACAAGAACTGTCTGTCCCATCTCCTCCAGCTTGACCTTTCCACAAAGCCCTTCTGCTGACCTATCATCTTAGACCCGAGGCTCCTGACTGGTATCTGTCCCCACTTCTCCCTGACTCATTCCTTACACGGTAGCTTTTCCTTGTCACTTGCCTCCTTGGCATGGCCCACGAACCCTGAGCTGCCTGCCTCGAGGACCCCATCTCCTGTCCTCAGCCCTCCCCATCACTGCTCCACTCTGCCCCTTCAGCATCCTTGCCTCCTTGTACAGGCCCGCCTGCCTGAAGCTTACTGTTCAACTCTCAGCTTAAGTATCACCTTCTTCTCAGATAACTGCCTCCCAGCCACACCCTCTCCCCTTAGCTCAGCAGTCACTATCGATTGCCCTGGTCTTAGCTTTCCTAAAGCATTGAGTCACTTCTTGAGTAAAAACTCAGCAACAAGTCTCAACAAAGGTGTTTGGCTTTGTTTTTGTGAGAATGAATGATTCTCTGTTAGGATGTCTTAATACAATTGGTCTCGAATAGCAGCTACTAAGGGTCAATTCCAGGAAATCCCTGATATATGTCAGACCTCAGTGTATTTTCTTTCTACATAGTAGAGGATGCTTCCCATCGTCTGTCCTTCCTTCCCTCCCTCCCTCCCTCCCTCCTTCCCTCCCTCCTTCCTTCCTTCCTTCCTTCCTTCCTTCCTTCCTTCCTTCCTCTCTCTCTCTCTCTCTCTCTCTCTCTCTCTTTTTCTTTCTTTCTTTCTTTCTTTCACTTTACATCCTGATCGCAGCCCTCCTCCCCCCAGTCCTCCCCTCACACAGCCCCTCCTCCATGCCCCCTCCCCTTCCTCCCGGCTTCTTGAACTTTGGCCTGTAGGAACAAACAAGTGACTGGGGACAGGAGTCACTGTGTTAAATTTTCTACCCCACCCCACACCTCAACCTCTGTCCCAGGCTTCTGTGGCAGCTGCTGGACAGGAAAAGTGATGAGGAATGTAGTAGCTAGCTTCTCTCTGAGTTCCCCATGTCGGTATAGCACAGCCCTGGACAGAACGTGGCATCAGTTTATGGATCCTAGCAATTGGGCCACAGTGATTGTCAGGGGACATATGCCACTTAAACCAGTACGTGTGGAGTGGGAAGCTGAAAGACAAAGATCCTGCCTACACGGCACCTCTCAGGAGGGTTTCAAACTATCCTATGACCCCACGGGAGCCTGCGGTCAGGTGGAGTGTGAACACACCCTATGAATACTTGTAAGCCGGAGTGTGTGGTAAGAGAAGGAGAGACCCATTCTTTCACACTACAGTTGAGTGGAAGAAGGCGTGGGCATCCAATCACACATACTCTTACACACTCATGATCGCTGCCGAGAGAGGTGGCTCAGTGGGTACAACACTGCCCGTCAATCGTGAGGACCAGAGTTGAGAGTCCTGGAACCTACTTGTGAAACCTGGACTTGTGTGTTGGTGGCCACCTGTGAGCTCCAAACCGAGGAGGCTAAGACAAGAGGATTCCTAGAGCAAGCTGGCTAGCTAGACTAACTAGCTGCAATTGGCATGCTCTGGGTTCAGAGAGATCCTGCCTCATCTGAAGTAAAGTGGAGGTGGATTCAAGAAGACACCTGACATCAATTTGGGCTTCTATACAGTTGGTCGCATGTGTGTGCCTATGTGAACCTATGCATGTGTGTGCATGTGCACGTGCTCTCTCTCTCTCTCTCTCTCTCTCTCTCTCTCTCTCTCACACACACACACACACACACACACACACACACACACGTACCCACACAGGTATGAATATGCATGCACACGAACATCAAAATGATACACACATAAACCGAATACTCATGACATTTGCGGCACCTCAGGCCAGACCAAGAGGGGCCTTGAGACTAGAAGCAGTCAAGAGCCCTGTGTGAGACTGCTGTGGCCCTGAAAACCCCTGGCTCTGGTTCTTGCCCTCTTAATCCTGTAGGATATTTGACCACAGGGTTGTGACTGGTGGAGGGTCATTTGCCTGAAGCCTTCTCCAGGACCATTGTAAGCCATGTTGTTCTGTGTCCTGAACTTCACTTGCCCACAGCTAACCTGTCCGCACCCTTAGTGGAGTCCTCTCCTCCTTTTTCACCTCCCCCTTTCCTGGATTCCTCGATGTACCTCTTAAAACAACAACGGCCACCCACACGTGCCACTAGAGGTCTGTCTGGCTTGAGGGGAGCTCATGCCACAGAACGGGGGCGCAACTGGTATCGTGTATCAGGGAGAGGACTGTGGTCAACTGGGCACCCTAATGCCTGAAAAAGGTAGCAGTTGCCTCTCAGCTTCTGGCTGCTGGTTGCCATGGTGCCCTCTCCTTCATATTTTTCAAGAATTGCTAGAGAGCTAGATTTTCACACACTGTCTCCCAACTTCAGGATGCTGTAACAAAAGAAAGAGAAGGAGGAGGAAGGGGAGGGGGAGAGGAAGGAGGAAGAGGAGGAAGAGGAGGGGGAGGAAACTGTTCAGGTCACAGAAGCAAGCCAGAGGCTGTAATCTTACAGACCACAAATTAGCCACTCACAGTGAGTTAAAACCAGTGGAGTGTGGATGGTGGAGGGTGGAGGGTGGAGGGTGGAGGGAGCTGTCTGTAAGGTGTGACTCTTGAGTAGCACTTTGAGAGGTGATAACCAGGAGATGGGGGGAGGGGTAACGAAAAGGATTGCCGGAAAAGGACGGGAAACTGGCCAGGGTGTGGAGAATAAAGACAGAGTCTGGAGCTTTGGGGATGGGCTCACCAAGGAGGATGGTGACATCAGATCTCTTGTTCTCTGGCAAGCGCATCTCTCCAACCCTTTCTGTTGTGGCTTCCCTGATTTCTGGGTTCTGGGGAGCCCCCCCACCAGGCCCTGTCTTCAGATCCCCTATTACAACCCCAGTGTGAGTTGTCTGTGTCATGCCTTACACGCCAAGAGTTTTAAAACGAAGATATGTTCCTTAGTGTAAATGAAAACTGAGACGTACGCTACTCCCAGAATGACTGAAACTGGAAAGCCCATCCTAGAAAAAAAAATCAGCGAAGACACAGACATGCAGGAGCTCAGACGCGGCTATCCAGAGAGTGACCACGTTGGGAAGCTGTCTGGCTAGCTAAGTAAAGCCGAGCACATATGGGTCCTGTCACCCAGCAACCCTACTCCAAGTAACCCAAGGGAGCTGGGTAGACCAAGAGACACAAAAGAATGCCTTGTCCAGACAGTCATTGTGATGACCAATAAGTAAGTTAACTTATTACTGAAGTGGAATACGGCCCAGCCACAAAACAAACAAAAACAAACAAAACCCGGAACTGTTGCTACTGCAATAACATGCCTCATACTGAGAGAAGCCAGACACGGGAGAACACATGAGCCCCAAGTTCAAGAGCAGCCTAGCCCAGCCTCAGCTGCTGCATGCCAGCACAGCGTGGGAAGCAGACTATGAGAGGGGTCTAGGAGGACGTGGGTGGCCAGGGGTAGTCTGTGATCTGAGCAGAGCCTACCTGGATGTGCGGCCCCTAGATCGCTACACCAGGATTGTTTGTTTCCGGAAACTCATCAAACCTCTGAGGCGTCCTGTGCTTTCCGTGTGAACATTAGGAACGGTTTTTGTCTTGCATTGTTTATAAAGACCATATTGCATAGCTTTGCCATCACACACACACACACACACACACACACACACACACACACACACAGATCTTCAGAGGAGATTTAGAGAACACATTTGGACTCTAACAGTCATTCCCCCCAAAAGAATTCCAGAATATTCCTGTCAGAAATTAGGAGGCTGGCTCTCTGATGCCAATCTCGGTGGGAATCATATTTTATAGGTCTTGGGGGGGGGGGGCAAGGCTTTGGCTGTGTGGGGTAGGGCAGGGGTGTGCGGGCTGCGGGTGGGAGCAGGGTGTGGACCGGGCAACTCTGAGGCAGGAATGTGGCCGAGAGTTTGTGATTCAGATGAGCGCTGAGCTTTTTTTTTTTTTTTTTTTTGGTGCAGATTTGACCCTGAGACCATTCATTGTGGGACTTTGTTCATCGACTTGTGGGCTCTTTAAAAACATGACCATATTGGGCTTGGGAATTTCGCTCCTCAGCTACAGTAGAAAGTCCAGGAGCTTGGCCGGAAGCGTGGTACAATGGGGAGGCTCCACAGGGACTCCCTGCGGTGCCTGGCTGGGCCAGGGAAGGGATTTCCCTGCTTCTGCTGAGACCTGCCTTTCCGCTCCCCCAGGGCTGCGTTTGCAGCACAGCTTTTTCCAGAGACTACTGCCTTCCAAGGACTGTGGGCAGCAGTCCTTGTCCACCAGGCCAGGGGAGCCAGCCCCGGGGAGGTCCCAGGGAGACGGATGCCCTGGTGGGTTCTCCTCCCTGAGAACCCCGGAAGCATCTGCACCCCTTCCAGAAGCACACACCTTTGTTCTCCCGGCTCACAGACGGGCTTATCTGACAGGGTTTGCCTAGTCCAAGTTTCACTAAAGGAGCAGGACAAACAACTCCAAAGGAAGCTGCCTCCCAATTTACTTCAGAGTCAAGAAAAAAGGAGAACTGATGGGGAGCTGGTAGGAGACTCTCATAGTGGATGTGGGTGGCAGGGTGGGCCCCAATTTTGTAAGAGTAGCATTTAGTGCCTGCAGTGGATTCGATTCAACGCTTACTTCTTGTGTGCCTACTCATGCCAGGCACGGGGCCAGGCTCTACTGATTAATTGTAGTGGGCCAGAATAATAAAATAAGTGAATGGTGTGGTTGATGATTAGAAGGTGATAAATGCTATGGAGAAAAAAGTAACAGCGCAGCTGCCGGGGAAGGAGATAAGCCTGGAGGGCCTGTTTTTAATCTAAGGGCCATGGCAGAGGTAAGTGAGCAGGTAAAGACTGGGAAGGGACAGTCAGGGAGCAGCCTGTGAGGATGCCCAGCAGGCTCAATACCAACAGTGGGTTTGCGGTGTTGGGGATAGGGAGGGACCGTTTGCGCTGGAACGGAGTTGGTGCCACAACCCGCTAATAAATTGGGCTTTTCTGTGGTGAGTGGCACGGGTCAGAACTTTCTGAAAAAAGAAAATAGCAGAGTCAAAAGTTTTAAATCTCAAACTGTCTGTCTCCCTAAACCACACTCAAGTCTGTTTCTAGGCACCTTCCCGGAGGAAGGACAGGACAGGAGACTGAAATAAACATTAAAGCTGCTTGCCAAAGCTTTGCTCATTATGGCAACCCCCACCCCAACACCTCTCAGTAAGCATGGGAGGTTCAAGTGAACATGGGGTGCACACACTGTGCTGTTATACATGTCTGAGGGCTGGGTGTGCACAGGTTGACACCGCCACGTGATGTCTGCCAGACTGTGTCTGCACAGAGCACGGGCAACTTCACACCGCTGACCGACTTCTTTAGGGGCCAGTACAGGGCCAGTACACTGTCCTGACATTGCTGTGCCATCTGGAGAGGCTCTGATGTGCACAGGAGGGCCGCATCAGTGTGCGCAAATACTAAACCAATTCACAAAGGGCCCCGAGAAGACACAAATGATCAGAACTGTTCAAACTGTTCTTTCTCTCCGTGCCCTCTTCTACTGAGGCTTTAAACCTAAGGCCTGGTGCATGTGAGGCAAGGCCTCTACCCCACGCTGTATAATTAGCCTCTTCTTCATGGTTTATTTCTTTTACATATATTTATTATTTATTTATTTATTTGTATGTGAGTAAGGGTGTGGGGGTGTGGGCTTGGTGGCACCATGGCATGCTCGAGAAGGCAGAGGACAGTTTGTGGGCAGTTGGTAGGCTTCCATTTCTCATCCTGTGGTTTTTGAGGATTGAACTCAGGTTCTCAGGTTTGGTGGCAAGTGCCCTTCCTTACCCAGTGATCCGTCTCATCAACCCCCACTTTTTTTTTGATTTGAGACAGGGTCTCATTCCATTGACCAGACTGGCCTTGAACTTGTGATTCTCTTGCCTTGGCCTCTCCAGAAGCTGGGATTTATAAGTCTGTACTATTTTTTGAGGATTTAATCATGAGAGGAAAATATTTAAAATATGTAAATATGTAAATGTTTTAAGCCGAGATAATGCCTCTTCCCTGTAATTTCAACTTGTTTTGTAAAATGCATATACACACATGCTCCCACACAGATGGATCTTAGAAACATGAGGCTTAGGGAAAGAAGCCAGAAGGCAGAGGCCACGTAACACATGATTCCATGCATACGAAGTGTTAAAACAGACAAATCTATGCCGGGCGTGGTGGCGCACGCCTTTAATCCCAGCACTCGGGAGGTAGAGGCAGGCGGATTTCTGAGTTCGAGGGCAGCCTGGTCTACAAAGTGAGTTCCAGGACAGCCAGGGCTATACAGAGAAACCCTGTCTCGAAAAAACAAACAAAACAAAACAAAAACAAAAACAGACAAATCTATAGAGACAGAAAGCAGAGGTGTGGTTTCCGAGGGTGGGGAGGGGGGCGCTGTGGGAAGGGAGTGAGTACCAACAGCCCTGTCCTTGGGGGATTTGAACATTTTGAAATCAGATTCTAGTGAGGCCGATGACTGCGATAGGCTAAAGCACAAAGGAGTTTAATGTTATATGAATTTTATTCTCGTAAAACTGTCCTTGAAAATGCACATGAGGGCTAGTAAGATGGCTCGGTACATAAAGGACTCGCTGCCAAGACCGCCAATCAGAGTTCAATCTAAGACCCATACAGTGGCAGGAGAGAAGCGAACCCCACAAATTGTCCCCTGACGGTCACACACATGCTGTGCCAGGCCTGTGTGCTGTCCATCAATAAATAAGTACAATTTAATTTAAAGAAATGCATTGGAAAATGTGTGGAAAGAAACATAAGCCACTGATGACAGGGATGTTTGTGTGGATGGATGGGTGGGTGGATGGGTGGATGGATGGGTGGGTGGGTGGTTGGATGGATGGATGGATGGATGTGTGGATGGATGGATGGATGGATGGATGTGTGAATGGATGGGTGGATGGATGGATGGATGGATGGATGGATGGGTAGATGGATGGATGGATGGGTGGATGGGTAGATAGATAGATACATGATGGATGGATAGATGGATATGATTATGGGTGGGTCTAGTGTATTCTGACTATCTTATGACAGATACATGCACAGAAAATAAGGAAAGAAACAATTGTCAGCAGTTGTTATCTGATGGGAATAAAGGGCATTTCCACTTTCTGAACCACACCAAATCCTACATTATCTGGACACTTTTGAACTGTTACTTATATAATTCAGAAGAAAGAAAACAGTAGAAGACATTCCCACCTTCAGTATACATAGCCTCCCATCAGCTCTGTCTTTCCGAGCAGAGGTGAAGCTGCCTTTGCCCTCTCTGGCCTTGGATTTGGGGATCTCATTTTCACTGGCCTTTAATTCTTTTCCTTTCCCAAGGCCAAGGTCACTTTAAAGAAACAGAAGAGAGTGGTGGTCTCTTTGGACCATTTCTTTTCTCCCTGACTCTTCATGGGTCTACATCGCTGCCTAGCCTGCCTAATTTCAAGGACAGCTCTCATGGAAGGAGATGTAGCTGCTGCATTATGGGGCCTGGCCAGTGCCTGGCTTGGCTTGGACCAGACTAAAGGCCCCTGCCACCAGATACAGGGCAGTGCAGTAGCACATAATGCCACTAAGAAGGGCCAGGACCATGGACAAGTCATTTGAGATGTCTGCATTTGCTTTCTGGGCTGTCTCCTAGCTCTGTTTTAAAGACAGCTCCCAAAATAGACATAAAGGCATTTTAAATAGCAAAGGAGATGCCAAGCCCTACAGCAATGAGATATGTGCCGCTTCTTGGTTTGTTATTTTGTTTTTTTGGGGTGTGTTTGTTTTGATGACCGGTGCCCACTAATACACTGCACCTCCTCAGATCTGTTAGCCTTCAATAGTTAGTATAGGTTGGATTTGCTGTTTCTAGTTGTCTCTCTGTCTTCCTCATTCCTTCTCTTGGACTCATCAGCTGCACTCAGACCCCAGGGCCTTTGCACAGTCTCTTCCCTCTGTCACAGAGTTTCCTCTCAGTCAGCTGATACTCTCAGACTCACCTCTTTCCCTTTAAATCATTATAGACATCCTCATTCATTCAAAATTCTGTCTGTCCCCATGAAGACTGCCCTAGTGGCCCTAAAAGCCTCTCCAATTCACCAAACAAAATCACCAAACAAGCTCCTACCACAAAGGGAGCTCTGCAGGCAGCAGGCACAGCTTCGGCTTTAGAAGGACCTTTGTTTTGTTTTGTTTTGTTTTGTTTTGTTTTGTTTTGTTTTGTTTTTCGAGACAGGGTTTCTCTGTGTAGCCCTGGCTGTCCTGGAACTCACTTTGAAGACCAGGCTGGCCTCAAACTCAGAAATTCTCCTGCCTCTGCCTCCCAAGTGCTGGGATTAAAGGCGTGTGCCACCACGCCCGGCTGGCTTTAGAAGGACCTTGAGTGAGTCACGTGGATTGTGTTCCCCACCACCACCACCTATGGCGCACTCTGCCCCTCCCCTTTACTCTCTCCCTTTTCCTCCCCTTCTCCCTTCCCCATCCTCAGCTTATTCAAGTGAGACCTGCCTTCTAATGCTAAGCTCAAAATGTTACTTCTTTGGAGTGACAAGATACACTTAGTGTTTACATGGTAATATTTTGGCTGTCAGGGCCACCACAAATAGAACTTTGAGCATGTCCGTCTTCCTAGTCCATGAATAAACAGACACATTCATTGCCATCTTGCTGACACCTAGCTCGGCCAAGGGGAGGCCTCACAAAGATAATGTAACTTGTGGCAAGGGATGGATTCTATTCCAAAGTTAAGTCCCATTGTCTCCATAACACACCTTGAGGCAGGGCCTTCTGGTACCTGCTGTGTTCCTAGCCCCTTATTTCCTGACAGTGGCTTGCTGCTGCCTTTCCAGTGAGGTGTATATTTCTAGTGAGCAGTTCAGTTCCTGGGATCAGTCACCCACCGGTGAGTGGTGATTGTGTGTGTGGATTCCCCAGGGTGGGGTCCCATTACCCGATGGCTCTCCTCTGGCTGCCAGAATTGCCCCCAAGGGGTAAGCTTTTCCTGTCCACGCTGATAAATAGTGGTGAAGGCCCCTTTATTGGCTGCTTTCCCTCCTGGTTATGTTCCTGCTCTGATCTATATTTCCTGGGGTACCCCTTACATTTCCACCCTCATAGGACTTTTGTCTTAGGTGGCAGGTAAGGGTTCAAACTAAGGCCCTTGCTGGGCTCTCATCCATCCCTCATTGCTATACAGCTCCAGGAAGCCAGAAACTCTGACCTTAGCCCTAACTGTGCTTTGAGCCTTAGATACTTGATAAATTATAATCAAAATCATTGATTCCTGGCCAAACTCACATTCCAGATCCAAGGTGAAGGGGAGGGGGAAAGCTTCCTACCTTGAAGATATCTTCTTTTTTTTAAGATTTATTTATTTATTATTTATTTATTATATGTGTGTACACCGTAGCTGTCTTCAGACACTCCAGAAGAGGGCGTCAGATCTCATTATGGATGGTTGTGAGCCACCATGTGGCTGCTGGGATTTGAACTCAGGACCTTTAGAAGAACAATTGGTGCTCTTAACCGCTGAGCCATCTCACCAGTCCGAAGATATCTTACTACTGCTTTAGATGCCGGTCAAAATTCTCAGACAATACCCTTCCCAAATCACAGACTCACCACCCTGCTGAGAGATTCCATTGGCTGGGCTAAGGACTTGAAGGTAAGCTGCTACTTTGGGTGTGTCCTTAATACACCTTTGGGACCAGGGTCGGGAGGAGCCATGTGAGTCCACAAAGTCACGGTTAACATTGGAATATGCCTGATGTTCATCTGCTATCTTTTCTTCCCACACATTAAGAGGGTGGAGTGCCAAAGACTGAAGTGGTGACCTGGACTCATAGGCCAGAGAAGACCTCCCCTGGATAGAATAAATTTCTCTCTAGACTCTCTGCTAGCACACAGCTGTTCATTCTTTTCTGAGAGCCAAGAGAGGACCAAGCCCTCAGGAGACCAGAGCTCCAAGGAGACCAGAGACAGTGTTGTTTTACTTCATTCTCACCAAACCGTGCAATTGACACAGGCTATTTGCACTGACCCATGATGCGAGGCAGCAACACTAAAATTACTGCCTTGCCCTTGTTTTATGGAGGAACCGGAGGCTTAGTGAAGTTGAGCAGCTCTCTCAGGGTGAAGTGGTGCTCAGCAGAGGCAGAACTCACACCCATATCTGACTAACTCTGGAAAGAATATTCTTTTACCTGCTCTGGGCTCTTCAGGTAAAGGAGTGTTTGGACTTTGGCAGGGTAGGGTCAGTCATTAGAGACTAGAAGGAAGGTGACAATTGCTGTAGAGCAAACTGCCCCAAACACCACTGGTCATAAAGTGCAAGCCTTTATTCTTGTGGAGTGGAGCGTTGACTGACACGCAGGGCCATAAGGGCGGCTGGGTGGCTGCAGCAGCTTGCTGGCCTTTGGTCCTTGCTGAGGGTTAGGGTAAGCTCAAACCCACCTGAGATTCCTTCAGGGGCCCAACAATGATTACTTAAGACAGTAGCTCTTCTCTGGGTGTCTGCAGGGTCACAAGAGAGTAGACATTAATGTGAGAGAATCTTCAGGGCAGGTGTGGTATTGTGACAGCCCCATATCATTGGCCAAGGCAAGTCACACAGTCAGGTGTATAAGTCAACTGGATGGGAATCACTTTTTTACCTGTAACGGGAGGAAGCGGTTATGGCGACAAAGGTAAGATTCTAACAGGAGAAGACTAGAGGCCAATCATTTTACTGGAGAAATTAAGTCATTAATTTTTTTTCTAGAAAGAAGACAAAAAAAATCAGTACAAGATAATGAGTGATGGAGGAAATTCCTTGACTTGGGTAAGGTTTGGGGGAAACAGTGGTCACTCTGATATCTTACATGTTCTACAGGGAAGAGCCGCTCTTGTTGTTAATATATAGGATCCCTCTGCGCAGGCCCTCTAGTTTTGATGACTTCATATCCTACAGGTTTCTTACCTTACTACCACCACTATGATTCGAGACACTACGGGCCCAAGGGATGAATTTCAACAGTGGTAGGGGAAGAGGGAATAGACCATGTGAGAAAACTACCTTTTCTTTTCCTTTGGAGCCTATGGTCTTCTGTCTTCCAAATGACTACCACCAGAAAATTAGTCCAAGAGTAGGCTATGAAGAGGGAGCCAGGGCAGACTGGGTAGTCAGGGCAGACTGGGTAGTCAGGGCCTGATCTCTCAAAGGCAGAGCTCTGGAACTCCAGCTCTCTCCTTAGGGAAAACAAAGGCAGAGAGCTAGAGTTCGCAGACTGAAGTCGGCATAGCCCCACATGTTATGACGTCAGGAAGTACAGCATCAATGAGGCATTCTGGGAAAAAAAGAAAGCGCTTAATTGCTGTTACTGTTTTTGGTGATCTTTATGCCTTTCCATTTCCTTCCTGAAGAGACCTACCCCCTTTAGAGTTGAGAGGTCATGTGACATGCTCTGGACAATGAGTACATGTGGGATGTGTGACTTCTAGGGAAAGGCGCTGCCCTGGCTCCTTCCTGTCGTGATTATCATGGGAATGTATGCATGGAGAGGGGACATGCCTCCCCCTGAGTCACAGAGTGATTATGGGGGCAGTTCTCCTGATGACATGTACTGGACATGTGGCATGAGAGAGATGTCAACCTTTGCTGACTAAGTCACAGGGACTTTTGAGATGGTTCTATCAGTCCTGCCTCTGGTGACTGATACAGGACAACTAGGGGGAGCACCAAAGAATTTGTGATGACAAAACTGTGACCTTGAAGATTCTGGCACTGACAAAAATGGATGATAAGCTCTGAAATATACAATGGGGATTATGCTTTTGGGAAGAATGTAAATGTTATAAAACTTAGACAAATTGGAAGTATAAATAAAACCAATAAAATGTGAATTGAGGAAGAAATTAAATAGAGTTCTTTTGACTTTTACAGTGGGAATTCACACCGTCTATCATTTAAAACTAGACTTTAAACCCAAAGATAATTTTTCCCTACCATGTTACACTTTGAATTTTTAAATTTTACTTTTATACATCTGAGTCTTTTGCTTGCATGTAAATATGTGTACCACAAACATGCCTGGTACCCAAAGTGGCCAGAGAGGTCACTAGATCCCTTAGGACTACTGTTAGATAGCTGTGAACTGCCATGTGGGTCTAGGAATTGAACTTGGTTCTCTGGAAGAGAAATCAGTGCTCTTAACTGCTAAGCTGTCTCTTGAGCTTTGGAATTTTAACCAAGAAAATCAATTTTCTTGATGAGCCTTAAACCAAGGCCTCATACATGTCAAGCAAATACTCCACACCATTGAACTCCATCCTCATGTCTGGAAGATCTTGATTTAGAGCTGTATCACTGTGTCTAATGATGAAAAGAATCCATCAAAACTCGGCCTTTTTTTGTTGTTGTTGTTCTACTTTTCTTCCTCTTGTTAAAATAAAAGTAAACGAGTTTCTTAGAAGAAGAATCAGACACTAAATTTGAATATTTTGGGTGAAAGAGGAGAAGTATGAGGGTTAATTTTAATTGTCAACTTGACAGAAGCTAGACTCACTGGGAAATGGGTTTTGGGAGTGCCTGTGGGTGATTTTCTTGATGGCATTCATGGAGATGGAAGACCTGCCCGCTGGCTGAGATCCTAGACTATGTAAGTGGAGAAAGGGAACGGCATGTATACATTGCTCTCTCCTTGACGGTGTGTGTGTGTGTGTGTGTGTGTGTGTGTGTGTGTGTGTGTGTGTGTACAAGCAATACAACCAGCTCAAGCTGGTTGTGACAAACCTTTCCAGATAGATTGTAACCTGGGCCTGTGAACCAAACAAACCCCTTTTCTCCTCAGTTGCCTGTGTCAAGATACTGTATCACAGCAACAGAGAAAGATGCTGTATCACAGCAACAGAGAAAGATACTGTATCACAGCAACAGAGAAAGATACTGTATCACAGCAACAGAGAAAGAACACTAAGACAGGAGAGGTCTCGGGAATCACTGACAAGAGTGTGAGGCAGGGAGAAAAGGGTGTAGATACAGGATAGTAAAGAGAAAATGGGCTTTGGCCCTAGTGGGACGCCTATCTTGGAGCTGTCCTATCCAGATGACAAGGACACTGTTTTCCCATCAACTTCATGTCTGTTTCCCCCTGGTTGTTGACAGCACAGTTCCTTCTCCTGCCTCTAAAGGCTGGGCCTGCCCCTGTAGTCAGACAGTCCCTCCACAGAGTGGGCATCATTAGGAGAAACTGCTGAACTTCCCTGGCAGAGCAGATGCCCACAGGAAAAGGGCACCAACAACACGGAGTCAAACCCTTTGGGGTTTTAAAAAGCCTGTATAGGAGATTAGCATCAGATGAATTATGCTAAATTTAAAAAACCAATCTCAAAAGGCTACACACTGTGTTATTCCATTTATATGGATTTCTAGAAAAGCCACAACTTTGACAGAAATTCATCATGTAGCGGCCGGGAGCTGGGTGTGGGGGAGGGGATGGCTGTGGAGAGGCAGTACTCTAGTCAAAGACGGTTCTCTGTGGAGTTGTACCTAAAAACCCCAACAGTTACCAAACCCAGACACTATGGCAGATGCCAAGAAGTGCTTGCTGACAGGAGCCTGATATAGCTGTCTCCTGAGAGGCTCTGCCAGTGCCTGACAAATACAGAGGTGGACACTCTCAGCCAACCATTGGACTGAGCACAGGGTCCCCAATGAAGGAGCTAGAGAAAGGACCTAAGGAGCTGAAGGGATTTGCAGCCCCATAGGAGGAACAACAATATGAACCAACCAGTACCTCCAGAGCTCTCAGGGACTAAACCATCAACCAAAGAGTACACATGGTGGGACTCATGGCTCCAGCTGCATATGTAGCAGAGGATGACCTTGTTGGACATCAATGGGAGGAGAGGCCCTTGGTCCCGTGAAGGTTCGATGCCCCAGTATAGGGGAATGCCAGGACAGGGAAGTGGGAGTGGGTGGGTTGGTGAGCAGGAGTAGGGGGGTTGGGATAGGGGGTTTTCCGAGGGGAAACGAGGAAAGGGAATAACATTTGAAATGTAAATAAAGTAAATATCTACTTAAAAAAACAAAACCCAAAACTCCAACAGTGAAAACCTTAAAACATATCTGCACTGTTTGCTGTTTCAAGGAGGGGTTCTTGTTCCTAGGATACTTAATGACCTGCCTCTAAAAAGTAGAATGAAATCAGGCATGGGCTGTAGCGTGAGTCAGAGATTAGGTCACAGGGAGCAGGGTGGGGTTCTGTCTCTGTGTGGGGTTCTGTCTCTGTGTGGGGTTCTGTCTCTGTGTGGGTTCTGTCTCTGTGTGGGGTTCTATCTCTGTGTGGGGTTCTGTCTCTGTGGTCTCTTTCCGTCACCTCCCACCCCACCCCACCCCTCCCCCACCCCCAGCAGTCCCCTGGCAGGTCCCTGGCAGGTCCTGTGAGTGAATGAGGCCTTCAGCCAGCAGCCTCCTGCAGTAGCCTCTCTGGGAATGGATCTTCCATCCTAGTCTTAGAAGAAGCAACGACGTTGTCGCTAACAGTTTATGACCTCAGGAGACATCGAGGCACCACCAGTCAGCTGAATGAACTTCAAGATCCTGTCCCTCAGGACCTCATACATAGGCTAAGAATCCAAAATACTTAGACCAGAGAGGTGTTTCCAACCTTAGAGCTCAGATTTAAGATGATTTGTATATTCCTAAATCAAAACCCCTCTGATCTGAAAAGCTCGGAGAATGAAAAACCCAAGTTTGATGTGTTTCGGGTTTTTAAAAAGGTATTGAGATCACCTATGTGCGATGCCAGGCCAGCTTTGGGAAATCCTGTGCCTCTGTTCACTTTCCCGTGGACTCGCACAGCACAGTTGTTCTTTCCTGCCCTGTCAGAGTCTGATGGTCAGGTTGGGGTGCCCCATCTGGAGTAGAATTGGCTTTCTGTTTTAAGCTGTTCTGTATTGTAGTAACCTGCTATATAGCGATGAGTGACCAAGGTACTGACTGGAACTCTCATGTGCATTTAAAAAGCTATGCACAAAGTCACATAACCTTTCAGAGAGAGTGATTTGGTATTAAGTTCATCTAAAGTGAGTGGTGGCTGTTTCTGGGTATGTTTCAGGGTGAACTTGGGTTTTTATTTTATTTTATTCCATTCATAAACCCTTCTTAAGATGCTCACGCACCACTAAAGTCAGAGGTGAGCAGAGGCACAAATGCCACTCTTGGTGGCTCACACCTGTAATCACAAGTAGGAATTTTGAGACTTGCTGAGGTTACACAGTGAATTCCAGGCCAGCCTGGATTAAAGATGGAACCTCTGTCTCAAACAAACAAACAAGCAAACAAACAAATTGTGTGTGTGTGTGTGTGTGTGTGTACACGCGAGTGCACACACGTATTGTAAAAACTGCAGAGATGAATCAGGAAAGTGTTTGGCACACTGACACAGTAACCAGAGTGTGGACCCCTAGCACCCACATCAAACAAAATCTGGGTCTGGTGGCACATGTCTAGAGATAAGTGGGTTCCTGATACTGGATGGCCAGCTCGTCTCGTCTAATTGGTGGGCTCCAAGTTCATTGAGAGACCTTATCTCAAATTATAAGCTGGAAAAAAATTCAGAGACAAAACTAGGTCAACTTTTGGTATTACTCAGCAACCCTTCCCCAACACCTGTATATATCAGGCACATACACATATGTGCATGTACATCACATACACACACACACACACACACATGCAAACACACATATACATACCAATACATACCTCATAAACACACACAGAGAGAAATACATTAAGGACACAAGTAACAGCTTGGAGGTTGGGTGTGGGTAGCGTGGGAAGCCTTTATCTGAGGTAGAGCCGCCAGGCCAGGGGTATCTACAGGAAACAGGAGCACCACTCCTTCAGGCAGGTGGAGCTCTGGCGGGCCTCACACTCCGTGGCTCCACAGCAGCAGATGATCCACTTCTGGAACTCTGCTTCATTCTTGTGCATCAGAAGAAACTGTCCCAACAGGACATAGGCCTGGGAAGAGGGGCAGGAGGGCAGAAGACAGGGTTATCAGAATGCCACCATCCCTACTCAGGGGACAGCCAAAGGTTAGGGTGTGGGTCAGACAGGAGGGAGATGGCCAGTCCCTGACAAGGCCCAGGGGAAAGGTGAGGTCAGGTTAATCACAGGTCTCTCTCAGAGGCCCGTCCCTCTGGTCTAGGGACTTATCCTGCAGTGACAATTAGGCCTTGTCCTCAAACGTGAAGGCATTTCCTGGGATCTTATGAAAGAGAACTTCCTGAATCAGTGTTTCAAACTCAGGTAGAGCCCAAGAATTCTCCATTTCTAGTGGGCTTCCAGCATGTGTTGGGGGGGGCAGGGGATGGGTGACTAGCATACTCTGAACTCCTTTTAGGTCTGCTATTCAATGTTTTCTTTTCTTTTTCCCTTTGGTGGTGGTGGTGGTGGTGGTGGTGGTGGTGGTGGTGGTGGTGTATACGTGCACACTGCAGACTAAACCCAGCGCCTTGCACGTGCTAGGCAAGCACTCTACCCGAGAGCTACCTCTGCAGTCTATGAAGTTCCTTCTTCAAAATACACACAAAGCTAACCTACAGCGTAGCTCCCTGGCCCACTGGTCTCTCAGCCCTACTAGCATGGTGGCTGATTCTGCATCACGAGGACTGTCCTACCCACTGCAGGACATTTAAAAACATTTCTGTCTTCATGCCCTGGGTGCCGGTACCAGTATCCCAGAAAGGAGCCATCGTGAGGATCTCACCTGAGAACCACGGCAGGTGTGGCAGGCAGGTGAAGGACGAGTTAGCATCCGTTTACAAACTACCCATGTGCTCTCAGTAACTCAGCAGAAAGGAGAATTCACAAAACCCAAGACCCAGCACTGCCCTGCCCTGCGCTGCACTCCTGTACAGGAGTGTGTCTTAAATGGGAAGACAAGGGAAGACACGAATGCCTCAGAGAGTCGTGCCCCTGGGAACAGCACAGACAGACCTCAGACTGGAGCTGTATCACTGCCCCACCCCCACCTCTACCCCCACCCCACCCCCACTCCCTTTCTGAATGAGCTTTTCAGCTTTTGGGACAGTGCAGCAAGCTACCAATTTCCCTGTCTCTACGGTCAGTAGACAGCCAAGGTGGAGTCTCTAATTGTGTGAAAATAAATAATAAACAAATCTCCTCTAATAATTATATATAATCTCCTGGTCCTGTTTCTCTGGAAACTCCTGATAATAATGTTCCCAAGGATGTCTGTGTGCTTAAAAAAAAAAAAAAAAAAAAGAGCAAAGTATAATGTCATGGACATATGAAAACATCACCGCAGACACCGTTACTTTGTAGGCCAACTCTAACAATTAATTTACCGAAAAGAAAAATTAGAGACTCGAGAGATGGCTCAGTGAATAAGAACATTTTCTGTCTCCAGCATTGTGGGGTCAGAGCTTGCTGGCCAACTGCCTACCTATAGATCCAGAGAAGACTGTTTTAGGAAAGTAAGACAGGATGACAGAGCAAGGCACTGACATTGCATTCCAGCTGCTGTGTGTGCACTTATGTGCATAGAACACACACACACACACACACACACACACCCCAAAACAAAAAGAAAAAATGCAAACCACATAGAAGGGCGTATATATTGAGCGTCCCTCGATTCTGGGTTCTATAGCAATTTTGTTGTTTTGAGTTTTCTGTCTGCCCCTCCACAGATCTCACAACATT
>NC_034592.1:126625232-126637289 GCF_900095145.1 Mus pahari | reverse complement strand
TATATATATATATATATATATATATATATATATATATATATGCCACAAAAGGTGCTGAAGCATTAGAGTTTGTAGGATTTGTTTTATTTATTTGTTGTGGAGCTGGGATAAATCCAGGGCTTTGCACATACTAAGCAAGGGCTCTACCACAGAACTATCACACACACACACACACACACACACACACGCCCCTCAGGGCTTATTTTTAGATATTGTCTAGTTGTTGAAAGGAGAAAGAAGCTATAACTGTATTAAAAAAATAAAAAACAAACCCCAGTGTCTAACATGATCTCATTCGTAATCAGCGCCCTCCTATTTTCCCTGGTGAATTTTGACGGAGATGGTTTTAAATCGGGCTTTGAAAGCATCGGCATCCACTGAGTGTTTCCTGAGGCCCGAGTGACAGTTGTGGAGGAGCTTGGGTGAGAACAGCAGGAAAACCCAGAGCTCCACGGGAGAAGAGACACCAGTGACCTCAGTAAGCAGTTGCAGGGCTTGGGGGATTTAGCTCAGTAGTAGAGCTCTCTTCTAGCAAGCACAAGGTCTTTGATTTGGTCCTCAGCACCAGGAGGAAAAACTGACACATAGCAAGCGATCCTTCAGAGCACGTTGGCAGGCCACCCAGTGCTGTGGACACCTGACATATATCATTCAACCCATTTGATTCTCATGGGTGCCTTGCCCACCCCATTCTTTAGAATCTAGAGTTGAGATGGTGTCCCAAACAAGGGACACTGGAGAGGTTGGCACCCCCACCTCTGTCCACCCTGTCCATATTCTAGCCATCTGTAGTCCAGTCTGGAGGTGAAGGAATCCTCTGCCTGTTTCTGAGGCCGGTCACGGCATCGGCTGGTGTGGTAATCAGAGCCTCTGCATCCCACACGTCGGAGCAGCCAGGAAGCCCAAGAATGCACGGCAGGCGGGACGCAGGCAAGCTTTCCAGGAACGTGGCATGGCAGGGAGATGGGTCTCTGAGCCAAGATGCAATCTGACCCTCCATGCTTCTGGGCTTTCCCTGGAGTCCCACGCTGGCATCTTCCAGAGAACACAGAGATGGCCTGCCTTCTTGCTTTACCCTCGAGGGCTTTACGTTGCTCCCGGAGAGGAGAGGGAGTCCATGGCTCTCCTCTTGGCCTTGCCCAATGCCGTTCTTGTTTCCTCACTAACTCCAGAAAATGAATCCCTAATCAGAAACCCTGAGGCAAGGGGGGTAGTATAGAAACACAGACACCTCAGGCAGGAGTTTTTACCCATTACCCTGACCAGTGGCCATGCCAAAGCCTGAAATGTACATTTCTTCCTGTAGTAACAGGTGGTGGCTTAAGGGCAGACTCCCATTTCCAAATCCACGCAGGGAAACTCTGCCAGGGTCTTCCTCAAGTTGAATGAACTAGTCTCTCATGACCGGTGTCCTTCTTAAACTGCAACAATTTGAATCTGCACCAGGGACTGATCCACCTAGTTGCCTGGGGCTCTGCACACAAAGCAGCTATGGGTTCCTTTCAATGCTCTGCTGCCACTGACTTAGTATTTAACACACTTACACTTGACCCTAGCCAAAAGGCTGGGAAGGGATAGGCAGAAACATGGTTAAACAAAATGTCATTCGGCATTGGGCCCTTCAAACTAGGTAGCTGGCCCTAGTCTGCACTCCTTAAAATGTTCAACTTTCATCATGGTACCTGGCCTTGTCAGAGAGGAGCTGTTGTGGCTTCTCTTATTATCAAGCTCCCAGCACTTCCCCTTGCTTTCGATTAGCAGCCCCCAAGCCCCAGTACAGAGGGCACTCTCCCCCATTGTTGTAAGACACTATTGTGACTATATGACTTTTCTGGTTTCCTCTCAGCAAGCATACATGCTGTGGTCTCCGGAAGAGAAGTCCAGTGGCAACTCAGTGTTTCTCAGTCACGCCAGGCTTAAAGCATGGACTCCTCCGTGTGAGTGCACAACCCACAGCAGGTTCTGGCTCTCCTCTCTTTTCTCTATGCTTCTAAGAGATGATCATATTATTATATTATTCACTTATTTTTTTAAAAATCAGCTTTATCATTGCCTTATATTTATCTCACAACACTATACAGAGTAACCTCCAAACTTAAGTGTCTGGTTCCTTGTAGGAGTCATAGGTCAGACGGTGGGGTCTGGTGCCAGCAGAGAGGACGGGAGAAGCTGTTTCTAGGTGGTTCAGAACTGAGAACCTGAGGCCATGAAGAAGACAGCAACTGACAGTCCTGGGGCTTCCTGGTCCTGAGCTCAGCCTCTCTTCACATCACAACAGTGACTTCTGGAGGAGACTGGCCATTTTCAGGATCCCAGGCTGGAAGAGGGAGATCCACAGATGCTCGTGCCTTAAGCTTACAGACTGGCATTCTGTCTGTAAGTCTGTCTGTGGGTGGCAGTGGGGAGGGAGACAGAGCTCCAGCCACAGTGTGGCGAATCTGGCCCTGTGCACGCAGTGACTTTTCCACTCATCTCATCCCATTCTACCTAGCAGCTCTCCTGCCGCTGGTATATCTTGACCGATGCTGCCCTGGAGAAACAGTCAATGAGCCAGCCACATACGTAATTTTAATCTTCTAGAGGCCACAGCAGGAATAAGGGAGAAGAAAAAAAGATGAAAGGCATTCCAATAACATACTTCATTTGCTCCCATATTTTCAAAATATTATTCTAGTATGTAATCAATAAAAATGTTACGAGATGCCTCACATTCTTTTTTAGGAGAAGGCTTTAGCATTAAGGGGCATGGTTGATATTTTTAGCCCATGTCCACGCAGACAAGGGCTTAGCAGGCACAGGGCCAGTGGTTACCGCTTTGCATTTTGGTCCTCAGGCCAAAGCTGGTTGCCCCAGTGAACAGCAGGTGCAGAGGAACCAGGAAGACCAGTCACATTTTTGGCTTCTGAGTTCCTGAAAAGGCTCGGGTAAATCAACAGTTAATGCTTTCTTCTTTAAAAAGAAAAGTGTGTGTGAGAGAGAGAGAGAGAGAGAGAGAGAGAGAGAGAGAGAGAGAGACAGAGACAGAGACAGAGACAGAAACAGAAACAGAAACAGAGACAGAGAGAGAGACAGAGACAGAGAGAGACAGAGACAGAGACTGGAAACCTATGTGCAACAGCACAGATGTGTAAAGGTCAAAGGTCAAAGTCAGGAGTCTGCTGTTTCTGCCTCCCAGCCGCTGTAGGAGTGCTAGAGTTATAGACATGCTATCATGTCAGGCTTTATGTTATGTTATGAGTTGGGGGGATTGATTCTACTTAGACAAGGCAAACGTTTTACCTTCAGCCATCCCCCCCCCCATGTTTTTGTTGTTGTTGTTGTTGTTGAAGTCAGGTCTCACTGCGTTTCCTGGGCTGATTTTGGATCTATAAGCTGAAATAACACTCCTGTCTCAATCACGCCAGGGCACTGAGAATACAGGCACACATTCCTGCACTCTATGAATCAGCAGTTTTAAAAATCATGGTTTAACCCCAAGGACTAGACCAGTTCATGGTGTCTACAAGGCTCTGGGGAAGTGTGGAAGGACACACACAGTCCCCTGCTTTATCGCAGCCATCTGCTGAAGAGCTGGAACCTCAGTATCAGGGCAGGGGGGAAGGCCCTAGAACAGTGGGACTCAACCTGTGGGTCATGACAAGCCAAAGACCAATGGGAAAGTGCAGGTCTTGGTATTATAATTTATAACAGTAGCAAAATTAGTTATGAAATAGCAACAAAGATAATGTTATGGTGTGTGTGTGGGGGGGTCACCACGTATGAGGAACTGCATTAAAGGGTTGCAGCCTTAGGAAGGTTGAAAACCACTGCATTAGAAGGACTAGTGATGTCTGTGCTATTCACACCTCATCCCTATAGAGAGCTGAGAGAGAGTTGGGGGCCCCCTCGCAGACCAGTGACTCCTTGTTCCCTGTGCTTTCAGTAGCCTGGTGGCTCAGGAGGGAGCTGGTGGCTGAGTGAAGAGCTCTGGGCAAGCAGGTGTGAGGGCAGCTATGGAGTGGCATCCCACCAGGCATTTAGCAGGGGTGCAAAAGGCGCTAAGAGAGCCAGGGCCCCTGGGGAAAATGGCATCAGTGTCTCATGGACAAGTGTGTCCCCCGAAGCAATGTTTGTTCAGGGCAAAGATGAGAACTCAGTCTGGGGAGAGAAGAGGAAGAAAATGATGGTCACACTTCAGCAGAGGCTGGTAAATACAGAGAATGGATGAGGCCCTGAAAGATACCTCTCCTGTATCCTGTGGGTCCCCTGGAGGCAGAAAATGAATACCCCCATGAGCTGCATGTTCATTGGCTAGTCCTGTGAAGTTGTTTTCAGAGAGCTTAACTGAATGCAGGATGACCCACATTGTATGTGGCTGGCATCATACTACGGATGGAGGTTCAGATTGAATAAAAGTGGGCAAAGGAGAAAGCCAAATGAGAATGTCCGTCTCCTTTCCTGCTTCCTGGCAGTGCCATGAATCATGCCTTCCCCGCTGTAATGACTGTGTGACTTTAAACTGTGAGCCAAAATAAACCTTTCCTTCCCTGAGTTGCTTTGTGATAGGCATCTCTTCATGACCAGAAGAAAATAACTAATGAGGGGGGGGGGAGGAGGGAGGAGGAGGAGGAGAATTGGAGGGGAAAGAAAGGAGGAAGAGGAGGAGGAAGAAGAGAGTAAAAAAGGAGGGGAGGAAGGAAAGAAGGAAGAGAATGATCATCTCTCCCCTAGTCAGACTTGACTCCTTCACTAGCTTTTTGGGATTGGTCCTTTCCCTTTATCCGGGAAGAAAGTATAAATTAAATCCCCTCAGCCATGCAGCTCCACTCTCCCGACATTACCATCAAGTGGACATTTAGTTGGGGTGAGAGTCACAACGTGTAATAACAGGTACACTGCAGTACATCAGTCAGAATCGTGACCCAGATGTTAGATTGGGGCACAAACAAATACAATGTCAGACACACACACACACACACACACACACACACACACACACACAGCAGCTCCTGGCCTCTAAATGTTTTTCTTATTTTAATAGAAGATAACTTGGTCATTAAGGCATTGCCCTTGGAAGGGAACAAGAGTGTTCTCACGGGACCCTGATTAGTTTTAAAGAGAGCAATTTATCAAAAAATGGGCATGAATGGGGCCCTTGGGGATTGGGCAGTGTGGCAGATCATATGCTTGGCAAATGCAACTCCCTGAGTTCAACCCACAGCACCAAAACAAATGAATAAACAAAAAACAGACTGGTCCTTCTCTGTCCTCTGGCTTTCTACTTCACCATGTGATCTCCTCATCCCAGCTCCTGCCAATGGCACCATCCTGCCGTGCTTCTATGTGGTGGGGAGGGTCCTTCCAGAGGCCAAACACATGATGTCATCCTATAGTGGACTCTCAGTCTCCAGAACTATGAGCTAAGTAGAAATCCTTTCCTAAGCAGGGCAGTCGTGGTGCACACCTTTAATCTCAGCACTTGGGAGGCAGAGGCAGGCAGATTTCTGAGTTCAAGGCCAGCCTGGTCTACAGAGTGAGTTCCAGGACAGCCAGAGCTACACAGAGAAACCCTGTCTCGAAAAACCAAGAAAGAAAGAAAGAAAGAAAGAAAGAAAGAAAGAAAGAAAGAAAGAAATCCTTTCGGGCTGGTGAGATGGCTCAGTGGGTAAGAGCACCCGACTGCTCTTCCGAAGGTCCGGAGTTCAAATCCCAGCAACCACATGGTGGCTCACAACCATCTGTAACAAGACGCCCTCTTCTGGAGTGTCTGAAGACAGCTACAGTGTACTTACGTATAATAATAAATAAATCTTTGAAAAAAAAAAAAAAAAAAGAAAGAAATCCTTTCCTTATAAAGTTGCTGGACCGAATATTTTGTTACAGCAATGGACAGTAGACATTCCAATTCCACTGGCTATCCCTAAGGCCATTCTTGGGTTGGGAGTGCATCTTAGAGTGACTCTGATCTCCTCACCAGGGTGGAGATCCCACTATGCTGGCTCTCAACGCGCCATTGTTATGCTGGTGCCCTGACTGACTGAGGTGGGAGTGCACATAAGTCATTTGTCCTGACAGTTCTGTCTCGGACTAGAGTAGCAGACCTGGCTCTATCAAGTCCTGAGTGCTTGAACACTGAGCTGTGCCTGCCAGTCTCAGCTGCTCTGCACAGACTCAATCCTATTTGCCCATCATCTATAAGTCTTGGATGCCCCTAAGCATGTGGGGTCAGTATCAGTGAAGTCCGTGGCGCCCTGCCAAGTGACAGTCACTAGGACACATGGCAGGATGAGAGGAAGACAGGTTAGGAAGACGAGTCAGTGAAGAAAAAAAAACAACGCACCTTGTTGAAACCTTTGGTGACCAAATTGATGGCAAGTTCACGGCTGATGCCATCCACCCAGGCCACATCCTTTTCCCCAATGGGTTCAGAGAGGAAGGCTCTCAGCCTGGGCGACATGTTGTCCATCTTCTGCAACAGACATGGGTGGGAGAAAGGGTTAGACAATGTCTAATTGCTCATCCTACAGTAGACATGGGGGAGGTCTCTTGGTCCAGGGATGGAGAGCAACAGATGGCAAACTGGAGTCTGTCATTCAGCATAGCCTGGGGACTTTAAAATGCCAGGTGGACTGTCCCATGCTGCAGGCCTTTTCACTTCCCACGTGGATGGAGGAAATGGTTGCTGAAGACTGTGGATGAGTTAGATCAGTCCAGCCCCACGGCAGTGGAAGGTCAGCTTGATGCTAACAGTTTCAAGCTCCCTTCTGATTCTATCACTCAACACACTTAAAGAAACAGCTGATGGGCTGATAAGATGACTCAGTGGTTAAAGGCACTGGCCACAAGCCTGACATCCTGAGTTTAATCCTCTAAACCAATGGTTCTCAACCTTTCTAATGCCGAGACCCTTTGATACAGTTCCTCACGTTGTGGTGACCATAAAATTATTTTGTTGCTGCTTCTTAACTGTAATTTTGCTGCTGTTATGAATATAACATAAATCTTTGATATGCAAGATATCTGATATGTGACCCTTATAGGGGTCACAACCCAAGGTTGAGAACTTCTGCTCTAAATCCATATGTGATGGTTAAGTTTTAAATGCCAACTTGCCACAGTTTAGACTCACCGGGGAAGAGAACCTGAATGAGAGATTGCCTGATCAGATCAGCTGATGGGCATGGATGTCTGTGAGGGACTGTATTGATAGTTGATGTAGGAGGACGTGGCCCACTGTGGGCAACACTGTTCCCCAGGCAAAGGTTGCTGAACTATATAAAACAGGAGGAAGCTAGCTGAGCAGGCAGGTAGCTTCGGAACATACATTCCTCTCGGCTCTGCTCTTGACTGTGGATGAAGTGTGTGACTCGCTGCTTGGGTCCCCTCAATGATGGTAACCTGGAATTGTAAACTGAAATAAATCCTTTCCTCCACATCCTGCTTGTTTGTCACGGCAACAGAAATGAAACTAGAGTATGGTGTGAAGGCAGGGGTAGAGAACGGACTTCATAGAGCAGTCCTCCATATGCACACTGGTGCATGCACACACACACACACACACACACACACACACACAAAATCACAATAATGATAAATATAAAGGTTTAAAAGAAAATGTCATAAGGAAACACCTTTCCAAAAAAAAAAAAAAAAACCTGCTTTCTTTGCCTAACTGACCTCTCTTAATCACCTGATAGTGACATTTTTTTTTTTGTCATACTCGTATTTTAGCTTTTATCAAACTCTGTTATGGGTGGCAGATAGATAGATAAAACGCCAATGTCCAGACTGAGGTTGCACATGGTACAATCGAGGCACTTCTTCATCAAGCCTGCTGGTAGTAGCTCATATCCCGAACCTCTCCACACAGGGGAAGGGAGTGGCTCTCAGCAGTAAGACATTTTTGCCTGGTGGTCACAAGGTCCTGGAATAAAGCCCCAGAAGCTACAAACAAACAACAACAAACTCCACAAGCTCTGGACACTGTCATAGTTTGAATCTGAAAAGCCCCCCACCAGCTCTTTTGAACACTTGGTCCCCGGCTTGGGGGATGGGGTACTACTATTCGGAAGGCAAGAGAGCCTTTAGGACGAAGTGCTTTGGCCAAGAAGAAACTAGGCCACAGAGGGCAGGGACCTTTAGAGGTTTATACCCACACTGCCTCTGGCCCAAATTCTCTGCTTCCAAGTCTGCCACAAGGTGAGGAATCCCTCTTGCGTGCTCCTCTGCCATGGGCTACTTCCATCATTCCTTTTGTGCCTCGATGGATTGAAATATTTCCGAAGCCATATTTTGACATACTTGCTCAGGGAAAAAAGGGAATTATATATACACCAGCTTCCTTCTTGTCCAGCTTTATTCCACCAAGCCCCTAGATTTTGAACAGGACCGTTTGCAGTCATTCAGGTTCAGGCTCTCAGTGTCTCACATGCCAATCTTCTCTGGAAACAAACACCGGCTTTATATATATATATATATATATATATATATATATAATATGTAAGTACACTGCAACTGTCTTTAGACACTCCAGAAGAGGGCGTCAGATCTTGTTACAGGTGGTTATGAGCCACCATGTGGTTGCTGGGATTTGAACTTCGGACCTTCGGAAGAGCAGTCGGGTGCTCTTACCTACTGAGCCATCTCACCAGCCCTTTAGATACTTCTTAATCTAGCCATAGTAAGACAATGGTCGAGCGCCTTGTCTGCATTCACAAGGTCCTGGGGTAGAGTCTCAGCATCAGGGGGTTTGGGGAATATGCATTGCCTCATAGCATCGGCTCTATCAGTGTGAGGTCTGTGTCCCTGCATAACCAGTTTTTGTTTGTTTGTTTGTTTTTGCTGAGCAAAGATCACCATTGTCCTTGCTGCTCTGACTCGACCATCTCTTCTCAACCAGTCCCGCGTTTGAGGCTTGTTCACTGCGGCATCCTTTTCTTGATAGCAACCTCTCTTTCAGCTTGTGATTCGAGAGACAGAAGCTCCAGTTCTAAGTGGCTCGCACAAGATTTAATTATCAGACAACTCAAATGTGTTCAGATATGTCTGGATCAGCCTTGCTTTATTTGTCAGCTCGGTTCTTACCTTATGTTCTTCTCAGAAAGAATCTGGTTGCCCCAGGGCCTGCCATGGTTTTTGCAAATAACACTCCCTCCTCCAAAGGGAAATCGAGTTCTTTTTCCCTGCAAAGCCTCAACAAATGCCTTTCTCTAATCCACATTATCATACACAAGGCCCTACAGCAGAAGTTCTGGTCCGAATATATTCAGAGCTCCCTGAATAGGAGTGCTGCCTGAAAAACTGGGCTGTTTACTATGTTATGAGGGATAATTATAGGGGAATGGAGCATCTACTGCATAAATGCCCAGTAGATCATGAGGAACCAAGGGCTTCAATTGCCTCCTCTCGGCTTCGTCTCTCCCTACTGCAGCCCATCCCCGGTGCTTAGGGTACCATGGCTGACACAAGGTAGACACTGGACAACAGTGTGATCAGATACATCCAGCTCATCCATTCTCCTGCCCCACCCTCCTGACCTTTCTTCGAAGCAGATCTTCTCTTGTTTGCCTTCTATTCCTCCTGTTCGTTTTGGAACGCCTTGGAGAAAAGATGGATCCGAAAGCTGGTTTTCGAGGGCCCTGTCTGCCAGCAGACACTGGGGAGGAGAGATGACAAGAGAGGCTGTGGAGGGTTCTCTGACACTGCTGCTCAGGTCTGTAGATGCGTAAGCTCTAACCATGAGATGGAGGGCTCGAACTCCTTCCTTCTGTGTACTGTTCCCCTTAATTCAAAAGCCTGCTCAGGGCCAGCATTCGCAGATGAACTCCTGAGCACCCATGGTGCTCTGAGGTGATGGAGTTTGTGGTCTGCTGTGGTCCAGGCCAGGCTCACCATTTTTGGATAAGGAATAGCCTTCAAGTTCCATGAGCCATGCTAACTTTGCCCAGGGAAAATTCCAGCCCGTTTCCACCTTAGCCATCTGTTAAGATAAACCTTCCCCCACTCTTCTAAAGAACAAATGGAAACAACAGCAATGTTATCAGTGCACCAGCCCCATCAAAGAAGGGAACGATTGGCGAGCTTGTTTTTCCCACAGCTGAACCTGCTTAGCTCCTTGAAATACCTGCAAACTCATCCGAGGGAGGGCCCACAGCAGGGATCACAAGGAGAGGAGAACCTCAGTGGATCTCAGTCATGAGTGAAGTGGCTTCAGGGGAATAATTCTTGGTGGTCAAAATGGGAGGCCAGTGTGTGTGTGTGTGTGTGTGTGTGTGTGTGTGTGTGTGTGTTACTGACATCTAATGGGTGAGTCCACAGACACTAGTAAACTGGCTCAGGACAGTCCCCACAATCTAGAATTCTGTGGGACAGTGGTGAAGAAGGAATGACAGGTGAAAAGTAGGCTTGGGTAGACTTTGTGGAGAATGGCAGGAGGGCTTTGAGGGGTGCTAGGAAAGCAAGAGATGTCCTGGGAAAGAGATTCCTGCAGCTAGGGGGCTCTTCAGAGTCCTTAGGGTACCCCAGTGAACACTCGTATGGGCACTTTTCCTTTATAAGCCAGACCCAGCCTTTAGGGAAGAAAAGAAAATATGTGTGTGTGTGTGTGTGTGTGTGTGCAGATATGCACATGCATGTGCATGCACAAGCACAGAGAGAGACAGAGAGACAAAGAGAAGGGGTAAGAGATATTACAGGTTCAGGTGTTATTCTAAAGACAACCCCCAAACACAAATACACACACACACACACACACACACACACACACACACACACACACTTTATGAGTGAAGAAACATAGGGGGGCTGTTACTGGTTTTGACAAGCACTTGATTCTCATTTTACATGATGCAGAGGAGTCTAAAGGAAAAGATAAGTGGTAAGTGGGTGAGATCATGCTAAAAGGAGATACTGTTGTTCTGCTACAAAGTATCTACTAGAATTCTTAAGGACTTGAGATGCTGTAGGAAAGGCAATTCGGCCAATTTTTCTGAAGCTACGTTGGACTGGGAGAAGAGTTTTAGACATTGTCTAAATAGATATTGTTTTAATGACCGTGTACTATTACCAGACACCAATAAATGCTGTGAGATTGGTCTATTATTACAGTGGTTCTCAATCTGTGGGTCGTGACCCATGTGGCAAACCTCTATCTCCAAAAAATATTTGCATTACAATCCATAACAGTAGCAAAATTACAGTCACGAAGTAGCAGTGAAAATGATTTTATGTTTGGGGCTCTGTATTAAAGAGTCACAGCGTCAGGAAGGGTAGGAACCTCTGTGTTATTGCTAATAATGATCAATTGTTTGGTCCTAAACCACTACACACAGCTGATGGGAGTGTACTCAATACAGCCACTAGGAAAGTTTCTCAAAAACTAAAAATAGAACGACTACAAAGTCCAAATATACCTAGCTCGCCTGGACATACACCTGAAGGAGTCTAAGTCAGCAATGCTACAGAGACACCTGCACACCCTTGCTTACTGCCATTAGTCACAGCAGTCACAGCTTCGATACCCAGCAACAGGTGAATACATAAAGAAAATGTGGCGTACACACCCAGCGGCGCTCTATTCCCCTATTCAGTCATTCTGTTGTTTGCTGTGGGAAAATAGACACAACTGGAGATTAAGCAAAACAAGCCAGACTCAGAAAAATACTGGGTGCATCTGAGAATATGCCAAATCAGATTTTAAAAACAAAACAAAGCAAAATGAAAGACAGAGGGGTGACGATTTGAGAAGAGAAAGGGAACTCAGAGGGAAAGAGGGACCGAGGAGGTGTTGGAGGAGAAGGAATGAGGAGGTGTTTGGGTTGCATGTGATCAAAGTATGCTATATATGTGTGTGCAAATGTCATAATGAAACACTACTTTGTACATATAAAAACACATTTACTTTTAAAGATAGAAGTATTCAGCCCTAAATGTCAACAGTGGTAAAGTTACAGACCCTGGGCTATAAGTAATAGGAAATACTGATTCAAATGTGCCTAAACAGTAGATTCACTCCCGATCTCAGGTAACCAGAACTGCCTCTAATGACATGGTCCCCTCCCCTCCCCTCCCCTCCCCTCC
>NC_034592.1:126576271-126625207 GCF_900095145.1 Mus pahari | reverse complement strand
CCTTCTCCTCCTCCTCCTTCTTCTTCTTCTTCTTCTTCTTCTCTCTCTCTCTCTCTCTCCCTTTCTTTTGAAATTCAAAAATGTTTTAAAGGAAAATTAGGATGTATTTATGTAGTGTAATCAAAGCAGAATTACTCTACAATCTTGGGAATGAGGTAAGATCACTGGTACCAGGGAACATCCCCCTGGCCTCCTATACTCCCCAAATCTGTCTCTGACCTATCCTAAATCATTCCTCCTATTGGGAAACAAAGGCTGAATAACTGAATCCATGTGCTGGAGACTATACACCTGTTGAGTAGCCTGACTTTTGTCTCCCAGTGGAGTATCCACCTCTGGGGACATGCCTATAGTCCCTGGGGCAGCTCCAGTTGGGCCTAAGATTGAGTACTTCACCACCTGATACCATTAGAGCAGCTGCAAACGTCTCAGTATAATCCTGCCAAGGAAGACCCTCCTATTACAGGATGCTCCCTCGGTGGCTGGGTTCTAAACCACAAAGGATTGCTTTCGGAGGACCCACTGGCAAGGAATGACCTCAGTCAAGTCTAGTTTTAGATACTCAGCAAGTCACCTGCCCAAATAGAGAATAAAGGAGTCACTGGGATTTAATTACAATCACCAAAAGAACTGCCTCTCCCTGAAAGCTCCAAGCCATTTAAAAGTCATTCTCAAAGGCTACATAATAGTTCTTAAACTAGAAACCATCACAAGGCCAACCCTAGATACATGGGGTGAGATGGAGGAACTTCAGAAATGTCATGCAAATGCCTATCTGGAGTTTGGACATGATAGTAGGTGTGTCTACCCCTTGGCCCACAGGGCCACATGTGCTGAGGACAGTTCTCTGTGTGACCCAGGACCAAATCACAAACTTACGTAAGGCAGTGTGAGCTTTTTTGGTTGTTTTGGGGGGTTTTGGTTTTGGTGGTTTTTGTTTGTTTGTTTGATTGTTTTGGTTTTGGGGGGGATTAAGGGACTTGACTGTGTGTTCTTTGAGCATGAACTTTGTAAATGACAGCACGTATCGCAAGGTCAAAAGGTTGGAGCCCATATTAAGAGGAACTCAAAATGGAACCTCTGCCAGGAACCACCAGTAGCTGAAAGTGAAGTTTGTGTCCTCTGAGAACTGGAAAAGGTGACGACACAGAAGGGACACTCGTTAGAGTACAAACAACTGTTTTCTTGAAATGTGAATTGGAAAAGTGCAGCATTTCAAAGAACTTTATATAACCTATGATTTTAAGTGCATGTAATTAAGTTATGAAACCAAGCTATGTATGTAAAACCATCTTCTCTGTGTCCCTAAACATTTATATATCCAAATGGATAAAAATCATCCTTACGAGGACTTTACTCTCCAAAGAGTGAGAGATTATTGTATTTTCATGATTTTTTGTTGGTCCCTATGGTATGGCCCAGACCAAGAGATAGTAAAACTTGAACTTCCCACTTGACCTTGCAAGAGGGCAGAAGGACAAGAGGAGGAGTTACAGGGAATATTATGGGCTGCGGGTCCTGAAAACATCAGGGGTGTTACCAGTAGCTAAGTGGCAGTGTGCTTGACCAGGAAGTATATGGTCTTGGGTTCAATTTCTCTGGAGTAAACAAGAAAGAAAAAGAGAGGCGGGGTGGGGGAGGGAGGAAGCTTCTATAAGTATCTTGTCCTGTTAAATACTATGGAGGGCTGGAGAGTTGGCCCAGTGATTAGGAGTACGTGACAGTCTAGCAGAGGACCTGGGTTCAATTCATAGCGTGCACATAACGTCCGACAACCATCGACCATCTATGACTCCAGTCCCGGGAGATCAGATGCCCTCGTCTGACCTCCACAGGCATCAGGCGGGAATGTGGTGCTCACACACGCCAGCAAAACACTCATGTACATAAAATAATAAAATGAATCTAATTTTTTTTTAAATGCCGTGTATTGTTGAGGCTGGGCCATCAACACCCCACTCTGACGAGAGGGAAGGGTGTAAGATTCCTCCCCTCCCCGAGGAGCCACAGACAAATTCCTGGTTGCTGGGAAAGGGGAGTCATGGTCCTCAGTAGTGTGGCCACTGGTGTGTTGTTGTCCTTCCTGAAGCAAACAATTCCCTCACCCGTGCTCACGAAAGTGATGCTAACCAAATGCAATGGGGGCCGGGGAGAAGAAATTTCAGGGAATTTTGGGGGGACGTTGGTGGGAGGGAATAGAATGGGGGAATAAGAACGGTTAATGGGGAGGGTATGATCAAAGTACTTTGCATGTATGCATGAAACTGTGAGAGAATAATGCAAAAATACTGTGCACAGTATATTTCTTACGGAATTTAGTGCCAGGAAAAAAAGTGTACCTTTCTAAATAGGTGCATTATACCTTTATGATCAAAAGAGTTCACAACTTATATATGCTAAAAATTAAAAATTAAAACAATGATCATCATCATTATCATAGAAGAGTTCGAAAGTGCTCTGTATGGGCCACTAGCAATGAATCTGATGACTGGACAGCACAGGGAGCCCACATTAGCATCCTCACCCTGCAGTTCTGGTTGATTCCTTTGCTCAATGACTTCACTTTCCATATTTTTCTTTTTAATTTAATATTTTAAATTCATTTATTCAGAGCACACATGCTCACTGCTCCTATCCATGTTCACCGCTCCTCCCTCCCTCCCTCTTTCCCCTCCTTCTTTTTTTCCTTTCCCCCCTTTCTTGTTCCTTCCTCCCTCCCCCACCCCCCGCCACTGCACCACTGCCCTCTTCTTTTTCTTGAGACAGGACCCTCCTTGCTAAGTAGCTTGAGCTGTCGTCAAACTCTCCATCTTCCTACCTTAGTCTCTGAGTACCGGGGCCACAAGCATGTTTCATCATGACCAGCTATACTCTTTATTGAATGCAGTGTTACCATATACTAGGTCTCAGAGACTCAGGGCCTGATAGCTCAGGGCTGTCCATTCCAGCCACTCTGAAGGCTGAGGTAGGAGGATCACAAATTCAAGGCCCACTGAATAACTCAATAAGGCTTTTGTCTTGAAATAACAAGCAAAGTAGAACTGGGAACCTAGCTAAGTAATAGAGTCCTTGCTGAGCGAGCATATGGGAGGCCCTAAGTTTACTGTCCAGAAAAGAGGAGGGAGGGAGGGACAGAGACACATAGAGAGAAGAGAGGAGAGAGAGAGAGAGAGAGAGAGAGAGAGAGAGAGAGAGAGAGAGAGCTTGAAGTTGTGAAGAGTATGAACCCTCCTAAGGCAAGCACATTAGAGACATTATATCCAGTCTCTACCACAGAACAGTGCGGGCCTATAGCCCCCAGGAAGGAAATATGGAATGGGAGCTACAGGTGTGACTCCGGTGGATCAGTTGTTCTGATGCAGTTGACCAGGAGCTTGGGGGCTCTCCCACGCTCCCTCCACCGGAGTCTGAGGGAAAGCTGGAGTCTGAGGGAAAGCTGCCGTCCAGTCACTGCTTCCTGGAGCTCTAGACCCTTATCTCCACTCTTCAAGCTAAGGCTTCTTCCTTTCAATAGTCAGGCTCTCGTGGAGAAAGGATGAAAGTTGGGGTGATGTTTTCACTTCATTTTGTTGCTGAGAGGAATCACTCCGACTTAGAGTCACTTGGGGAGGAAAGTGTTCCTTTGGTTACCACCCCCGGGTCCCGGGACATCCTTGAAAGAAGTCTGGACCAGATCTTGAAGAAGAAACTGACAAAGGGATGGTGCTTTCTGCTTGCTTCTGGCTAGCTTTCTTAGGCAGCCCAGGACCACCCTTCCTAAGAAAACTGCTCCTCCCACCGTGGGTGGGGACCTTTTAGTAAAGCCAGACTATTCCAGTACAAACACCGTCCTCAGACCGGCCAGATCAAGCCACTTACTTAACTCCTTTCAGTTGATCCTAGGCTATGTCAAGTTGGCAGTCGAGGCTAGTGCGGACAGGTAATATACTATTTCCTGGATGCTGTCGTCCGAATATGAGGTCCTCCGAGTCTCAGGAGGCACGGCAAGGCTGCCCTCACACAACAGAAGGAAGCACCACCCTCGCGGCTTCTGAGAGCTCCCAGGTGACTGCATTTTGTACAGTCAGCTCAAGGACTATGTCCAAAGCACCCACTGCTCACTGAAGTATTGTGAAGCCACCAATAAAGACCCCACGTGACAAGGAAAGCAGTCTTGAGAGGAGGAAGGGGCAGATTCCTAAGTGCTCACTGGCATGCTGGATTCAGCCATGCCTGAAGGCATCCACCCTTGGAATTCTCAATTATCTTAGGAAGAAAGATCAAAGTATTGCCCACTTTGGGGGGATGACATTAGCTATACAGCAAAGGACCCCACATGGTAGACCTCCAAAGTTCTCTTACTAGCTCACTCAGTTCATACACTAGAGACCTGGGGTGGGCATTGGTTCCATGGCCTAGGCCTTGGAAACAGAGAAAATCATTATCCATGACCGACGATGTTCACCTTTCAAACATAGAGGCCGCATTTGCTGTCCTTACTCTAAGTTTTCTCTCCACCGTGGAAAGCGAGATCTCTTATTCCTCTGCTATCTCTCTGCTGGCTTCCAAATATTCCTTCTACAGTAGATCTTTGTCTTGACACTGGGTCTGCCAGCCATGACCAAGTAAATTCAACCAGCTCCAGGGGTTCAGTGAGCATCATCCACACTTAACAACGTCGTGTTGGACAGGGCCTGCAGCTGAAGCTTCTCCACAGGCCCATAGTAGGACCCAGTGAAGCTAACATCACCAAGGGGTAAGGAAGGGCTTCCAACCTTGGGGCCCTGAAAAGGGGCTACAAGTAAAGGCCGTAAACTTCAGACTTTGTTTCTGAAGATGACCGCTAAGTCCTGCTGGAGTGGCTGGGCTGGAGGGAGGAGTCCTGAGTTTGGCCCAAGCTCTGCCCATAGCCAGTTCACTAAGCATGAGCCAATCATCTGTGCTTCATCAAACCAGAATGCTAGGCGTATTGGAGCTCGGCATGCTGGATCCTTGCCACGCTGGGCCTCTGTTCATTTACAGTCTTCAGATGGCACAAAACTCAAACAGGCTCTGTTCTACCAGCTTCCCATCCAAATTGCTCTGAAAACCAGAGTGATCTAGTTTTTTCTTCTTCTTTTTATTTTATTTTATTTTTTGGCAAGGAGTACATGCTTAGGAGCCAAACCTGGCCCGAATGGACATGAGGCTATTTATAGTCCCTATTATCCCATTTGGTGTGAGTATTTATACATTTCATCAAGAGAATATTAATGGGTTTGTTTACAGGGTGCTGGGCCAGACTCCACTGGGAATGTCTGGGAGACACAGAACAGGCACCAGATTATATTGCTTTCATAATATTAAAAATGTCCGAATACCTCAAAACTTCTACCCACTTCTCCAATGGTGAATAAGTCCTACAGGTCTACACCAAGGTAGTGTGTAGCCAGGGCACCTGCCAAACTTCCCAGGAATAATTAATGGTTCACAAAGCCTGCCTATGCCCCATCTCATCCATGGCCATAAATCTCTCTACACAGGTTAAGAATCAGATTGTACAATTATGTACTAGGTCATTTTAGTCATCAATGGACATTATGGATGACAAGGGCCCAGGATTACAATGGAGTTGAAACTCCCTGTGACCTAGAGTCATCCCATAACTGGGTGCAATGTTTGCAGCATAGATCAGCATATTGATGACTGTTTAGCATTGGAGCTGGGAGACAGCTCAGTTGCTCAAGTGTATGCCATGTCCGAATGGGTTTGCGTCCCCAGTACCCATGTAAAAAAGGTCAGGGTGGTGACACATATCTATGATGCCGGCCCTGGGAAGGCTATCACAAGAGGTTCGCTGAGGCTCACTAGCCACTCATTATAGCCAAGGAGAGAGCTCCAGGTTCAGTGAGAGACCCTGTGTATTAGATGCCTTGTTGCTGTGATAAAAATATTTGAAAAAAAAAAAAAAAACTCAGAAAAGAGGGGTTAGTTTTGGGCTCACAATCCAAGAGTGAAGTGTTTCGTGGTGACAGGAGCTTGAGACAGCTGTATCAGCAGTCAGGAAGCAGAAGGGGGTCTGAGACACCAGACCATGCGAGGCCCGTTACCAATGTTTAGGATGGGTCTTCCCAGCTCAGATAACCTAATCTAGAAAAATCTCTCGCAGAAACACCCAGAGGTTTGTTTCCCTGGTGATTATAAATCTCATCAAGTTGACAGTGAGGATTAATCATCATCTTCTGCTGAAAAATTAAAGTGGAGAGCCAAAAAGATGGCTCAGCAGGGAAAGGTCCCTCCTGCACAAGCTTGGTGACCTGGATTTGATTTCCAGAAGAACCCACATAAAGACAGAATGAGAGAACCAACCCCGAGAGCTGTCCTCTGACCTCTGATGCCACCTCACGTACACACACACACACACACACACACACACACACACACGCGTGCGTGCGCACACACACACACACCACATGCATGCATACACACACACATGAAATTTTTTAAACAGAAGAAGAGCCATCAAGACTCTTGACATCAAGCAGAAGTACACACATATGCACAGATCCACACATACAAACATACACCCCACCTCCAAAGTTCAATATGTACACTTATCAATTATGGTCAATGTATAGAACTTGACAATGACAATCAATCCTATGTAACTAGCCTATATATTTATGATATTGTACTTTTTATCATTATTTTTGCTTACAAAAGTTTAGTGTGAAAAAGTGTGCCCCGGACTAAAGCTTGGGTGTGGTTTGAATGTCTCCCAGGGACTGTAATTGATTGACAGCTCCCTTCTCAGGATGTGGCCTAGTGGGTCATGGGTGTGTGCCCTCAGGAACTAGTTCTCACAGGACTCCTTGGTAGTTCTCAGGGAGTCTTGCTATAAAAGTGCTCTCTCTACCCGATTACCTTGTGACAATTCTCCCTGTCCCCATCACCATGTGCCTTGCATGGTGGCATCACATCAGACCAAGTGCCCTGTGATTTTTGGATTTTTAGTCACCAAATCTGTGTGCTTTCTAAAACCCCTTATTCTACTGACTTAGTTGCCTGGGACATTTGTTGCAGTAATTCAAAGGTTCACACCTGACCTGACAGCTTTACACAGCCCAGCACCTTGTCTTTTGATGGCAGCAGGCAGCCATGTCACGTGACTGACCCAGACCTTTTAGGCATGTCTAAGTATGCTCTCTGATGTTCACACAGCCATGGACCCACCTGTTTCTCAGCACATGTCCCTAGCCTTAAGCAACCCATGCTTGCAATCTTTCAGCTTCTGTAAAATCCTGCCTAGCCTACGGTACCTTTACTCTAGCTGTGACTGGTCCCAGGTCATGTCTGTCCTTCCTGAAAACGTTCCCTTCCTTGGGGCCCCATTCTCAGCAAAAGATTGAGAGCAGATTTAGTAACAGTCATGTGGAGAGCAGATGAGAGGAGGGCCGTAGCTCAGTAGTACAGTGATTAACAGCCAGTATTATGAACTGCGGGTTCTGACTGAAATCACATAACTTGATGTAGTGGTTTCAAAAAATGTGGCAATGACCCAAAATCAGACACACAGTGAACCCGAGGTGTTTCTGCCAGTGTGACTTGTGCTGTATCACACGGTTCCTTGCAATACACAGCACACATGTGACACCGACAAGGACTGCCTGAAACACCTCGGCCGAGGCTCGGGACTCCTGTGAGCATGAGTTCCAGTCTTCCTACTGAGGGCAGAAAAACTTTTCTTATGGTTTAATTATGGAAAACAAAGGCTTAGTATTTTGCTCTTCCTTGCTAAATATATAAGTATCACATTAGTTCATCTTTGGGTTGTTCTGTAAGAGAACTTGTATAATTTTTAAAATTTTACTTTTAAATTTAAAAATTGTTTATTTTTACAAATTTTACACAAGAGTACTATATTTACATAATTTCCACATATATATGGCTGCCTCAATCTATCTATCTTTTATCTATCTATCTATCTATCATATATATATATGATTCTCTTTAGTGTTGCTCATAGATACATGTGTTTTGAGCTGTCCACTTGGGAGTGAGTAAGCCATCAGGGGATTTGTCCCTAGAGGAGACTGATTCTCCTTCTCTTATCAGCCATTGATTGTTTGGAAGTAGCTCTTCATCTAGAGGTGGGCCCATGTGAGGTTGTCCCTGTCCACATCAGCATGTCAACTGATGTCATTGCTCAGGCTTTGCTTAGGTGAGCATACTGTTGGGATGTCATGTGTATTGTTCCCTGTCATATATAGAAGACACTGTCTCACAGCAAATGTCCTGGTCCTCTAGCTTTTACAACCTTTCTTCCTCCTTGTCTTCAATTTTCCCTGATGCTCAGGGTAGGACTTGGGCTATAGATTCAGTTGTGAATCTCTGGCCTAGGCTCCACGTATTACAAAAAGAAGTTTCTTTGATGAGATGTGAGAGCCACCCTTATCTGGGTTGAAGGATAAGCATTTAGACTACAGCTAGAAATTATATTGGGTTAGGAAAGGGTATCGGCAGTAGGGTCTCCTCTTGGCCTATGGCCTCCAGCTATGGAGAGTTGGCTGATGAATTCTCCTCTACTGAGAGAGCCTTAAGTCTAAATAGACAACTGTTGGGTACCCCCAAGATAAAAATGCCACTATTGCACGGCAGGAGCTACCTTGCCAGGCTGGTAATTGTTGCGGTTCATGGGCTTGACAGCTTTTTTTCTCCTGGCAGCTTTCGCAACACCTTCTGATACTATGAGACCCAGTCTACAGGTAGCTCCAACTGGATTTCTCCAAGACCTGTATCCAGTGTGCAATGTCTTCAGTAATTGGCTCTTACTTTCAAGTTAAGGAAGGCAACCAAGGCCAATGGCAATGATCTATACTGTTTGGAGAGGGTTATTGTGCTAATAACTCCTTCTAGCACTGGGGTTTTTGGTATGTAGTCTATACGGTTTTTGTTGTTGTTGTTGTTTGTTTGTTTGTTTATTTGTTGTTTTTTGTTTTTTTTCGGCAGGGGGTAGGGGAAGATTACTATCCCATAAGATACAACTCTATGTGGGAATACTTTATTTTAAAAATTGCTGTTTGGGGGCTGGTGAGATGGCTCAGTGGGTAAGAGCACCCGACTGCTCTTGCGAAGGTCCGGAGTTCAAATCCCAGCAACCGCATGGTGGCTCATAACCATCCGTAACGAGATCTGACGCCCTCTTCTGGAGTGTCTGAAGACAGCTACAGTGTACTTACATATAATAAATAAATAAATCTTTAAAAAAAAAAAAACAAAAAAAATCTTAAAAAAAAATTGCTGTTTGAATTGCCTAGTTTTGTTTCAGACACATAAAAAAAACATTGTTCAATGAATTGTAGCTTGGGATGAGGACGGAGTTTCCAACAATTTCTGAGATGGTCCTAAGCATGCTTCTGCCATTTGTATTACATGTCTATGTGATGAGGCAATATCAGCACTGGTAATTATAAAATCAAAATATGAGTCAAGTCTGAAAAATGGTGAAGATATCCTACATCCTGCAGTCAGACTTGGCTAAGATTCCATTTGTTCTTTCTGTCGTCTTAGGGTGTATATGCATGCACACACATGATGTGTGTGCCTGTTTGTGTGTACACGTGCATGTTTGTTTGAATGCCCGAGTGAGCGCACACATGCAGGTCAGAGGGCAATCTCTAATGTCTGTCCTCACCTCCCACCCTGTCTCAAGGTGTCTTGCTGCTGCTTGCCAAGTTGCCTGACCTTAAAGCTTCCAGGAATTCTCCACTTTGCCTCCTATCTTGTCACAAGATTGATGGCACTACAGATGCATGATATTGTGAGCATCTTTTACATGGGCTCCGGGGGACTGAACTCATGACTTCATGCTTGCAGAAAAAGACCTTCCCCCCACTAAGCCATGTCTTCAGTCAAGCCTTAATGTAAAAGTAAACTACCTCACTCCTCTTATTTATATGCGAATTTGCTTTGGTCTTTAATAATAAAATTATATGGATACCAAAGAATTGTTTTGGGATAAATTTGTGATTCATTTCCAGTGAGTGTTTGGTTTGTGCACTTATTTTACATACTTACATGTGTGGGAGCACACAAAAATTTCTTAGGCGGGAGGGGGTCAGGAGTGGAATGAGTTTAAGCCTTCCCTGGCATGTACAAGACCCTGGGGTGCATTCCCTGATGGCAAAACAAACAAAGCAACAACTGTGTTACTCTAGGGTCTGTCACGATGCATCTGTCTCTGTGCAAACTCAAGTTCACTGTGCATGTTTTTAACTGGGATTTAACAAGTTTTCTGTGTCTATGCTCGCTGACCCTACAGATACCATGAGATCATACGGTGCTTGAGTTTTTGTCTTTATTTCATTTAGCGTAACGCCATTAATGGTCATCCGCACTATCATATATGACAAGCTTTCTTTCTTTTTTTTTTTTAAAGATTTATTTATTTATTATATGTGAGTACACTGTAGCTGTCTTCAGACACTCCAGAAGAGGGTGTCAGATCTTGTTACGGATGGTTATGAGCCACCATGTGGTTGCTGGGATTTGAACTCGGGACCTTTGGAAGAGCAGTCGGGTGCTCTTACCCACTGAGCCATCTCACCAGCCCCATGACAAGCTTTCTTTCCTTTTTGAGTCTGGCTACTATTTCTCCATATGGCTACACAACAGTACAACAGCTCCTTGGTTCAAGGCATCCTCCCTGCCCATGATGCTACAACCCAGATAGTCAAGTCTCCTCCATCCACGGCTGTCACAATTGCCTATGACCAACGTACAGCTTCCTGTGTGCTTAGTTTAAGTAATCGCTAAGTAACTCGCGGTACCCAAGGAACACCGTACAGCAGGAGCCGTACAATATTGCTTAAGGCACAAAGGCAGCAAGACATGCCTGCACATGGTTAGTATAGACGCAGTTTTTCTAAGGAACATCTCCTGACTTTGGAGTACGAAAGCACAGGTAGGAGGGCTGAACATACTTTGTTGCCCATTCATTCATCACTGGACACTGGTGCCGTCGTGGCTATCATGAATAAAGCTGCTGTGAGCATGGGTGTGCATAGGTGTACCAGAACAGGCACATTTTAAACCTCTCGATTTGTCCGTTCCTTATGAGTTGACTCCTCTGTCCTCTGCCTTCAGTGCAAGAGAAGAGGAGGAAGCAGTGCCAGGTGAAGAAGAAGGGTGAGAGCCGAGGAAGCAGGAAGTAGGAGCAGAGGCTTGCCTTCCCTTCTCTGGAACAGGAAGTAGCAGGCCTGAAGATCCCAGACCGGTAGAGCTGGATGACCTGTGGGTTTGAAGCTATGCATGGAGCTAGTGACAGCCTCTTTGGGCTTATAGGGAAACGACCATTTCCCAAGTGTTTCGGACAGTGCTTCAGTCCATATAGTGTCTAGGTAGAGCGTCTGAGCGGTTGCCCTTGGCATTTTGCAGCAAACAGTCCACATGTCCAGGACAGGACAGAGTGAACGTGCTTCAAGGGCTGATAAGTAAGCAGAAGTCTCCTGTCAGGATGAAGAGGACCCCTGGGAAAGAAGCATACCACCAGGGTATGCAGGCCACAGGCGGTGGCAGTGAGTAAATCAAGATGCTCCTGACAGACTGGACAGGGCCAGACACCACAAGCCAGAGAAGCGACAGCAGCTTAAGGATCAGGGTGTCATCCTGCACAGCAGACAGGTATTCAGAATCTCTCTGCACTGCCACCAGAGAGCTAGCTCCTGTTCCCATCTATGCCCTGATCCCCAAGGGAAGCGAGAGTTGTCTCCAAGGAGATTAAATCTCCCGGTGAACTGGACAGAAATGGGCTTGCATCTTCATACGGAAGGACATAGGGTACTCCGTAAGTGCTGCTGGGGGTTGTGTCTAGGTCCTCCGCCCAGCCAGAAAGTCTCATTTGTAGCTGCAGGTTCACAGAAAACCTCTCTGCTGTGGGAGGACTGTTGCCTAGGAGACAGTCATCAAACCTGGAGCCACCTGGAAGGTTCAGAGGCCCAGCCCCCTTGCCTGTAAGTAACTACCATAGCACAAAGGCCTAGTCTCCCCTCGTCAGGATTGTGCCCTAGAGTGTACCAGGCAAGAGCTGGCTACACCTGACATTAAACTACACAGTTCCTCTCCTGTCCCTTTGCTGTCCCGGTGAGCCTGTGAGTAAAATCTCGGTCTCTCACACTGCTGCTAAGAAAAGCCATCCAAGATGTAAATGTTCCAAGGCCTAGGCTGTGTCTCCCTGTACCCCACAGGGTAAAGATGTCTAAGAAAAAGCACAGATGGGTTTTGCTTGTTTTGACGAGTGAGAGTAGTGAGAGTGAATCTGGGCTTCCACCGCATACATTAAGGTCCCTGGGCAAAAGTCATTTTTATGAGCAGTTGGCAGACCCTGACTGTCTACCTGTATGCCTGTTGCACACAGGGCTGTCTGAGGGTAGTTGTACTTGTCTGTAGCACATACCACCCAGGAAGTTGTTTCTGACCGCGCCCCCCCCCCCTTGCTCCCAAGGCCAGGTTGAGGGACTTAGCAGATAAAAAAATACAAGCTGCTTACTCTTGGGAGTTGAGGCACGAGGATGGAACACGTAAGGCTAGCCTGGGTTACATGGGAAGACCCTATCTCAAGAAAAAAAAAATTAAATCAGATACACATTCAATAACTCTGCAGTATAGGTGGGAAGGCCCAATGGACTTCCGTTGAAAACATTATTGGGTGTTTAAGTAGGCATCTTTTAATTTTCTTTACAAAGTTCTATTCATGTGTGTGTGTGTGTGTGTGTGTGTGTGTGTGTGTGTGTGTGTGCGCGCACTTATGTCTCTGTATATATGTACACATTCAGATAGCTGTTCACAGTGGCCAGAGGAGGTGACAATCCCCTGGAGCTGGGATCCTGGCAGTTATAAACTGCCCCAGATGGGTGCTGGGAACCAAATTCAAGTCCTCTGTAAGAGCAGCATGTCCTTTTAACTGCCAAGCCATCTCTCCAGCCCCATAACTGGGCCTGTTGTGCTCTTAAGATACATTTTAAAAGTTCAAATAATGTCCCTCCAAGCCCTCCGTATCCCCTCCATTAGACCCCTCCATACCTCCCCGCTCCTATCCCTACTTCGGTCACAATCGAATGGTTGACCTCTTATTTCTTTCATTATTGTAGTCGTTTCTCTTGCCACCCTCCCTCACTCGGATTCTCAGAAGCCCCTAGAGCTGCCTCTGCTTCTGACCCAAAACAGCGGAGCTGCAGATGTCAGAAACCTCCCTCTGGGACTTGGCTCCTGATTTGACCTTGAGCCTTCCTCTCCACAGAGCAAGGGGGCAAATCTGGGGGACCTAGATGAGAGGACACGCCTAGAATGGAGGCAGGACCAGGCGTCTCTCAGAAGTCACCTAGCTGTCAGCAAGTCCCGGCTCATCTGGAAAGGAGGCCTGGTGCCAGCTGGGCTCACTCCGGGAATAGAAACGAAATAAAGACTGTGGGCAAGTGAGAGATGAGAAACCAAGTTGCACTGGCAAGTTCTGGTACTTACATGGATTGAGCAATTCAGATATGCCTGCCTCTTCACAGTCTCTGCCACACTTTGCTTCAAAATCAACGGATGGGTTGATCTGGGGAAATGGAGGACCGGAGCGGTGAAGACCAGTGTGTCTTCTCAGTAAAAGACACAGGCGGGCTATACACTGAGGGCTGGGAGAGCTCCAGAGCCAGTCTTTCCAGGGCAATCTTAGCAGATGCTGTCCCAGCCCTGCCACTGGTCCTTCAGGACCCAAGAGTTCCCCAAAGACAGAGCCTGTGGCTCTGTCCATGGGTGGGAGTATTACCCAACCAGGGAGGAATGGACAACACACACCTATTCCCTTAGGTAAGACAACTCCAGTCTCCCAAATGTCCTCAGGGGACACACTGCTTAGGGAAATAGCCTGCTTTGTAGCCAGCTTCTCCATCCTGTCTTGTGTTCTGACTTCCCTACTGTGTGACAGGGATCCCTTCCCAACTTCTCAACTTCAGAAAATGTCCTTGATATGAGTAGCACACAGGACATCACTGTCAGGTCCTACCAAACGTACATGGCAGTCTCGCATGGAAAGAGAGCCACAAACACTGGGAACTTAAGTCCTGAAGTTTGGGGCCATAATAGCCCAGGGTTATGGGGGAAGGGTCAAGGGAGCTTTAATCCCTGATCCCTCAAACAGGACAAGCAGGAGATGGCTATCTCTCCATTTCCAATAATAATAATAATAATAATAATAATAATAATAATAATAATAATAATAAATAAGCCAGCTCCCCACCATCAACCCTAGTAAGAATTTAGTACCCTGACAATTCTCAGGTTTTACTCCTTGTTTGAACTTATAAGGTCCCCATCCCTTATAGTCCCTGAGTGTGTAGAAAAAGCATTTTCCAACACTCCTGCCCTGGTCAATGGTATATAGCCACACAAAACTTATTCCAGAGACCTTAGCTACATCCCCAGGGGCATAAATACCCACCCTGTCCCTAATAAATGGAACCAGTTACCTCCTGAGTTCCTGCACTGCACTCTCCCATGCCTGGCTAAGCTTGCCTCCCTCCAGTTCAGCTTGGTGCTCCCTGGGCCATACTACTGAAAGGGAAACAGACACAGGATGGCTCTGAAAGACCAGAGGCGGGGCTGGGGCAGCATCTGCTAAGTTCAGTCTGGTTCTGAGTCCTTGCTTTGGAGGAAAGACCTGTCTCTGGAGTTTCCCTAGCTCTGAGCTTATAGCCCACCTCTGACCAGCCCCCACCATCGACCAATAGAAGTCTGGGAACCGGCTATGGGTTAGGTTCTCAAGGACCCAGAAGCCTAAGAAAACAGCTAACACTGTTGCAGGTTTAGATGCAAAGACCCATCCAGGATCTCTTTCTGGGTCACCAAGACTGAAAACAAAGACCTTCCTGAAATAAATAACTATCAGAAGGCTGGTTGGGTCTGGCTTCAGAAGGAAAGCCCCCATGGGAGCTGTGTTTTAAACTTGTGTGGAATTCATAAGAGTTCCCAAGAACATACAGGAAAGGATTTCTCAACTACTGCGATCTCTTTAATTGATGGCCTTATCCTTGGAGCTCTTTTGCAAATGGTAAGAAGCAGTGAAGCCATTTCTAGACATCTGCAGGTTTATAGCCTTTTGATTCAGTAGGGAAGATGACCCCAGAAGCTATCACAGGTTCAAAACCAGGCTGGGCAACACTGAGTCACAAAACAAAACAAAACAAAACAAAAATCTGAAAGGGAAGCTGGGGTGTTTCTCAGCAATAAAATGCTTACCTAGCAAATATAAAACCCTCAAGACTAGATCATCAGGTGTAGAGATAGAAGAAGTCTTAGTCCCATGATCTTTTTTGAAAGCAGGACCGTTAAACACCTATTACAGTTAGGGGTAAGTGACAAACGCAAAAGCCAGAAGGAACTGGCAAGAGAAGGCAATTAACCTGGGAGGAAAAACAGTGCAGGGGCAATGGTTAGTGGGGATTGGAATTGCATCTGAGACAGAAGTTACAAAATCAGTATGGACTCCGGCTGAGCAGGATCCCACACTCCATCTGAAGGTCACCTTCTCTCTGAAAAGTTGGTCTGACTTTGGGAAAGTTTGACCGAATTTGTGGAGCTTTTTGCCAAGAAGTCCAAAATTTAAAAATTTAGATTTTTATGCACAAGTTTCCATTTTGTTTGTTTTCTTGCTTGCTTTAGACAAAATCTTGCTATGTAGCCCAGGCTAGCCTAGTACTTGCTATGTAGCTCAGGCTAGCTTCAAACTCCCCAAGTCCCCCTGCCTCAGCCTTCCAAGTACTAGGATTACAAGATACCATCATGCTTGCCTCAAATTTTGGAGGACAGGAGGTGTTTATTTTGCTTTCCTTTGAGACAATGTAGCCTAGGCTGGCCTCTTTAACTTTCTATGTAGCTAAGGATGAACTTGAGTTCCTGATCTGCCTCTGCCTCCAAAGTGCTAAAATTATAGTATGTGTTATCACACAGAACAGCAACTTCTTTTTCTTTTGTGACAAGATCTTGCCAAGCAACAATTTGCTTTCAACTGGCCTCAGACTGAGATGTTCCTTCTCTTCCAGCTGCCTGAGAGCTGGAATTACCAATATGTGCCATCATGCCTGCCTTAAGTTGCCAAATTTTAACTGTTGGCCAATAACTTGCATGTTTGTAACACAGATGCAACCAAACCAATCTACATCACTAGTTTCCCTCTGTTGTTGCAGACTTTGCTTCCAGAGGAAATCGTGTCATTTGTATTTATAAATACAACTGGACATCATACATTCAGTTACTGTAGACCAGGTATCTTGGGTTAAGAGTCCTTTCAAGTAACTCTTGAAGTCCCATCTCCTAGGAAACCTTCACTTTGGATTGGTGCTTTCCTCTTAAACTTTGGACGAAGCTGCTTTGGGATAGTTTTGCTCTTCCCTGTGAAGCTGTCTACAACCAGGTAACCACCGCTCTCACCTCTCCCCCATGCTCCTCTCAGTGAGATGCACATCCTAGTGGTCCTGCCCTGAAGATGGCTGGGTCTCCAGACCTGCAAACCTGGCTTAGCATTCCATGCTCAGGTTCCAGCTCATTCAGAGTCCCCTGAGCTCTGGTGTGATCTGGATGTCTTTCCAAGGCTCTGGTGGGACAAGTGTGCAGAAGGTACTCCACTCAGATCTAGTCCTCTGCATGGAATTTGGGTAGAGCCATCTGGGAGTGACTGAGCACACATGCATGGTACCTGTCTTCCTGTATAGGGAAGAACTGAGGGAGCCATTTGCATATCTCGTGACCCCAGCCATTTCATCTGCACAGTGAATGCTGCTTGATTCACTCTGAGTGGCAATGTGAGACAGAAGCCACACCAAGACACAGATGGATGGGCGACAAGTAGTTGGTTTGCTACTCAATGGCTGGACATCTTGCACTTGACACACACACGCAAACACACACACACACATACACACACAGACACAGACACACACAGACATACAGACACACACACAGACACACACACAGACACACATACACACACACACACCTGCAACCTCCATTCTGGCCGCCACCAAAGAAGTCCTTATTCTAGAAGGGCCAGGACTGTTGCCATTTCAGAATCAGCTTAACACCCCCATCAGAAACACATTCTAGCCAGCTTGATAGATAAGGGAACAGGGCTAAAGAGTCTAATAGCATATTTAAGGTTATATACTTGATCAGAAGTCACAGCTTGATTTTTGTGTTTGGAAAATTACTTGTGACTTGAGCCAACTAAACAATAGCTGTTTTTTCTCCTCCCTGTGTGGTCCAGGATCAAGTTTATGCCAGGTCACTGAATAGCCCATTGGAAGGGCCCAGGCTCAGTGGGATCTCAAAGCTCCATTACCAAAGCAGCCCATATAACCACACCATAAGTTCTTTAGTAGGAAACAGGCAGTGCTGTGCTCTGGAAGTGTTAACTCTCCCTCAGTTCCCACCCCCTGCCTAGCATAGTGTGTGGCACGGCACGCTCATAGCCCTGACTCTCCCAACTTTGACTAAGCATGATCTTGTTTAGCTTCACAGTGACGTCATCTTAATGGTTGGGTGGCTGTGTTTTCATAAGACGAGACCCATGGAGCCTTCTACACGTTTCACCGCCTTCCTCTGGCTTGCAGCAGTAGGAGGTGGATTCCAGGCTAGGCTAAGGTTCTCTGAGTACCCCTGCTCCTCACAGGGTCCACATTGGAGCTGGTGAGCAGTAATTCAAGGTGTGCCAAGAAAAACAACAGGCACCCTCCAGACAGAAGAAACAGATGGGGAAGGGTGGTATGGGTGGGGGAGATTCCCGATAGTGCAAGAAGATGCTTATACACAGTACGAGGCATGGTCCATCGAACCCTACAGGAACATTCCCAGACATAGCTAGTCACGAGTCTTGACCAAGTCACTTGCCCACTTTTTCTTGGCCTTGGTTTCATCTATAGCAACGCTAACATAACCTGAGTTTCATTCATGTTTCTGGCTTACAACTTCTTCTTCAAAGGTCCAGAGACAATGTCATCTTCCCAACCTCTAGCTGCTCATAAAGACGTTCTCCAGCTCACCTCCCCTGATGGCAGAGTCTAAGCCTTCCTCATTCCAGTGGTCTCTGCCCGTCTCTGGGGGGGGGGGGGGAGGAGGAACACTGCCGAGAGACGCCCTACTGGGTTCCCTGCCCTTCCCACAACCTCTGCACATAGTTGTGTACGCCTCCGTTGTGCCTGTGTAGCAATGTCTCCAGAAAAAGACAAAACCCCAAAATGTCTGGGTAGGCTTCAGGAGGACCCCAGACGGCTCAGCAGCGGGAGGGCGGAGCCTCAGAGAGGGACAGAGGCTCTGCATCCTCGCCTGCCCCAGCAGCCTTTCTTCTGGGTCCCTACTAATAATTTGCATAACAAACGGGGAACTTGTTTTCCTGAGTTTTGAGGGCCTCTGGGGCATGGCCCGTCTCTAGGTAAACCACGTCAGCAGTGCACTGGATTAGACCCCCCCCCCCCGCGGCTATCCTCTGCTTCAGCCCTGACAGCTTTTGTGAGAAACCCTTCCACAGGTTTGAGTCACAAATGTCTCCCTTCGCTGGTTGTGCCGTGAGAGCAGGGGAAACCCAGACAATTTGCTACTGGTGGAGTTAGACTAACGATCTCTCTCTGCTGCCTCCTCTCCTTCCTGAACTCTTGAGGAGCCAGGCTGTTCCCGCTCATCTAAGGCTCTGATGCGTCCTGTGTAACAAAAGAGCTGATAACTTAGGAGGCCAAGTCAGTGACACCTAGACTTTCTCAGCAGTCCTTTAAGGAACACTAACCTTCCTTGATCTAGGATGCTGGGAATGGAGCATGCCTTGGCTAACTTTTAGGTTTCTTTTCATCCTAAAGTTTAATTTAAGGACCTCTCTGAGGTTCGTTCTCCTGTGGTTTTGGAGGTCTGATTTGCAGTGGGCTCTTTGGAACTTACAAAGACCCTGTCTGCCCTCTGATCTCCCAGCCAACAGGGGACCTCCATACCAGCTCTCATGACTAACTGGGGTGAGGGTTTTTGTTGTTGTTGTTGTTGTTGTTGTTGTTGTTGTTTTTCTTCTTCCTCTCCAGTAAGAAAAAGAGACCTTTTTCTGCTATCATTTCACGTGGCTTGGAAGAGACCAACCCACCGTTTGGCTTCAGGGAGTCACAGTGAGCCAGGCCACAGGAGAACACACCCACTTCCCCATAGTAACTTCTGATGGAAAGTCTGGGAGAGGAATGGTACCCCTTTTCTGCTGGGGTTGCTTAGTGCACAGGGGCAGGATATCTCTTCTAGGGAGTAGATCTTGCCAGAGAGATCCTTAGGAGAGGAAGAACTGGGGGTGTCTAACACCCTTCTTGACATCAATACTTGAGGGCCTGAATATAGTCAGTCCCAAAGACCTAATGTGCTCCCATCAATTCCTCTTCCTCCTCCTCCTCCTCTTCCTCCTCCTCTTCCTCCTCTTCCTCTTCCTCCTCTTCAGTACTACAGATTCAATCCTGGGCTTCACACATGTTATACAAACACAGTCCTATTGAACTATGTCCTTTCTCCCCCCCCCCCTTTTTTTAACTTGAGTTAGAGTCCAAGTTGCCCAGGTCAACCTCTAGCTATACACATAGTCTGACAGCTCTTAAATTTATGATCTTCCTGTATCAGGCTCACAAGTACCTAGACTTGCAGGACTGTATCACAACATCCAGAAAATTCTTTTAAACTACAGATGATCCTTGACTTATGTGTTTACATCCCAATATGCACACTGTAAGTTAAAATTGCATTTAAGAACCTTATTTGCTGAACATCATGACTTAGTGTTCCTTAATCACGTTCAAACATATTAGCACTAAGTTGGACCAAACTAAAAGATAATTTCAATAAGATGAGGAATATCTCAAGTATGCTATTGAGTGCAGAATCCTGTACAGTCTCTGGTTTCCTCTCATGATTACATGTGAATAGATGGCTGTCTGAAGCTGAAGTTCATGACCCTTGCCCAGCATCCCAAGAAACAACTGGATCTCACGGCATCTGCCTAGGAAGAAATCCCAGTTCAGAATTCCAGGTGCGACTTCTACTGCGTGCATGTGGCGTTCACACCATCATCAAGATGGTTGGTGGCACTTGGTGCTCTTGCAGAGGACCCTGGTTTGATTCCCAGCACCCAGATGGTGCCTCGCAGCCAACTCTAACTCCAGTTCCAGTGGACCTGGTGCCTTCTTCTGGTACTGGTGGGCACGACGCATGCATGTAAGACACAAATGTGCATGCCGGCAAAAATTCTTATAAAAAATTTTAAGCGTTTCTAAAAGATTGAAATATCCTACTTCAAACCATTGTATGTGAGAGACGATGTGCAGTTTGAATTTGGTTTCTAATCCTATAACTGTGAAAATCTCACCCACCAATTTTACAAGGGGTGGGGAGAAGAGCATAATTCGAACCAAATGTTAAAGAAAAGAAGGAATGTGTGGCCGTGTTAGAGAGTAGGGTTGTGGGTTGGGATATGTGTATATATATATATACATATATATGTGTGTGTGTGTGTGTGTGTGTGTGTGTGTATAATTTCCTGAGAAGACATGAACAAGGATGTATTTACCTCAGATAAGCTACTAACAACAAACCAAAGAAACCACTCCACCCAAGACCAACTTGGTGATCCAATGAGTTTAATTGATTACTCATAAGGGCATGGGGAACTTACAGGGTGTTACACCACTGCACTGTGTCTACAAGCCCCCTAGCAAGCCTAACTTCTTAAACAGCATGGGGGAGGCAGAGAAAGGCCCCACTCCTGACGCATCTCCTCAGAGTCTCATGTACGGCCTCATGAGCTGCTTCAAGTCCTGCGTGTCAGCTGTCTTTCCTGAGCCTCGTGAGTCTTTTTTTCTCCTCCAAGAAGAAATGTTAGTGGGTCTAAACTTGCGAGGGGCCTGTTGAGGATAATCATAGCTGCTGACTTTGAACCATGAGTGGCCACATCGTGCCTGGAGAACAGAGTCCCACAAAAGGTAGTCACACTATGCTATTGTGTGGGTGCCTGTGTGACAGGGAAGGGGCGAGTATATGAGGCTTAGCAGGGGAGGGTAATGCTTATTACCTCAAGAGAAGGAATTCTACTGGGTTGGACTGGGGACAAACCTAAGAGTAAAGTCAGCCTTCACGGGTTGTGTTCTGTGAGTGCCCGCTGACCTGCAGTCATGGCTCTCTTGCGGCTGCCTTAAGAATGAAGTCTTAGGCTCCATTCAGACCCAGCAGGTCTGGATTTAAGGGGCCCCCAAAGGTTGGAGGACAGTGGGGACTCTGCCTATCTGTAGTACCCAGGTTTGTCTGCAAAGGAGGCTCCCCAGGAATCTTTCCTCCTGCTACGAGCTTTCTGATCACCCCTCTCCCCTTTATCTCAGCTTGCTCCATAGCTTGGCTTGATCAATGTATGAGGTGAGAACAACTGGTATCTTCTACATTCTCCCTCAGAGGCTAACTGTCGCATTAAAATATGATATCCCCCACGCCCACCCCCATGACAACCGTGTGACGAGGAAACTCAAGTTACCCCCAAAGGAATGCTGCTACCTGGAGGGACTGGAAACCTCAGGCATTTGAGTGAGGCCTACATGGGCCACCTAGTTCAGCTTTTGTTATAGCTGAATGCAGTTAAGTGAACCTGGCTGATGTCACACCAAGACGAGAGCCATGGAATTGAGAGGAATAAGCAACCTTTGCTGCGGTAAGCTCCTTGCCGGGGTTACCCGGGTACCCAGTAAGGGTACGGAAGAGCTGACCACCTCCCATCACTACAGCAGCTGCCTGCAGCATGTTCATTGGCTTCGATATGATTCTGGCTTATCCTCTCAGGCACTGTCCCAGGCATGAGGTGGCGGGTGTGAAGACAGCACCCACACTCTGGGAGAACTGAAACTCTTGGAAGATGCCAATAAATGAGGCGAAACAGAGATGATGGTTTCAGAAAGATGACAAATGACTTGCAGTGGGATTGGATACAGATAAACGAGGGCCTTCCTTCTAAGAGGAGACCTCTTCTGAAACCTTCCTAGTGAACTGTGGCCAAGAAAGGAGACCATGAGATGACCTAGAAAACAGTACCAGCTGGGAAGCAACACATGAAAATGAAAAGCCAGAGTCAGAGTATAGGCAGCCTGGGAATGGGGAGAGAAAGGGGGGGAGGGAGAGGGAGAGGGAGAGGGAGAGAGAGGGAGGAGGGAGAGGGAGAGGGAGAGGGAGAGGGAGAACATGACATCACAGAAGTGGGAGAGAGCTCATTAGTTAGTTGTAGCCAAGAATAGCAGTGTGATCTGAATTAAAATTTTAAATGCAGTTCTTTGGTCCCACTAGCCACCTTTTAAAGGTTCCACGACCCCAAAGGGCCTAGTGGCTGCCCCACTGGTCGGCACAAACAGAACAGACCCATCACTGAAGAATGCTGTATTGACCAGGGCTGGCTATCGAACACATCAGAATCAGACGCAAACTCAGATTTGAGCTCAAGCGGTTTGATCACGTGCTCTGGAGCCTGGTCCTCCATTAATTTTCTGGAGGTCTGCTTTCTTTTAGTTGAATAAGGCTCTTCAAGTTCAACAGTGGAGAACAGTTAAGTTCACCAACAATCAAGGTCAGTGACAGTGGCCCTGCGTGCCACATACTGAATAGGCTAGAGTCTTCCTTCGTATAGCAGTTCTAGAGTCTGTTCACTGGCTGCTCTGTAGCCTCATTTCTGCCACCAATTTGGGGCTCCCTGGTGTGAAAAAAAGCACAGGGCATGGCTACTATTTCAGGGTGGCACACAGAAGGGAAATTGCCACAATTAGACAAGGCTCATTTCCATTAGCATATTTTCTTCCTCAGCCCAGAGCATCTGTTGGTGTGGAAATACTTGCTTTGTGCCATCCCATCAGAAGGAAATGTCCAGGCACTGAAACAGGCGGTCTGTCGAGAAGCTGACACCATCTTGGACAAAGCCTATGAGGGGCTTAGAATATGGAATCAGGAAGACAATGTAAACTTGTCCAAAGGGAAGATTAAAAAAGGTTGACAGGATCACTATGCAACTGTGACCTTAGTCCTAGGGAGGTAGAGGCAGGTGGACCACTATATAAGACCCTGACTCAAAAAAATGGCCACACAAAAACAAAAAACAAACCCACAAACCCACAAACAAACATGTGTGTGTGTGTGAGAGAGAGAGAGAGAGAGAGAGAGAGAGAGAGAGAGCCAAAAAGATGTGATTAGGAAATGTTATTTGTGCAGGCTAAGAAAGTTGCCGCAAGTGGAAATGTCGGGGCTCCTTGACATGAACAAGACATGCGTTGCTACTGCATGCTTGTGACATCTTCTTGGGTACCTTAACATTGGGCCAGCTCTATAACCATCACCTTCTATGAAATGGGGACACTGGGGATCATGAGTCCAAAGTCAGCCATAGCTATAATCTTTTATGTTTTCTGAGAAAAGGTCTCATGTAGCCCAGGCTGGCCTAGAACTCTATGCAGCCGAGGATGACTCTGAATTCTTGGTCCTCTTCCCTCTACCACTTGAGTGCTGGGCTCACAGGCACGTGCCATTATGCCTGGCACCATAATCAAATTGATAGTTTTGTAAGAAAAATGGAAGAGTTTGAGTGTTGACTAATGCCCAGGCCTAGCTCCCTCGTTCATCCGCTCAGTGTGGATTAACCCTGTATCAGTCTAACCCGGGTAGCCAGCTTATGCTGCTGTGACCATGTGATGCCCAGCAGGTAGGTGTAACTGATCTCCAGGGTTCGTTCCAGCTCTGCCAAACTTACACAGACTACACCATTGTTACGGGAGGCCTAGCTTGTCCAGGCTCACACAAGTTAAGCAAGCTATGTAATTCGGAATTCTGCCATGTGAGATCTGGAAATGGTCTTTAAGATGCTTTGGTCTAACGTCCTACTGATGTTAAGAATCCCCATCCCCAGCCATGCTGACAGAAGGCCAGGCTGGCCTATGAGTTCATGCTTCAATTTCCAGAGCACTCTTGTTGGGGACAGTTAGTGCAGAGCACATACACATTTCAGGTTTACTCTCCTTCTTTCAGTGCACACCCAGCACAGAACACAGTCCTCGGTTCCTCTGATCATTTGTGGTGAGCATAAGAAAACCTAATTCTCAGATCAGTGCTAGGAATGAAGCACAGTAGCAGAAGCAAACGGTCTGGCATGTTCCCTGGCACCATGCTTGCTTCCTCCTTCTTCTCTGCCCATCACAAGCCCCTCTTAGCTTGGTAGCCAAAAGCTACCCGCAGGGAAGAATGCGCTCATCCAATAGCTGCTTATGGCCTTGGTAAAGGCTGGGCAATATCCTCCGGAGGGCTTGGCACCTGCAAATGTAGCCCCTCGGCCACAGGGATCCCTCAAGAGCGTGGCTGACCTTTACCTCGGTGATGGCCAGAGGCGGTTAACCTGCAGGAGGAGGCTCAGAAGGAGGCAGGTATGCCACAGCTATGTCAACATCCCCAAGGGGAGTTTGGGCTCGTTCCTGCATATTCCTGGCTACCAGTTGGGCCCATTCTGCCCTAGCGTGACACGAGGGCTCCACGGCAGCTGTTGGCCGTGTCCTGTTCCTGGGGGCCTAGGGACAAGGTATCAGTACTCACCAGCTACACTTGGTCAGGCAGTAGCAGGTTTCTTACTTGGATCTGTAACTGCAGGTGAGCTCAATGCGGACAGTAATATATACGCTGGGCCCTTGAGATAAATCAGTCCCAAGACCCTGAATGGGTCACATTGTGATGTCATACTACTACTGAGATAGCCCTTCTGTGGCAGCTTGGTACGAGCGAACAGGGTGGGACAAGAGGGGCTGAGAAGCAAACGAGATGTATCTACCTTGTAGAACATCAGCCTGTGAGACCGGGTGTGACATCACCTCTGCCCCTTGCCATTCTTATCCTTGACCACACCCACCCTGGGCCAACTCAACTAAACCAACCCCATCTTTGTTAAGGTTGCCCCCCCACCAACTGACTAATGTGTACCCTCAACCTGTCACACTTTCTGTGATTCATTTAAAATCCCAGGGCAGCCCTTTTGTTTCCTTCCTTCTGACTGCTCCCCATCCCGCCCACTGCAAAATGCAGACTTTCCCCTTCCCTGTCCACCACCTGTGGCCTCAAAACAAGCAAAAATAATTTAAATATTAGCTTAGGAAACGGGGCCACAAATCCACCGTGAAATCCAGCACAGTTATCCTTTAGGTTATCGTCTACTGTGGTAGCTGGCTTTGTTCCCTGGTTGGTAACCAATAACTAGGAATACCTTTACCATTAATAGTACTAAAGGGCAAAGAGTTCATCAAAGAGGATGGAATAAAACCGTTTCCTGAGGCCTCAGCCCTCTTTTCTGCTGGTGCTTAGGGATTCTATCACGGAGATCCTTCAAAATGGATTCATCAACTGATATGGGTACAAGTGCTTGTTGCCAAGGTCAGTAATCTGAATTTGATTCCCAGAACCTACATGGCGGAAGGAGAGAATGTCCTCTGACCTCCATGTGTGCTCCATTCTCAAAAATTACACACACACACACACACATACACACACACACACACACACACACACACAGGCCGCACGTGCGCATGCTTGCTTCATTTTGGAACCTGTTGAGTTATTCTCAATTTTAGAATCTGCACAGTAGGTTTCAAGCACAGATTCCAGCAGAGGGATCTTGGTTCAGTAGGTCTGGGGTGAAACCCACAAATGTACATTTTTAGCAAGTGGGCAGATGTAGCTGGTACTGTGTGGGTCCAGGAACTACAATATACTTTGAGGGCAAGTGAGGGGTGTTGGTCTCCTGGGTTTGATCTTAAAATAGTTCCAGCCGATTGATGGTAGTATTTTGAGGTTTCTGGAGAACAAACAGGAGCTGTGCCTTTGAGGCCAAAGCAAGCAGAGCCTAGACTTTGTTGAGGATCTGTTCATTGGCCAGCCTGAGCCCATGATGGGGGGCTCCCTGTTGGTGTTGTCGTGGGTCCTGCCCACAGCCTCTTGGCTGCTCTACCTCAGCAGGAAGGCAGCCTGACTTCCAGCTGCCATGCCTCTATCACTGCACTGGAGCTTCCTCCTCCAGCTGCTGGAGCACACCCTGCCCACAGCAGGTGGTGACCATAATCACGAGCAGTCATTCCCATTGAACACCCTTGACCAGTGGTGAGACCTTACTGGAAATGGCCAAGGACCACCTAGGACTGAATTCTTCATGCCCACAGCTGGAATGGCTTGATAACTCATCTCTTACTGCTTCCCTCTATTATCTCAGCTCTGCCAGTTCTGCCCAGTGTCCCCCTAGGAATAGACCCCAGACTAATGCTCCCTGAGTCCTTGGCTCAGGGGAAATCAACTTAAGACATGAATGAGAGATACTGTACGTCCTTGAGAGGGTCACATTTCTTTCTTTTTTTTTCTTTTGAAAGGGTCTCATATAATTTACTCTGGCCTTGAATTTACTGTGTAGCAGAGAATGACTTTGAACTCCTGATTGTCCTGCCCCTACCTCCTGGGAGTGTTGGGATTACAGGTATGTACCACACCATTCCTGGCTCAGACCCTACCTTGGCCTGGCTTTTTTAAGTGCTGAGGAATGAAACCATCCTAGACAGATGCTGTCCTGAGATACATCCCAAGCCCACAAGGGCACAGTTAGAAAGAGAAGCACGAGCTGTCTTAGAATATCATGGAAGGTCTGGGAATAGCAGGCAAGAGGAAGGTCTCAGGGCAGGTGGAGGCGTTCTGCTGGTTGCCCTTTGGAGTTCAGTCAGGATTACCTCAAGAAAACATGCCAGAGGGTGTGCTCAGGAAGAGGCCTGGAAACCTGGTCTGAAGGCTTTTTCTCCCATGTACGGAGGCTTCTCACATTGTCCATGTGTGTTGATAGGCTCTGCACATTTCTTCTGTGTTCACCTCTCCTGCTTGAAGCAAGAATGTGCAGGTGGGGCTCATACCACGTGAGGCAAAGCTCTTGCTCAAAGGTTTGGGGAGTGGTTGAGAAGGGTGTGCTGGTGGACAGAATTAAGATGCTCTCCAGGCACCCTGCCCAATGCTGGGAGTTCGTCCAGCCTTCCATATGCATCAATGGGATCAATCTAACTCCCTCGCTGGCTCTGCGGCGGACTTCAGTTCCCACCCCAGCTCCTCTCTGGGCTCCTCTCTCCTTAGGGGCATCCCCTCTGCAGCCTTCCCTCCCCCCAAGACTCACACACAACCCCACAGAAATGAGTATGACTAGAAAGTATGCCTCAAACTCCTCCATTTCCTCCAACCAGACACTTCCTGTGGGGGAATTCTGGAAGTGCTATGGTTGATCACCTTTGGTGGGTCATTTGGAGAGACAAAGCCCTCCAGAGTTCCTCTCGTTTCCATTTTTCACTTGGCTCAGGACAGCATGACACCTATGGCATCAGAACACTCTGCCAGGAGCCTTGTCAGCTCTTCACCCATAACCAGAGATCTAAAGGAAGTTGGCAGGTGTGTGTGGTCATATGCCTGCCTGTAATCCAAGTGCTCGACAAACGGAGGTGGGAGGCCAATAGGTTCAAGGCCAATCTAGGCAACACAGTAAGACTCTGTCTTGAGAGAGAGAGAGAGAGAGAGAGAGAGAGAGAGAGAGAGAGAGAGAGAGAGAGGAAGGAGAGAGGAGAGACAAGGAGAGGGGAAGAGAGGGAGAGGGAGAGGGGCCCGGAAAGGGAGGGGGAAAGGGAGGAGGGAAGGAGAGGATAAAGCATCTTGTGTGTGTGTGTGTGTGTGTGTGTGTGTGTTATGGTGAACACCTCCAAGTCTTTATGTGTGTTAGATAAACAGACTATCCCTGAGTTACATCCCAGCTCATGAAAATGCTTACAACAAATCATTTCATGCCTATGATTAATGTGGAGAAAATAATCCAAAATATGCAAAATATAATATTATATATTTGAATGTATAAATCTAAAACATAGAGGGAAGTTTATGACTAAAATGTTAATGTTGGTGCAGTTTAGAATTATGAGAAATTGGAAATTATTTAAATGTCTAATAGAAGGGTAATTAAGTAAATTGCAAAGAATTCTCTTGTTAGACTATTAGGAGTCATTAATATAGTTATTATGAAGACTGTGGGTAACCGAGGGACACTAAGTATGAACGTAAACAGCAGTGTGTCCAATCACAATTACAAAAATGCTTGCCTATAAAAAGTGGTCACCATCATTAAGGGAATTCAGGGAAATACTGATTAAAGCCAACACATCCTCACCAGAATGGCTAAAGTCAAGAGAGCAGCCATCCTGAGTGCTGACCCGAATGCTAGTCAGCCATAATCTTCATTCTCACTTTGGAATATTGTTGGCTTCCTGTAAAGTTAAACATACACACTTATTCTACGGACCCACATTACTCCTGGGCGTTTCCCAAAGATAAAGGCCACACATTCACACACACAAAAAAAACTTGCACAGAACGATCGATCATAGCATCTTTATGCACTATAGCTCCAACCCAGAAGCAGTCTAGATGTCCATTAATAGATGGCGAGATAAACCAATGCTGGTGAACTTTTCTTTTGGAATATAAGACAGCAATAAACTGAAGAAATCGTTGACATTTACAGGATCACATGATGAATCTCAAAAATGTCCTGCCGAGCAACAGAGGCTGGAAGGAAAGAGCGTACATATAATTCCATGAACACAAACTCCCAGAACAGGCAAAACAGGCCTGAGGCTACAGAAGTGAGTTCAGTGGTCACATGGAGTAGGAGGCTGAGGAAGATAGATTGAAGGGTCAAGGCAGGCTTGTGGGGCAAAATAATATTCTAGATCTTTATTTGATATGACTGAAATACACTTATCCAATTTTATAGGCTCGCATTTTTTTGGTGGGGGAGGGGCACTGGGGATGCCAGATAGCTACTCTACTAACTGAGCTACTTCTAGAGCCCTGACTTGCACTTTCAAAGTACATGGTTTGGAGCAGTGAAATGGGTCAGCAAGCACTCGCTGCCATGCCTAGTGATGTTAACTCCATCAGGACCGAAGTGGCAGAAAGAGAAAACCAACTGCCGAAGTTGTCCTCTGACCTCCACTTGCACACTGTGGCACGTGTGTGCGCACACATACACAGAATTTCAAAGGAACTAAAAATAATGCATGAATTTTAAAACATATAATTTATGTCTCAAGAAGGTAAATGTCTATGAATAACATATGTGTATTTGTTGTATATGCAATGGTGTATAATACATATATACATACGTGTCACTTGACTAGAGGACGATAGAAATATACCATACATGTGATAGGGATTGTGTTTCATCATATTTTAGGTGATTATTTTCTCTTTTTTAGATTTATCAAGGTTTTACCTGTGTGATTCTCTTTCGTTCTACAGTATAATAAAGCACTCCCATTTTTAAACTGCAGGTTCCTGACAGCAAGCCCTTATAATGGTCTATAATACACTAGATTTTTAGTGTGATGAGCTCCTGTACATGCTTTTTGTGTGTGTATCTATCCCTGTAAGTCTTAAAGCATCTCTAATCTCCAATTCTTAGTAAACTGGCCACAAATATCCTTAAGGGAAACAAATACCTACATGTACTTGTATCATCTACTATCTTTCTATGTACTGTTTCTTCTTTTATTTCTTCAGACAGACTGTTATGTGGTCCACACTGGACTCTAAGTAACAGAGGCTGGCTTTGAACTCCTGACCCTTCTGCTTGTATCTCTCAAGTGTTGGGACTACAAATGTGTACAGTCACACCCAGCTATATTGTCTCTTTTTAACTACAACATTTCATGTGCTCACCAAGGACTAGGATACACTGTCTTTATCATCTAACACCTACCTGCCTAACCTATTGTCTTAGTTAGGGTTTCTTTTACTGCTACAAAACACTATGACTAAAAAGCAAATTGGAGAGGCAAAGGTTTAATTTGGTTTACACTTCCAGATTATAAGCCATCATTGGAGGAAATCAGGACAGGATCTCAAGCAAGGTTGGAACCTGGAGGCAGGAGCTGATGCAGAGGCCATGAGAGATGTTGCTTACTGGCTTGCAGAACCCAGGACTACCAGCCCAGGGATGGCACCACCCACAATAGGCTGGGCCATCCTCCATTGATCACTAATTGATAAATTGCCTTACAGCTGGATCTCATGGAGGCATTTCCTCAATTAGGGTCCTTCCTCTCTAACGACCCTAGAATGTGTCAAGCTGACACACAAAACCAGTCAATACACCTCATACCACTGAGCTACAATCCCAGCCCAAATGATAAATCTTTGTTCTTTATATTCCCCACCAACCCTTAGCCTAGGAAAAAAGAAAACCACATAAATACAAAGAAAATAACTCCAAGATGGTACAGAACCACTAGGTTTGGTGGCCCGGGCTGCCTACTAAATAATCTCCAAGCACGGATACAAACGGGCCCTCTTGCAATGTGAGTGGTGTCCTCAGTGTGTGCCAACAGATCTTGATCATCGTCCTTGTCTCACTCCGTCCTAGCTTTGTGATCTTGAAGAAACTCATGCTTATTTCCTTATCTGTGTAATGAATGGGGCTATTGAGGTTGCTAAACTGAGTTAGTGTATGCTCAAACCATAAAGCATTAAGCGCATTACAGTAGAGTTATTCATAAACCAAACTTAGAGACTATTCTCCTTCTTTATTTTCACTCATGTACATGCGTCTGTGTGCGCATGCACGCCAGCACGTTTGAGGATGCCTTTGGAGTCCAGAAGAGTATGTCAAATCCCACGGAGCTGGAGTTACAGGTGGTTGTGAGTCTCCTGGTATGGGTGCTGGGAGCCGTACGTGGGTCCTCTGGAAGAGCTTGGAGCATCTTAACTGCTAGGCTGCCTCTCCAGTGCTGTGGCTCCAGTGCCCAACTTTCTTTGCCTCTCTTTTTATCACATCTTTATCAGCTTGCACTCTGTTCCCTGAAATTGTGAAGCATCTTCAAGCTTCCGGGCCTTTGCACAAACCGTGTCCTGCCTTTGCTGTGCCTGTTGCCTTCAGATGACTTAGGTTTCAAAGCACTTGAGGCTTCACACTAAGATAGCCCCTTCCCCCACCACTCTTCCTTTCTATCACGCTAATCTGATTTTTGTCTAGAGCCTTCAGCCATATCTGCAATACCAGAGATAACTCTGTCTTCCTGTGTGTTCCACCCAGGGATCTCCTCTGCATTCCTGCTCTGGAGCTTTGGGCTCTTATGAAGTAATGTGGGTGTTGTCTGGACACATGCGGGATGATTCCCATGAACCCAGAACCCCACCTGCTAAGCCCCTAATAGGCAGGTAGCGTATACAGTGCAGATACGCTGGACAAAGAGGCATTTCCTACTTGTGAGAACTCTTCCTGCTGCTCCGATGACCATGCACAGCACAACATAAGGATAATTTACTTGTGAAAAATTTCACCAGAACGCTTTGTACCCCAGTGGAGGACAATTAAAGAGAAGCCTGCAGGCCAGAGGAGGCCATTGTTAGAGAGCTCTTGCTTGTTGTGCGAGGCTCCTCCACTGCCATCCAGACCATCAGCAGAGGGCTCGTGTCTGTTAAACTCACTACTTCAGCCTTAGCCCTGGAGCACAAGCAGATGTTTAAAAAAATCATGCACAGATCCAGGCATGGTGGTGCCTGCTGCCATCCCAGCACTCTGGTGCATGGTGCAGGAAATGATGAATGAAGTTTGAGGTCTGCTTGGGTTATATGGTGACCTGCAGCCTCCACACACAAGTCATGCACTGAGAGAAGAAACATTTACTGACATTGGGCTACACTGTATCTTCTCATTCTAACTGTTTCTGCATAAGGAGACACTGTGGGATAAACATGGCTCCTTTCCACCCAGTTGCTGAAGGAATCCGCCCAAGATGTGCCTGTTGGCTTCAGGTCTGAATGTTTGCCATGGCAGCAAGGTTCCTCGGTGACCAGTAGGCAGTGAGGACTGGGGAATAAGGAGGACATTGTCCTGCCCACGGGCATGCCTGTGCTCTGAGAGGAGCTGGGGAAGGAAGACACCTCTGCCAGCCAGGTACGGAGCTAGAGAGCTCTGCCCTCCGTGCACCCTCAGAGCTGTCAGACTGAGGGCTGCAAGGCCCTGGTATGGGCACGCGCATCTTATCAAAACCACCGTGGAGTTTTCTAAAGCACACCAAACCCGGATCTCATTCGTTTTCATGTCTGAGGGAAAGCAAGCAAGCTCGTCTTAGGGAGTTACTGTTTGCTCTGCTGAAGCAGCGCCAGGAAGGCCAGGTTTGTGGGTGGGTCATTCTGGAAAGTGCCAGCTCACTGCCACGTGTGCCGCTTGCCAGTGACAGTCACCACCACCCTCTTAAGTAACTCGGGCAGAGCAGGAAGGCGCCCTGCTCCTCCTCCAGTGACCACCCAGTTCATTTCCAGAACACTCTTAGTCCCTGCCTGACCCCTCCTCTTCTGAAGACCCAGGGGCTCTCCCCAGGCTCCTGCTTCTCTAACTGGAAGATACTTTGGGTCAATTCCCTAGACATTTGACTAATGCAGCCCGGTATGTCATCAGAACCTCTACACAGTAGCCAGTCCTTTACTTACTTTGTATTTAGATAATGAGTCTTCATAAAAAGAAAATAGTGTAGAAGGAAAAGATTAAAACATCACATCAGAAAGTTCCATGTATTTTTCTTTGTATGCATGTGTTTGTGTGTGTAATTATTTATGTATGCCTGATCACTTATGTGCAAGTGTACATATATGTATATGTGAAGCTAGGTATCAAGCTTCGGATATCAATTTTTTTTTCAGCCATCATTTTTTTTTTTTTTTTTTTTGAGACTGGTTCTCTCTATGGGACCTGGGGCTTAGTCTGGGTTCCATGGCCAGCAAGCCCCAGGAATCCTTCTGTCTCGGCCGTCACAGCACTGGGGTTATAAGCATGTGCTTCTATGCCCAGTGTTTTTAATGTGGGTGCTGGGGATAGAACTCGTGTCCTTATTCTTGCCAGGAAAGCACTTCATTAACTGAGCCATCTCTCCAGGTCCCTTTTGTACTTTTCCTGGTAGAGTCTCCTCTACTATCCGAATGAACTCATATTACTTCTATGCTATATAGATTGCAATAAAGCTGGGCCTGGGGAGATGACTCAGAGGCTAAGAGAGCTGCAAGAGGACATGAGTGTTCACACCAGCACCCATGAAAAAGCTTCAGACATGACTTAGCATTCTAAGCCCAGCATTATGAAGGATGGAGACAGGAGGATCATTAGGTAAACGGACTATCAACCCAGACTCTGACAGATCCTGTCTCAGAGGAATAAAGTGGAGAGTGATAAGCAGGATGCCTGATAGCCTCCTGTAGTCCCCACACACACATGTGCAGGCCCCAAATCACATTCATACTCACACATGTACAAAGGCAAACCAAGAGCACCAAACTGCGGTAAAATGTTCATCTTGACAAGGCTTGCATACTTGCCTTTCTGGATGTGTTTTGGAGAACCTAGAGATCACGTGAGTGTTTATGATGCTCAGTGGTCATTGACTATATTCAGCATCACCTTGGATTGAGGCACACTTCTGGATGTGTCTGTCTGTGAGGGTGTTTCAGAGGTGATTAACTGAGAGGGAAACCCCACCCAGAATGTGGCAGGCACTCTCCCGTGGGCTGGGGTCTCGGGTGGAAAGAATGAAAAGAAGAAAGTAAATCGAATGCCTGCATTCACCCTTCCTTGTTTTTATCTACAGCCAAATGTAAGCAAGCAGCCTCAAGCTCTGTAGCCACATCATGGGTCACATGCTGCCACCATGCCTCCTGCCTCAGCCTCTTCAGTACTATAATCGCAGGCATGTACCACACTTGGCTTTAACATGGGCCTGGAAAGAATGGCTTTACAACCGAAGTCCCCCAAACTCAGTGTCTACCTTACTCACCTTTGGAGATAATTTGGCCAAAATATCTGCAAAAGTATCGCATAATAAGTCACTGAAACGAGTATAAACGTGCCTTGCATCTTTGCCCCTTCATCCGTCACACCCAGACAAATATGCACACCCACAGAGGCCCCCCCCCCCGAGCATCGTGGACACCCGAGGAAATGATGCGGGAGGGAGAAATGAAATCTGACTGTATCAAAGATCAAAGTCTGGTCTCCCCTGATGAGGAAGGTTATCAGAAGAGTTCGAAGAAGAGGGCTGCTGCCACGCAGGCTAAGCTCTGTCCCCTCACCCAATCCGCAATCCGACTTCTCCAGTTGCAATTGAGATGGGATGTGGGGAGGGTTATGCTGAGCTGAGATGGTGTTGTTGTAGCAGCTGGTGGTAGCGCGCCTGACAGGCTGAGACACAGACGGAGCTCAGTCCCCCTTCTGGGCCCTTTTAGAATTTTGCTTCTGGCTTAAGGATCTTCTTCAAAAACTCTCACTAATGATTAAAAAATAAAGAACGAAAAGGCTGATTAGCAGAGTTTGAGGAGAGCCACACAGTGATGAAGTGAGGAGCTGCGGGTTTTTTTTAAGTCTGGAAGGATGAACCTGGAAGAGGAGATGCAATAATAAGGTTTAAGTGCCAGGCACTTATTAATCAACAACGACCCACATCGTGATCCCTTAGCAGAGGCCCAGCATGGAGCAGGGGGTGTGTGTGGGGAGGGCTCAGCTCTGCCAAAAAGCCACAAAGATTAAGACTGGAAGAAATAAGCAGATAGGACATAGTGGTTTAAGATAGACATAAGAAAGGACTTCGTGGAACTCTAAGAGACTTGCTTATTGCAGAACTAGAATCACAGGGAATCCAAGAGGAAAAAGAACAAATCCAGTATTATTGTTGCTGAAGTGTGGCTGCCTGGACACAGTGTCTCTTCATAAATCCAGCGTGGCAGTGTCCAAGGGGGATCCAGGACAAGGTAAAAGTATTTAGCACTGTCCTATGGGCTTCTTAAGGACAGAACACAGCCCAATTCAAATTCAAAACCACCTCCAGGAAGGTGTTTGGAAAACTTAGGTCCCTGTTACACAATAAATGCCCAAAGGCAAGCTTTCAGAAGGACAGACTGGAAAGAGAGGGTGGGGGGAGAGTTGCGTGGAAGCCAGTTCAGGCTGTCATAGTTCCTTCACAGCCCTTGTCCTGTGCACTAACAGTGGAGGGAATCCCACAGCTGAAACTTCATCTACTCCCTAAACCAATTGCCCGCCACCACCTGCCACTGGCGGAGGACAAAAGGGCCTATTTGTTTCCCCCCCCCCCCCCGCTCTGTCGAAGTCTTTAGCTACTTGTAGAGACTACTGTATCCCTGAGTGAACGAATAAGTAAATGAGCAGTGACTGACAGAATTCTGGATGACAGCTCTCCACCTGTGGCAATCCTTTTGCTTTTGCTTACTTATTTTGTGGTGCGGGTGATTGACAAAGGACACTCGTGCATACTAGGACAAGCTCCTTACCACTGAGCCAAATCCCTTCTTCTGGTAATATTAATGAAGGGGTAAGATGTTTGGGTAGCTAAACGGCTTCCACATCCTTTCTGCCCAGGGATAGAACAACAAAGGTCCGTTGGACCTCCCAAACCGATTACCCTGGGTTGTCCACGTTGTCCGTGATGTCCAATGTGTGGTATCTAGTCAAGCCGGGCTGATATCAGGACCATTGTTTCTCTGAACTGGTACTTCCCCTTATCTGAGAATATTGGGTATGAATGATTCTGTAGATTTCAGGATATCATGGCTAAACAGTACAACTGGACAGGGTCTTTGAACAACTAAACATTTTTTTTTTTTAAAGACAGAATCTTGTTATATAACCCAGGCTGCTCTCAAACTTGGGATTTTTTCCCACTGCAACTTCCTACATTCTGGGATTCCATGTATGTGCCACTACACTCAGCTTCAATTAAAACTCCTCGGACAGCTTTCCATCTGCCCATTAATATCCAAAGAATGGTCTGGCGAAAGGATGGATTCTTGTATGTCCTTTTATGAAAGCAACGAGTCTCAAATATTTTAAGTTGGTATGGATTATTGTATATGACCAGAAATGTAAGATTATTTCAACTCTTGATTAATATATTGTACATATGCAACTCATAAAAATGTAATGTAAAATTCTGGTCTTATGAAAGCTACTATCGCAAACTGTTTAGATAATTAGAAATACAAGTTAAAGGTCATCTATAAATCTTACTTGTAGTCTTGTTAGGTACTAGTTTAGTTAATTACAGAAATAAGCTTTATTTACTCTTTTGTATATGTTTTCAAAGTTAAGAGGATAGAAAATGGCTAGATACAAGCAACATTGTCCACTCAGATATACTATAGGTAAATAGATGGTCTTCAAACATTTCAGAGATCTACAGAATATGGCATTTAAGATATTTTAATAATAAAAGGCTTTTCTGACAGAGAGACACATCAGCTCCTGGCAGCACCCCAATCTACTTCAAAGAAGATGATGGGCACGGAGTTTGCTTCAACCATGGCAAAGCTAGCCACTGGGCAGAAAGCTGCCCTTACCTCAACAACTGACAGCAGGCTGTCCAAACCGTGGACAAGCAGACACTGGCGAGTCAACTGTCCGACTTTGCAGAGACAAGGTTGGCCTGTCCTTTAAACAGAAAAGTCTCTCAGATATTCTGGGCCTCAGACATTCAGAACCTTGGGTGACTGTCCAGGCAACCAGCACTCTCTGTCCTTTCTATGGTTTTGGAAGTTGGTTACCCGACACTTTCTATTTACTCAGGTAATACTTATTCTTCTCAAGTCGCCGATGGGGTTGAAGACTAGATTGTAATAGTCTTACAGTTTTTCTTATTAAAGGTTAAAGACAAAAGCTTATGTTGTTTAGGATCTACAAAAACGTTTAGGCTCTAAAAAGGTGTTTTTAGGCTGATAAATGCAAGTTATGATAAGAAAGTGATTTAGGTGCAGAACTTTGGACTCGGCATGAGAGGACAGATAGTAGAATACTTTCTCCAAATTAGCCAAATACAAGTGGACTGGACATTGTAAATATAATTCTTACCCTATAGTCCTCATAATTGTTCTTATTGTACAGAGTTTATTGATATTAGAGAAAGCCATTTTTTTTGGACTAAAAGAGGGAAATGTAGTGAGAATTTTGGTTTCTTTAAAAAAAAAGAAGTTATGTTATGTGAATTTTTTGCTGTCGTTATAATCCCAGGTGTACTGGGCTGCTTCAGATTGTCCAAGCCGCTAAGGATGATTGCATCATACTCTAGGAGGGGTGCGAATTTTGCCAGCTGCAGACAGTTTGTGTTTGGAATTCTGGGGACTCTTGAGAGAGTATAAATGGGAGAGCCCTGAGAGAGCCCGGGGCATGGCTGCTGCTGCTCTTGCTCCTCCTGCTCCTCCTCCTCCTGCTCCTCCTTCTCCTCCTCCTCCTGCTCCTCCTGCTACTCCTGCTCCTTCTCCTGCTCCTCCTCCTGCTCCTCCTGCTACTCCTGCTCCTTCTCCTGCTCCTCCTCCTGCTGCTCCTCCTGCTGCACCTCTTGCTCCTCCTGCTCCTCCTTCTGCTCCTCCTCCTGCTCCTCCTCCTGCTGTTTCCATCGCTGCTGTTCCTGTTGCTGCTGTTTGTCAAGTGGTCATGAGCAAAGAGATGAGCAGAAAAAAACTTGGAGGTCCTGACAGTGAAGACTGGACTTGCCCCAAGGAACCAAACACCCCTAAGCAGCAGGAAGTAGTCTAAAGAGACTTATGCTCCTGTCCTCTCTAACTTCTTTAAACTAGTGTTGGAGGGTTGGAAGGGATTAGGGTGGAGTAAGGGTTGGAAGGGATCAGGGCGGTAAGTATAAGGACCCAATAAAGTAGCCCCCCCCCACAACACACACCTACAGCCTAGAGCCTGAAAGAGATGGTAGAAATGAAAAAGGTTTCATTAACTCCTGAAGGGTCTGTTGAACCTGTTCATCTCTCCTTGGAGACAGTGGAGAGATGAACCCTGGAAACATGCTGGTCTTCAAAAAATTGAGTTTGACAAAAAAATTTACTTTGTCATTTATGAGTAGGAAGGCCCAGACAAGCCTTTGTACTTCTCTGAAACTGGGCTTCCTGTCCTGAACCTGAAGATAAGTCAGGACACTTCTCTGTTGTGACTAGTGAAGGATCATTTGAAAAGCATTGCAGAAAACACCAAGCACTGTAATGGTGGCATTCATCTATCATTGCATTTTTTTTTTCCTGTTTACTCTGGGAACTTAAAGCCAGCCTTTGGACCAAGTATTGACATTTGCATAAGGCCTCTTAGCTCACTCCCAACCTTACCCAACACAACAAACCAAATATTCTGACCTAAGTTACCTTTCAACACCATTAACAACTACATATATTGGTAACTTAGTTCAACTTACTATCTACTTTATTTTGTCTTATCTTTTTTAGACACTATAGTCTAGAGTTTTTTTTTTCTGTGTATAATATTTTTTTCTGTGTATAATATTACTCTGGTTTTGAGGAGTACAGCTGTAGAATTTAAATTATCTAGGAGATCACACAAATTCTCTACTCTCGATCTTGTGAGAATACAGCAGCCATATGCTGACTGGGGAATAGAAGGGTACTCACTCTGTTTTTAAGCTTTTAAGTGCTAAATTTAAGCCTAAAGGGCCCTGTCTTCATTCATTCGTTTGTCAATTCATTCAAGGACTGTCTCTGAGTTATGAAGCCGACCCTGTTAGTGTCTTACCCACATCCCCTCTGTCAGCCCTGTGCCCATAATTACAAACACAGGCTACCTTCTTCTGGGTGCTTTCTCCAGTATGTGGGCTGGAGATGCCTGTGAGTTCATGCTTACTGGCATAATTTTAAACCAGGGCTAGACAGACACTGGAGAGTAAGGACCCCTCTCCTGGGTTGCTGCGACGGTTCCCTCAGCAAGTTAAGGTGCTTGGTGCTCAACCTGAGGACTTGCAGTCAATCTCAGGTCCCACATGGTGGAAGGAACTAACCAAGTCCTACAGATTTCCCTTTGACTTGCATGTGTGTGCGCATGCCTGTGTGGACACACTCTGAATACATTGAATTTAAATCTACTTCTAAAACTTCCCTCCTGAGACACATTCCATGCTAAGTCTGGGGTTCCTCAGTGGGATTCTGCCTTGGTGGGCCACGACAGTTATTTCTCTAATGCTCTCTGTCCTGGTTTTCTCCCACTATCTCAAGTTCCTGCTCCTCCGTTGCATATTATTATCAGCATCTTCCGGATAAGCCCCTGGTATTTAAGTCTCTCTCTCAGGGTCTTTTTCTGCGATGATACCTTGACTAGCGACCTCAGTGGGCCTGGACATGTCAACCCACACATGCATGATATATGATTTTTTTTTCCTGTTTTCTACATAGACTTTTTTTTCTTTTAGATGCAGCTTCATTCTATAGCCCACGACATCCCAGATTTCACCACGTACTCCAGGCTGTCTTTACACTTACAGCAATCTTCCTGCTTCAGCCTTCTGACTACTGTAATTACAGACATAAATCAACATGCCTAGCTTTATTATTTTTCTTTATTATATTTTGGAATTGGGAGATTGAGACAAAGTCTCAGTATGTCACCCAGGATGGCCACAAACGCATAATCCTCCTACCTAAACTTCCCTAGGCTGAAATAATAGGTGTGCACTACCATACCTGACTTAGTATTTCAATGTCTCTAATATTTTAAAATTCTGCCCATTCACCAAACTCTGTCTCTGTCCCTGTCTCTCTCTCTCTCTCTCTCTCTCTCTCTCTCTCTCTCTCTCTCTCTCTCCCTCCCTCCCTCCCTCCTGTGGTCTGGATGACTACTGTGCTCAGTGATGTAATGGAACTAGTTCACTTATGAAAGCTGATTGCGATATTTGGGGAAAATTTTTGAGGAATGTATTAAACACGAGCATTATTAAAAATTAAATCATCTAAAATTTGCCATGAGGTGGATTTTTAAAAACAAAGATAATAAATACTAACTATCATTGTTTTGCTCATATCCACATAGAAATGGTTTACAATGACACAGGATTGCAGAATTCTCCTTTATTGTTGTGACCGGACACCGTGACCAAGGCAAGTCTTGTAAAGACGTTTAATCGGGGCTGGCTTACAGGTTCAGAGGTTCAGTGCATTAGCATGAAGGCAGGAGCATGGCAGCGTCCAGGCAGGCATGGTGCAGCAGGAGCTGAGAGTTCTACATCTTCATCTAAAGGCAAATAGGAAGAGACTGGCTTCCAGGCAGCTAGGGAGAGGATCTTAAAGCTCACATCCCCAGTAACACACCTACTCCAAAGCTACCCCTTCAAATAGTGGCACTCCCCGGGCCTAACATATTCATACCACCACAACTGGCATTCTTAGGCTTCCAAATTCTACCTCAGACCCTGTACGTCAGCTCCACAAAAACAATAGTGCAATGACAGATATTGGTGTATACACGAAATGGTCCCATTTTATGACCTAATGATGCTGTAACTGTCTTGTTTGTGTGGTATATTCTAAGCTGTTTGTGGGGTGCAATCACTCAATGTTGGGTGTCTCAGAAGGTGTGGTGGAGCCTAAGTGAGGTGTTGCCTGTTGTACCTCCCTCATGAATTCCCTCAGGAGCTTTCATTTAACACCATGTGTACTGTGCTAAGTATCCTGTCCCAGAAGTGACACGACATGACCCTATCCCTCAGGTTAGAAAGCCCAACTCAAAGATGACTCCTATCTCTCCATCACCTGGGCTCATCAAGCCCTGTTTCCATCACCTTCTAAACACATGAATACCACCCCATCTGAACCCTTCCAAGATCTCATATTACTTCTTTGTTGAATTATTTTGATGGGTCCTCTCCCAACCCAGTGGGTCCCCAGCCTAGTTGGGTCTCAGTTATTCAAAGATTGTGCTGAATGATCGTAGATGTCATGCACCAACCTTTTGTTGAGTGGTTACCACCAGAAGAACAGCCTCTGTTCTTCCCAGAGGCACAGAAATCCTTCCAGTGTGCAATCTTTATGTATATGGGCTCCGCAGCCAATCACTGCTTCTTTGACAATGCCTTGGGATAGTGGGCAGGTTACTTGCACTCTCAGAGCCTCAGGTTTCTCATCTTTAAAATGGAGATAGTTATAGAACCATTTGCTCCATTCTGAAGGTTAGATGAGTTTACACATTTGTAGGGTATTTAAACAATGCATAGCTCATGGTAAGCCCTAAAAATATTGCATATTCCACCTTGCCTTTTTTTGAAAAATTAAAAAGTTATTTATTTTTTGTGTATGAGTGTTTTGCCTGGTGCGCGCGCGCGTGCGTGCGTGCGTGCGTGCGTGTGTGTGTGTGTGTGTGTGTGTGTGTGTGTGTATGAGCACCACCTGCATGCCTGGTACTTGCAGAGGTCAGGAGAGGATGCTGGGTCCCCATCACAGATAGTTGTAAGCCACCTGTGAGTGCTAGGAACCTAACTCAGGTCCTCTGCAAGAGCAACAAGTGCTCTTAACCTCCGAGCCATCTTTCCAGTCCTGTTTGTCTTTTTTTTTTTTTTTTTTTTTTTTTTTTTTTTTTTTTTTTGAATGAGGTTTTTGTTTCATATGTCATCTTTCTACAGTTGTTGACAAAGCAAAACCACCTTTATAACTGTAGTATATCTTTATCTTTCTGCCTACTCTTAAAAAAAAAAACCCCACAATTTAGTAATCAAAAATCAAAACATTGTCATGAATTAATAGACTATGCTTGGTGATCAATCTTAGTCATTTATTTTTTTTTCCTAATAAGAAAGCTTCATTTGTTATACACATGCAATTAAAACTCAATATATTCCCCCTTTTTGGAGTCTGGTCGACAGGTGTATACTTGCTTACAAACTAAGTGTTAGCCTTTTGAGGAGTGTACCACTTGGTGAATTTTGCTACAGTTGTGTCGCCATTACTCTATCAAGATATGGAACATGCCCCTCTCCCCTGCTCTCCTGTGATCAGCAGTGCACACAGTCTTCTCCTCCCTTTTCTCACCCTGGTCAGTCTTCCCTGGTCTCACCCTTGGGCATCCTGGGCTCGAAGCAACTAGCCTTTGACCACGTTGCTCTTTGTCAGGTCCATACTTCTTAGCCTATGTACCTTCCAGACTCCCTTTGAGCTTTTCTGGTCTCCTCTCTGTGTTAACTCTCTGCCTGGTGTTCATTCCTAAACTTCCCCAGGCCTCTCTGGATACACTGCCACTTAGTGTTGAAATCTTCTATCCACATCGGAATTCTACATGGTAGACTGCCATCTGTGGACAGCAGGAACCTGTTTCCTAGGCTTCAGCCTGGAGTCTGCTGAGCAGATGGCATTGGGAGGCTGGACTGTGACATGGATCTTCTTCCTCATGAGGCTGGGTGTACGTGGGATTTAGCTGACTGGGGGCCGTGTTGGAAATCCTTAACTCTGCAATGCCTCACTCCCCTCAATGGCGTCGTCTGTTCATCTGTCCTGGAGGTAACTTTCTCCAGGGAATCCTTGGGTAGTCAAGGTCAAGCCTGGAAAAGGGGAGCTGGGGACCGGAGTCCATACAGCACGGCTAGACAGAGGATGAAGGGAAAGGGGCAGAGGGAAGGCATAGCTTGCACCATGCTACGCTATTCCATCCTGAGATGAAGATTGTGATTGAACCAAATATTGAATTAGGGAAGGGAACAGATAGAGGGCCCCTTTTGTAAACACTCCTCACCACCGGGGACTCGCAAGCCTATTGCCCAATGGATAATATTTACAGAACCTGTATTTGTCAGCTCCTCCTCTGCGCAGGCGCTATGCCAGGAGCAGGTTCCCATGTAGAAGGTATAATAATGGCCCCCACCACACCCTCTGCCACTCACGAGCCTGCTAAGGGCTTCTTGCCTTTAGCCTGACAATGCTTTCTTTCTTTACTGATGGAGGTGTGAGGTGAGTTAGATTCTCCCCCTGCTGAAGAGACTTTTAGCCAACAAGTGCAAAGAATGGGTAATGAATAACCAACATCTTCATCCCTGTTGAGGAGAATCTCTGGGGTGTGTCCCATAGGGTTTTGCTGCACCCCCAGTGACACAGGCCCTGGCTGTTCCCACCCCACAGCGGCTGCTTGCTTGATACCATGCTCTCTCTGTTGGCTCTTTCCCATCCCAGTTCTCCATCGCTTCCCAGATCATCTCCCCAATGAATTGCAGTCAGCCCTTTAACCCACCGTTCTACAGCCACAGATTTAACCAACGGAGGCGCAACAATATCTGTAAGACACTTGTTTCTGTATTGAGCATGTGCAGGTTTTTCTCCCCTGTCATGACTCTCTAAACAATACAGTGTCACAACTATTTATATAGCATCACATTGCATTAAAGTCAGAGTATATCATCTAGAGAGGATTTAAAGCATATGGGAGGAAGTGCAGAGGCTCTATGCAAATCATTTTATATGAGACTTGCCCATCCCCAGACACTGCAACCTGGTATAGATGGTCCTGGGACTAATCTCTGTCAGACAGTGAAGGACTACCACATCGGAACCAATTCCTCCTGCCAGGATCGACTTCTGGGAAAAAGTAAAGACAAATAGTGACCAAGAGGAAGAACAGCCCTGCCACGGGGAAGTCTTTGGGCCCTTGGTGGATTTGGGGATGACTTTTGGCTGCATGCTCAGCCCGCAGTCTTCCCTGGACACTAACAAGCACTACCGAATGGATGAATAAATGTTCTTACTTATCCCCACAAGAGAGAGTAACTGTCTTAAAGTCCATTTATGCTCAGGGAGGTAAATGCCTCCTCGCCCATGATCCAGCCAGACTGGTTGGTAGCAACTGCTGACCAGAAGCTGGGATCCTTAAATTTTATTTCAAGTGAGTCTCAGCTCTGGAAAATGACTGTGGAAAGGTGATCTATAGTGATTCCTGCTGATTAATCATTAATTCCCTAAGACATTGCTGGGACTCAAACTAGAAATAAATGGTTTAGTTTCAACCTAATCCCTCTGTATTCTCTCCCTGCAGTTTTACTATAGACCAACAAGTAGCAATGGCCTGTGGGGTGCTCACGGAGGAACTGAGGCAGGAACTCTGCAGCCACAGAGGCTGGGGCAGTCGTAGTTCTTTGGCCTCTTAGAACACTACATCGTAGAGCCTGGGGAGGTGGCTCAGTGGGTAAAATGCCTGCTGTGAAGGCCCTGAGTTCAAATCCCAGCATGAATGTGAAAACTCCAGGTGCCACCTACAATCCAGCACTGTAAAGATGGAGACTCAGGAGTCACTGGTCAGGGGGGTTGGTTGAGTTAAAGGAGTGGGCTCCAGGATTATAGACAGACCCTGCTCAGAGCAATAGAGAGAGAGAGATGCCTGATACCAAATTCTGTATGGACTTGAAAGAGGCCTGGGGGACATAGGAGAGAGACCAAACGTCATTTCAAATAGGCTGGTCTTACCTCAGGCTCAAGGGGATAATTTTAAGAGCTGCGGTTAAAAGGGTTATAACCTAAACTTACGCTGGCATGGTGTTTCATGCCTTTAATGCCAGTACTCAGGAAACCGCGGCAGGAGGATCTCTGTGACTTTGAGTTCGAGGCCAGTCTGTTAAACAAAGCAAGTTATAGGACAGCCACATAGTGAGACCTTGACTCAAAAAAAGAAGAAAAAAAAAGCACCTAAAGTTAAATGATTTCAACTGGACTTGGTTTTGAAGAGAGGCTTTGGGCTGATGAGATGGCACAGGGAAAGTAATTTTAAGTACTTTCTGTGCAAGCCTGACTGAGTTTTGATCCCTGGAAACAACCATGGAAGGAGAGAACCAAGCAGTGTTGGTGCATGGTAGCATATGTATCCCTCTTCTAAATAGGTGTTGGTTGGTTTTTTTTGTTTTTATAAAGGGGTAGCTGGCTAATATTTTGAGTATCACTAGATCAATTTCCTGGGTTGCTATCATATTTTCTTGGGCCAGAATCTCATGGTCCCAACATCTGAAACCAAGTGTCACAGGATGGATGTAAGTCTGCCATGTGATTTGTACAAGGACAGTATCTCATTCTGTTTAGGGAGTGGCCTTTCCTATCAAAATTTCCACCTCTATTTCTTTTGTTCTTTTCAGGTCTTCCACCTCAATTCTTCCACTTATCCAAGAAAATATGGAATGCAGTGCCTTTATGGATAGATAAGGCCCCATCCTCCCTTCTCTGACCCTTGCAGAACTCATCTTTAGACCCAGAGAGGCTGTGTTATTTGGGTTTAAATAAGGCATTTTCCCAGTTGTTCACGGTTTGTGCAATCCTCCTCAGGGTGACACTCATCGCCACCTCAGCCCGGCAGTGTGGAGAAAAAGAGCAGCCTGTGGTCAAGGGGATTCGAACCACGCTCTACCGGCCTAGGCGGAGCCGAATCTGAATAAGCGGTGGCGTAGAGAGCGGTGGCCTGGAGTGGGCGGGACCGGCAGAGGACCTCCCTAGGTGGGCGGGGAGTTAGAGACCCGCCCCCGCGCAGAGCTGAGAGTTGCGCTGCGCGGCTCCGCCCCTTTTCGGCCCCGCCCCCCGCGGCTCCCCGCAGCTCCTCCTCTCGCTCATTGGTCGAGACGTAGACCCTCCTTTTTGGCCAATGGTCGCCACCGCGGCGCGGCCGTTCGCTACCTGATTGGCCAGAGGTCCGCAGAGTGGCGGCTAGTGAACCAATGGGAAGAGGCAGCTCGATGAATGGCTGGTCCGGGTGGGGAAGGCAGGAGGCGGCGATCCCGGCGGAGGGGGCCGTTCGCCAGCTCCTAGGCAGAAAGTGCCACGACTCCACACACGCGCACGCAGCCAGCGAGCGGCCGGAGCGGACGGCGGACGGGGCGGACGGCGCCAGGGTCGCAGTGTGTGCAGCTGCTCAGGGGCGGCTTCTCGGTGGAGGCTCGGCCGGCTCCCCTCTCGCGGTTCCGCGGCGGCGGCGGCGGCGGCTGCTCTTGCCCTCTCGCTCTCCCTCTCGCGTCTCCGGCTGCAGGTAAGAAACTTGGCCGGGCCCTGCAGCGGCGGCGGCGGTGGAGGCGCGCGGGCTGGGCCGTCGGGGCGCCGGGCCGGTCGCGCCGCGAGTGACACGTCTCCTCGGCGGCCCCTCCCCCGGCGGCGCCGGCCCGCCCGCCCGCCCTGGCGGTAGCTGCGGCCCCTCGAGTGGGACGGAGCTGCGTGTGCCAGGCCGAGCCCGTGCAGGGGCGTCGGCCGAGCGCGCCCCTCGGGGTGGATGCCCCCCCCCAGCCGGCCGGCCAGGAGCTGCGGCGGCCCCGCGGCGCGACGTGGCGACCCCTCCCTCTCGGCCGGGCCGTCGGGCCGGCCCGCGCGCTCCGAAGTTGAGCTAAGAAAGTTGGCGGCGGGGCGGGGCGGCGCACAGCTGGCGGAGGAAGGGGTTAAGTTTCGGGAAGCCACCGGATGACGTTGCCGGGCCGGAGTCCGGGCCGGAGGGGGTTGGGGGGGCGGAAGGCGGTGGGCCGGCCTGGGACGAGGGCTGAGACTGGATTGGCGACGCGGGGACCCAGAGCCCCGGGCTGCGGGCTGTGGCCACTGGACACGTCGACAGCCCCGACGGGGCGGGCGGGGGCCACAGGGCTCGCCGCGGGTGCCGTCCGGGACTGGCCGTAGCAACTTCCCGGAGTACGGGATGAGGCTCCCTGCTCCCCCTGGCGGCAGGGCCGCAGCACCGTTTCCCAGCGGGTCCTCGCGGAACCCGCACGAGGGTGCGGGACCTGGCCAGGGTCGGGGCCACCCGGGGTCCTGCCTGGCGTCTCTTTCCCGCGCCCACGATGAATGGACCGGTGGTGCTAGGCCTGGGCGGAAGTCGGTACCTCCGGCCCGGCGGGCCAAGCGTCCTGGCACTGGGCCCGCCGTCTGTCCTGGCCCGCCAGGCTCCCCGGCAGTGCCCGGGGTAGGGAGGCCGGTTGACCCGGGCTTCCTGAGGGCTGTTCAGGATGCTTCAGGGACTCTTTCCCGTAGGTGTCACGCTTCGTGGACAGTTGCTAACCAAGTGCTTTCTCTCAAAGGTTTCCCATTTCCCCATCTGATAAAACAGAGTTCCTGCTTGTCTCTGAGAGACAGCAGTGGAGACCCAACACGTGTAGGGAGTAGCCAACTGGTATTGACTGTTCTTGTGGGATGTGTGTTTAGGGACGTGAGAGACAAGGGAACAAGGTGGAGCCTGGCTTGCACTGTGAACCACTGCAGAAGTTACACACCTGGATTCTAGCCCCTTGAACACCGCAGGGTCACGGCTCCTAACCTCTGAACCTGGGGTTTCTTTATCTCTAGCCTGAAGATAGTACCACCCACTCACCACTGGGGTCAGGGGACCTGAGCAGGAAGTGTGAGATCTTGTGCAAAGCAGAGGACAATTTGGCAATCAGTCCTCGGGTCAGAGGTCAGGACCGGGAAACACCAAGGAAATGAAACTTGGATGGATCCCTAGAGCCTCCCACATCTCTCTGTTTGCTAAGCTAGCCGTTCATTTGCTTAAAGCCTAATGGTGGGGGTTGGGGTCCTGGGTTGAATTTTGAGTAAAGGCTCACATTGTAGGCCGAAGAATTGCACATTGGACACAGTCCTTCACAGTTAACTATCCTCTCACCATCCACACCACTTCCTTACATTTTTTTTCCCTAGCTGTTACTGTTTATCTTAATTTCCTAAACCTAGAGAAATTTCTGGGATTTGCTGGGGGTTGTCGTAATGTGTTAATGAACTTTGTTAGGTCAGTCCACTATGGTCTGCCAACTTGTTTCTCTTTAGAAGCAGCTTCCTGTTCTGAGGGCCTGGAGATGCCACTTCCCTTCTGTTTAAGTACAGGAGGAGAGCTACTAAGGTCAGCACAGATGCGGGGGCAAATCTGGATTGCAGGCTCCTGGGCTAGTTGAGGCCTACAGAATAGCAAGCTTGGGGGATGAGGGCCAGAGGAGGAGATCTAGAGGTTTGGGATCTGCGGGTTTGTGTGAAGCTGTGGCATAAGCTACAACAGAACTTTCCGTTTTCATATTTAGGACTTGAGCTCTGTTTACCTGTTCTAAGTGGTATTATAATGTGTGGGTATTTTTTGTTGATACGAAACGTTTTCTTCATGCTCCTTTTATCCTTTCCCTCCTCCCATCCTGCCCTCCTTTTTTTCCCTTTCTTTCTGTAGTTTTTCAGGACAGAGTCTGAGGTAGCCCTGCCTGCCATCCCTGTCATCTAGGCTGACCTTGAATGCCTGGCTCTCTCGCCTCTACCTCCCAAGTACTGGGATTACAGGTGTGCACCTAAACACCCTGCTTGATGGGGAGTTTTAAATAAATCCTGAATCGAGTCACATTCGAGCAATTATGCTCTTTGCTGAAATGAGCCTTAACTCTACATGCTACAATAATTATATAGCACCAAACTCAGTTTAAACGTTTGCATGCAAATGATTTAATTGGAATATTGGATTATTGTGTAGCAGGGATACCTTTTAAAAGCATAGGAACCCAGATTCTTACTCATTCTTTTATCCCCAGAAGCTATAACTAATAGATTTATGACAAAGGGGTAGAGTCTACAGTCCTTACAATTTTCCTTGTTCAAATCTTGCTTCTAGAAGGAAAACATCCATTGTGTTATCCCTCTATAAATTCCAAGCCTACAATGGGGAAGGCCTCTGAGTTTCTTTCTCCAATGAGCAGTACAAACATGAACTGTCTGGCTCCCAGAGGAAGCCAAGATTGGGGCTCTTAGGGGTTTGAAGTCCCAGGTTTCCATAGTTCTTACGGATTAGAGAGACTACCATCTCATGGTATAAAAGAATCCGAATCCAACTTAATTTTAAAAAGCTTGCAATTTAGAATTGGATACCACAGTGATTTTAGACACAATACACCCATATTTAGGGTAGGTATGGATGTCACACATTCAGTACATGAGAACCTGGAAGCCCAGCAGATAAGAAAGTTTGGGAATCACCGGGCGTGGTGGCGCACGCCTTTAATCCCAGCACTCGGGAGGCAGAGGCAGGCGGATTTCTGAGTTCGAGGCCAGCCTGGTCTACAAAGTGAG
>NC_034592.1:126529187-126576136 GCF_900095145.1 Mus pahari | reverse complement strand
AAAAAAAAAAAAAAAAAAAAAGTTTGGGAATCTGTTGCCAACTACTAGGTGACATCCATACAGCTTTCTGAACAGGCCGTGGGGCCACATAAGCTTATCCTGCTGGGACAATAATTACCCAAGGGAGGACACAGAACTAGAAGATCAAAATGAGTTTTTGTGGCAAGGTGTAGAGTCAGTAACAACTTGGCAGTGCAGGAAGAAGGTACTTGGCATTTTATTCCTTTCTGAAAAGTCTTTGTTTTGGGTTTTCACACTCCATACATAACAAATAAATGGGTGACACCTGAATTTGTGTGAAGTTGTCCACAGTAGCATCGTCTGTACTGTGTAAGTTAAAGTGCAGTAACAGTTGACCGTTCTGTTTCTTAGACAAGCTACAAATGCTGAGTAGTTGGATGCAGAGTTAACTCATTCGCATCCTCTTGGCAAGCTTGACAAGGCAGCACCAGGCTGGGGTGGCTCCTGATCTCCAAAGGTTTAAGTCCCTGTTCCTCCTGATGACATGAAAACATTATAATGTTTAACTAGGTGAAATGTCCATTTTAAAAGTTTAGTTTAAGCACGTAGCCCAGTAACTTGTCACTTTTAGAAAATGTTAGTTTTGGGGGCTGGAGAGTTGGCTCAGCAGTTAAGAGCATTTGTTCTTCCTGCTGAGGACTGGGATTGGGTTCCTAGCACCTACATGGTGGATCATAACGGCTTGTGTCTCCAGCTCCAATGTACCTGACATCTCCTGATCTCTGGATACTAGATATGTACATGATGCACATAAATATGTGTAGGCCCTCATACATAAAAAATCTATAAACAAAAGTCCCAGTCTTAACTGTGGATATGTGCAAAAGGGGGTAGGGCAGGACAGGTACTTTTACCTAAAACTAACAGCATGAAGATGGCTGAATGTACCAAACACAGAATAAACGAGTAGGCATTAGATGGAAGGTATGCAGCTTGTGAGGAAAGTAAATATTCTAAGTGAGAAAGCCTAGGTGATGGAGGCTGCTTTGCATTACGGAATATTAACTCAGGGACTTCCTAGGAGACTGTTTTCGCAGGCAGACAGATTCTGAATGAGTCTCCTGAAATAGGCAAGCACACACCCAAGTTTAAAGTCACTCACTTTGTTTTTCCTTTAAGTGTTGGGAGTACACGTCTCTCGGCTCTCTGAAAGGAACAGCAGCTTTATAAAGGATGTTATATAAATTATATATCTCGAGGTTACATGTCTGGTCCCCAGCATTTTCACAGCCCAGTGTATTGGAGTTCTCTCTGCCTGTTGCAAGGTATTTCCTGACAGTGACCGCTTGTAGATTCTGTTATACTCCATATGGCTTTGAAGCTCACTGGGACTTGGGAAGGAATTTTGAAATCTTTGTTGTAATCATATGTCAGTGTTCAATAGAGAAAAGCCCAAGTTTAAAGGAAACCTCCATGGGCAACTAATTCTTGGTGGTCAGAGAGAAGGCCCGCTGACACTGTGCTGGAAGTCAGTAGCTCTTTACGGTGGTAATGGGCAGAAGTTGAACTAAATGACCTTCTTGAACCCACACCTTTAATTCTGTACCCTAAGCTTAGACAGGCTGTGAGCAGACAAGGCCTATGTTAGTTTATGTATAGACTCTAAACCCTTATTACTAACAAAACCAACCTTTCAAAAACGGAGGAATTTTTTTTCCCATTAAAATTTAGGTTTTTAAGGCTTTTACAAGAATAGCGAGGATTTGGTCTGATTTCTTCGTGGTGTTTGTAAGTCTGTGGTCCGTTAGCAGCAGCAGATCTACCCAGGTGCATGTTGTGTGCCTGGCAGTCCCTGACGATCTTGGAGCTGCAGTAAGGAGCAGCCTGGGTTGGGGTTTGGATCCTAGGAACAAGGAGTATGACCTTTCCTCCTTGGGCTTCAGTGTCCCTTTCTTGTACCGTGGAAGCAGACCAGGTGGCGCCATCTTTCAGGCTGTGGGGCCTGGTTCATCTGTACTCGTTGCTCTCTCCCATCAGCTCAGCTATCTAAGGGAGAACTTGGCCCTTCTCACACTCTCTGCTAGTTCTTCTCTATCCCTCTGTTACTGTTACCTTGAGCCTGTTTAACACTGGTCTTTGAGATGGTCCCCCAGTTTCTGACATCACCCCTGTCATCTAGACTGTTCCTCTGTGTCCGGTCCTTGGTCTGCCTTGCTAGTCACCTCCTGGGCCCCATTATCATTGTGCTCCACTCCTCCCTTCCCTTCTCCCCTGCCACACTGGCCACCTCTGTAGGTGTCAGACCTGTGTTTGTAGCAGGGCTTTGGGGTGTGTTGCTTTTACCTGGGGAGCCTTCCCCAGATAGACACGCAGTTGCTTCCTGCCCTGCTTCAGGTCTGTTGATCATCTTGTTTAAAGTTGACAGAGACCCTTCCATCCTGTCTAACCTGTGCAGGGTTCTCTCCTCATTCCTATCACTTGATATGATATGTCCTGTATTTGACCTGCCTATCGCTGTCTCCACTGGAGCACAAACTCTGTCAATTCAGGAACATTATCTGATTCATTTTCCAGGTATCCCAGGGTCTAGAACAGTTATGGCACCTAGTAGCAGTCCATGCTTGCTGGGCTAATGGAGAGGCTTTTCCCATGCAAATCTATAATCCTTTAGCTCAGAGTAGTCTAGATTCCTGGAGTATCAAATATAAATACAAAAACCATCCCAGAGCCAAATGGGAGTGAGTGTTGGGTTACCTCAGTCTGCCTGCAGTTGAGAAATTGACAAGAACGTTGAGTGGCTGTCAGGCTTCTTCAGCCCTTTGCTGCCCTCAGAGGCCAGAGGTGTAAATGATCCCTGGGGCAGGGGCGTGGGCTTGGATGCTGGCTCTGTCCTGGGCTCTTCAGTCTGCAGAAGAGTTTCATAGACTTGGACTGAGCCTGTGTCTTCATTGTTGCTCTGGTCCCAGTAAGAGTATTAACAAGGATCACCCACATTTACCAGGATACCGCCGGGCCTGGGCCAGGCCTGCAGACGAACTAACTGATCTGTCTAGGAAACAAAACATTATTTTTAGTTTGAATAATATGGTGGCTTTTTCTAAAAAGCTTTGAATTTTGTGCTTGGAGAATAGAAGTGTGCTGTAACAGTAGTAGGAGAACTGCTGTCTTGTAGCTAGCGTGGTGTTTTCCCTCCTCTCAGTCAGACTTTTTGTCAGGCTAAAGACTGAGAGGAGTTGATGAGACTGCATTCTTGCCTCCCCTCATGGCAGTGTCTCCTGAGAACTTAGCATGGAAAGTAGCTGAGGTGGAGGAAATGGCTGAGGCAGGGCGATCTGATTGGTAAGGTCAGATTCCAGACCCACTCCATCTTTTCTCTTCCACTCTCCTACTGTTGACAAAGAGACGGCAACTGCATCCTGAAGTCCCAGTCTTTTGTGGTGGGAACATCTGAATGACTCATTTTATATAGAAGGGTAAAAGATCCTTATCCATACTCATGGTTTCTGGAACTTCTGATTCAGTGCTTAAAAATACAGTTCAGCTGTATAGAAACTAACTTTATTTTCCATGAAGACTGTTGTTGAATAGGAATTAGATGGAGCTTTATTTCTGTTGGCTGTTATTTCCTGTAGTTAATGTTTGTACTGTAGTTAGAAAAGTCACTTCATAGTAATCACAGTGATTGAGAAAAGGAAGGAGAGGAAGGAGAAACGAATTATTAAAACCTTTAATGAAAAGTCTTATTAGTGACCTGTGGAGGAACTTCTCTAAGGTCCACTTTAGTTATGCCTTTGAAGCCCAGCCACTCCTCACCATTACAGGTTGCTTCCCTAGTGAGTTGGGTGGTCCTGGGCCATCTTTTGTACTGTTAGAATTTTTAAAGACAGTGAAGAGAACAGAGCAGTAGGCAAGGCTAATGAAAAGCCCTGGGCACTCCAGGAAGGGGACACCTTCTTGACTGAGCTTCCATTAATTTCTCTCTAGAGACACTAGTGTCCTATATGCTTGCTAGAACTGGAAAATAGTGGTAGCAACAACCCTCTATGGCAGATTCTTTAGTTTCTGAAGGTGTCCCTCTTTCAGGATGCAAGGCATGCACATTTTTAATTCTTTACTGAAATAAATGTGTATGTACTTGAGCCACAGTGAAGTACACTTACTTAAACTGCACACCTTGTTTAACTTGTTCTCTTTGTGTTCCTGTGTTCCTTTATAGCTTTTCTTCAAGGATACCTGTTTTCCTGTTTATACATCGGAGTCTCTTTGCCAGTGTTTGAACATAATGGAAGTGGATCATGTGACATATGCTCATTTGTCTTTCCCTTGGTGTGTATGTAAGATTCATCCATGTGGTTGAGATAGCTCTGGTCCATTCATTTGTTCTTGTTTCATTCAGTGTATGGCTGTATCACAGTATCTGGCTAGCTTCCAGGAGGAGCTATTGTGGATAAATAACCCTGGCATAATTGGTCTCACCTCGACTTTTGGTTAGCATGCACACATATTTCTACTGGGTCTGATATCTAAATCTGGAATTGTGGGCCATAAAGAGGCATATGTTCAGAGAACAGTGCCAGGCTTTTCTTTGAAAGTGCTTGTAGGAATCTATACTCTTAGTGCAATATTTGCGAGCTTAGGGTGTACTATAAAATGGCTGACTTTTTAAAAAGGACTAAAATGAAGTTTGAATCACCATTGATAATAAAAAGAATTAGTTCCCATATGTTAGAAGTTCTCTGTCCTTGGAGGTAGGACTGTTGGGCCAGTGAAATGTGTTGATCAAAGTTGAGCCAAGTGCAAAAGCAGCTCCTACTTGGGCAGTGAAGGGAGGCTGAGCAGGCCTTCCCAACCCAGCCCTCCTACCTGGATTTTACAAACAATGAAGGGACCAACGCTTCCTGCTTAGAGTGCTGGTCTAGCTCCAGGAGTTGTGATGGGGGCTATCCCTACAGGGTTTCCTATTGCCTCACTCCCTGTACACAGTGCAGTACAGTATCCCCTATCTATGAGGGGTACTTCCCTAGACCCCATTAGATGCCTAAAGGTGCAGATAATGCTAAACCCTATATGTACTTTGTTTTTTCCTCTAGATAATTATTAAATCGAATTTACAAATTAGGTACTGTGAGCAATAAGCAAGAAAAAATAGTGACAAAGTTGTAACAATATACAGTAAAAAAAATTATCGGACTGTCCTACAGAAATCATACTACACTGAACCCACATTTCTGGTAAGGAAGTGAGGTCATCCCATACCTCCATGGTAGTGAGTCAACTGGCTGGCCAGCGGTTATTGAAGCCTCCAAAAGTAAAGCCATAGATAAAGAGGGACTCATGTGTCCAGCTCTGAATTGTTTCCCTGGCCCAGCTGGCCTTTTAGTCATGTGGCAATACTCTTTCTTTTAAATTTAAGACTCAGTGAACTATGATCTCGTTTAGCTGTGAGTGGCAGCCTTGGCAGATAACCTGGAAGGGGTACCAGGTTTCTGGTGATAGAGGTTTTCTAGGCCAGTCTTCTGACTTGGACAAGTTCTGCATAAAAGATTTTAAAATGCCTCCTGAAAAGCATAGGTTGGCCCAGAATATTCCTAAGAAGCTCGTAAGTCGGGTATCCAGGAAGCCAGAAACTGCCCTGTAGAGCTTTTAGCAAACTTGACAAACAGTAGTATATCTAGAGACAAAGGGCAGAGATCAGTGTGGGCAGAATGATAGGAAATGATCCTAAGAGTTTCAACCACCAAGGCCTATGGAACCTTTAGGGAGAAAACAGATTGGCATTAAATAAACATTTCTGTGTCCAGGGTGTAACTGAATGGTTGGGTCCTGCTAACACTGAGGAGGCTATGAGTTTCGTCCTCAGCATGGCAGAAAAGAAACAAAAACAAAAAACAGAGAACTTTTTTTATATATATATATATATACCCTAGAGCTGCTAGGATAGGGGGGACACAGTCTAAAAGTAGAAGTCACACGTCTCTCATTCAGGTCTTGGGACATGCTGAGAAGTTTAAGCCCATTTAAGATTCTGTACTTTAGAGGTAACCGGACAGTGCTTCTAGGCCTGTCCTTTAGTATTTAAAGGATCACACTTATTTCCTGAACTTCCAGAACCCCAAGGCATGATTGTAAGAGAAACATGGAACATTCTGTGGACAGAGACCAGCAGTAACAGCCCTATGAGTACATGAGGTAGCACTTACTGTGCTGAAAGTAATAGGCAAGGTTTTAAATATCTACAAGTAATATAAGATATAGAATGAGCTAGCACATTTGAAAAGGGGCCAAGTACAACTTATAAGTATAAAAAGTTTAATAAATTGTAATAAAAATATGACAGGTGGATCCAGTAGCTGATTAGATCAGAAGAGTGAAATTGGAAGGTGGAACAGAAGAAAATTCCTAAAACTTCACTAGAGAGCCACCGACAGGTGGTTTATAGGAGCAGTGGAGAACCAAGGGGAGCAGACTGAGCGGTGTGTCAAATTACAGTTCTAGGGGGAGAGAGTGGAACAACCAGGGTAGCTGATAATCTTAGAGATGAGATACCCATCTTTTCAAAAATCCCCAAACAACTCAAACAGAGTAAAAACAAGTCTACATGGAGGTAATTCATGATGTGACTGGAGGAAAAACTCAGCAGTAGGTGAGAAGATCGCTTTAAGACAAGAGTCAAGACTGTTCCCAGATCATTAGGAAACTCCATGAGGAAAGAGACAGAGAGGAAAGGTGTGAGGGAAGTAGGGGTCTGTATGTAGATGGTCTTTAGCAAGTGATGTTAGTGAGTCTGAAAAACTGAGATCAAATACAGAAAGACTGTAAAGGGAGAGGGAAGGAATTAGTGGGACAGGAAAAAAGTTTAACTTTTATGACCCCTTAATGTTGACTTTTTTCAAAGGTTGCCACTAAAAAATTAAAAGAATGGTTTACTTCTATAATACTAGAAGGAGAAACAAAACATTCAGAATTAATCAACAAAGACAAAGACAAAAAGTAGCCCAGGACAGATGGGAAACTAATGTTAGACAAAATACAGATTGAAACCCAAGTGTATTAACATTCATATTAAATGTCAATTACTCCAAATACTTCAGTGAAAGCATAAAGATACTGTTTGTGCTTAATGTTAAAAATGCAGCTATTGCCCTGTCACAGATGCAATAGCTACAGAAATACCACGAAAAGAAAGCCTGCATGCATGTGTTGGTGCTGTGTGCTAGCCTGGGGTAGTCTGAGCTACATAGAGAAGACCATCCCCTTCCCTGCCCAGTCTTAAAAGAACAGAAAGAAAACTGATGTGTCAGTATTCTGAGAGTAGACTTCAAGGCAGGAAAAAGCACATGGTGGTCATGTAGCAGCTTTTTGGCTGAGATCAGGTGTAAAAGCATTCCAGATGGGGTCAGTACAACAACTTACGAATTTTAACTTCTTTTTTTAGATTTATTTATTTTTATTTGTATGAGTTCACTGTAGCTGACTTCAGACACACACCAGAAGAGTGCATTGGATCCCATTACAGATGGTTGTGAGCCACCATGTGGTTGTTGGGAATTGAACTCAGAATCTCTGGAAGTGCTCTTAACCACTGAGCTTCTCTCCAGCCCACATTTGTACTTGTAAAACAGTTATCATTGTGTGTGTACATGATGAGAGGACAACTTGAAGAAGTGAGTTCTCTCTCTCCACTTTGGGTTCCAAGGATCAAACAGCTTGCCAGGCTTGCACAGCGAGTGCCTTTACCTGCTGAAGCCTTTCACTGGCCCTATGTTAACTTTTGAATTAACATAATCTCAATGTTTAAAAGTGAAAATGGTCAGAAATACTTAGGAAATGGTCTAATTTATAACCACAGTAGAGAAATTTCAGTGGTAATCAACAACTTTGGATCAGCTAGTGAAGAAGGCAGTCTGTATTTGACTATATAAAAATAAATCCACAGTTGCATAACACACTTTATAGTGTTCAGATGGCTGTGTCAAGGGCCTTACAGTCACTCCAGTTAAATCAGAAATAGGAATAAAAAGATAGGTAGAAAATCACCGTGTATTTGGAAATTTGAAAATACTTCTAATGTTTGTAGGTCATAAAGTAGGGAAATATAAAATGTTTTGACAGCAATAAAGAAGATGCTATGTATTAAACTTGTAGTATGTAACTGAAATATTTTCTGACAGATTAATAACTTTAAACACATTCAAAGAGGGAAGAAGAAAATTATTGAGCAATGCATCTATCTTGATGCTGTTTATGCTAACTAGGATAAAAAGCAATTTCTTTAACCTGATAAAAGTCAGAATAAGCCTGAGTCTGTCTTGATGCAGTAGAAGGAAGAACAGAGGAAATAGAAAACAAACATGCAACAGGGCCAAAGCAGGGCCACAGGCCTCCATAGAAGAGATGATGGGCATTGGCAGATGTCAAGCAAAACCATGGGCAAGGGACAAATGAACACGAAGTACATAGAACGGGCCTTCCCTATGGATGCAAACGCTGAAAGGACAAGTGGTATTTATGAAGAGCACACTAATTTATTTACTTGTTTCTTTGTTTATTTAAATTAATACCATTGGTGCTTTTTTTTTTAAACTGTTTAAATGGTTAACTTTATTTTATATGAATTTCATCTCAATACAAATAAATAAGTTACAAAGAAAAAATACACAGATATGTCTGTAACCATCAAAAACTAAAAACCAAATAAAGGGAACTAGGCTCTAGCTGAGTAGCAGAGCACTTGGCATGTGCAAAGACCTGGGTTCCATCCTTAGCATGGCAAGAGGACAGGAAAGGGATGCAAAGGGGAAGGAACTGGCTGGCCTTCTTAGTAAGAATGTGGTGCTTTTCTAAAACAGCCAGGTGTAATGGCACACAGCTGTGTCCCGAACATTCGGAAGGCTAAGGTTGAAAAGGTCTTGAGGCCAGTCTAGGCTATGTAGTCTTAAACAGGGGAAGGGGAGAAGGAAGATACATTACTCATACACAGCTTGTTTTTTGCAGGTTAAAATGACAAAAATTTTGCAAGTTGTGACAACACTGATATATTTTTAGAAAATCCAACTTATCAGTACTAAACACAGGTGAGAGAAAACTGAATATTGCTGTAGTCAGAAGGAAATGGATCCACAAATAAGACTCATAATGAAAATACCAGGCCAAATGCTTTTACTGGTTTGCCCTACCAAGCATGTAAAGAGTTAACATTCTATTTTTTCTCATACTTAGGAGAGAGGCAGCGGGGTTGGTTATAGAGCTGTTCATTCTGATGTCAGCTTACCTTGTTCTGTAGGAACATACCTAAGAGTCAAAGCCACACCCAGCAGTGCATAGAACGACAAAGTGATGTGCATCCCAGGACTGCCAACTTATTTTAGTGTTGAGAAATAAGTGTATGTCCATCTCCCATTCTGACAGGTTACAGGAGTAGACTAGTGTAATCATCTTAACAGATACCAAGAAAATATATGATAGAACTCACTATGGGATCATGCATACTAGGGATAAAAAGCAGCTTCTTAAACCTGGAAAGGATTTCTGCAAAAAAAGTCAGTAAGCATCACCTCCGTGGAGCATCTACAATTGTCCCTTTGATATGAGGAAAGGCTGCTGTCCTCCTCTGTGGTGTTGTAGTGGAGGTCATACTCTGCAGAAACTCAGGGGAAAAAAGAGCAGAGCATGTCAAGGTTAGGAAAAAAGGAACAAACTGGTTTATATGATTACAGACACAGAAAACTTAAAAAACATCTGAAGCTGTGTCACTAGATTTAGAATTGCTCAGGAAAACAGTAACCACTACAAGATCATTCACACATTTACACCAGACACGGAACCTTAGTGACCATTCACAGGAGTATAAAACTGAAGAAAAAGAAACATATCTCCAGCAGCATGAAAAACATTTTTCTCCATCAGGATACCTGTGTTTTTCTCTTTGGATGCATGATATGAGTGCTGGCCAACAAACCCTGATAGAGTATTTAGTACCACAGCTCTGTCTACTGAGGTCTGATATTGGCTAGTACAGTGCTGTCTGGTCTCTATGTTCTGGGGATAAATGTGTACTACAGTAAGAAAGCTGGGTGGACCAGTTGTCTACTTTGAGGATCCTTGATTTTGCCATGTTGGCCTGTTGTCTTCCTTAATTAAGTGGAAGCTGGTGGCTTCTTGTAAACTCCCAGAGGATGTAGGTCTATTCAGATACCTACTTTTTCAAATACTTTTTAAAAGGAAAACACAAAAGCTTGTTAGTTTAAAAAAAAAATTCCCTCAGGCATAGAAATTGAATCTGAAATGAGTGATGATTAAGCAAGGCTTATATTAGAATATATTTCTATTTTTAGTGGCTCAACTCTTTAAAATGAATGACATTGTTTCTTTAAAGTAGGAAGTTACTTTTAACACGTGAAATAAATTATTTCAAAATCCTACTTTTAGTTGCTACTTTTCCTCTGTTTAATAAAACAGGCTACATTTAAAGTTTTAGATGCCAGGCTCTGATGCTTCTTTGAAAATACTAGTTAATGTTAATGGGCATTACACTTCATAGGGAGCAAAGAGATTTCAGGATAGTGAGGGGAGTGACTGAGCCCAATCTGACCTGACTTAGGGATGTTATTGGGTGGGGTGAGGACAGCTGATGGGACAGGAATTTAAGATAGGAAGTAGAGACTAATACCTACTATGTCCTGATCTTCTGAAGGACTGTACCCTCCAGGAGCAGGCAGGCAATTTTCTAGTTTGTAGTGAGAGAAGACAGCAGGTGAAGAAGACAGCAGGTGACTGTTCTGTCCTGAGGCAGGGGGACAAAAGCTGAAAATTTTCCATCAGAGGTCCCTGCTGCATACAGCAATCAATCCATGACTAGTGACTCCCTTCAAGCAAAGATAAAATGATTTTTAGGGGAAAGTTGCTGAAGAATTGCCCAGTAAAGCTCAACAGAAAGGTAGTGATAAACACATGACAAGCTTCTGAGTGATTAGACAAGTGTAGCCGTCTGTCCATCCGTCCGTCCGTCCATCAGTAACAGTGATTAGTGGAGAAGCACATGATGGGGCAGGGCGGGCCAAGGCAAGAACCAGACTTAGAGCCTTTTAGGTTCTCCTGTTGGTGCAGGGGAAGGAGGGAGGGGTGAAACCGACTCAGTATGGTCATTAGGAAAGTGTGAACTAAGGACCATTTCAGCTACAAAATGTAAAAGAGCTAGGCGTGTTGATGCATCCCTCCCTTCAACTCTAGCACTTGGGAGACAGATTTCAGTGAGCTTGAAGCCAGCCTGGTCTACCTAGAGTGTTCCAGGCCAGCCAGGAATACATATTGAGATCCTGTCTCAACAAATATTAACAAGAACTCAGTTTCAAAGAAGTACAATGTTTAACTCCTAAGCTATTAAACAAGAAAGGCTAGTGCTTGACTAATCAAACATTGCAGAAGGGGTGAGGATATGAGTAAAGAAATGCTGTTATCCATAGGCATCCCAGGATAAAGAGAATAGCTGAGTCCACTGTACAGAAAGTCACAGTACATGTTGGTGGACAGATTGCCACTGGGATTAAAATAAAGTCCAGCTATATGCTAGTTTTAGGAGTAACCCTTAAAATGTGAATACAGAAAAGTTGAAAATAAAGAGAAAAATTGCAATCTTACAAGAGTTGGAGAAGCTTTGAAAATAGTCAGATAAACTAGAATTTAATGAAAACAAATTATTAGTATATTGAAGAGGGTAATTCTCAAATGGGAGAGACCAGGAAGATGTATTAATTGTGGTTTTATATCCTAACAAGGTAGTATCAAATAAAACAAATTGATGGAGTCCAAGAAACAATGGAGAAGCCTGTGAGCACAGCGTAAAGTGTGGGCTCTCAACAGCATCAGATTAGTAACAACTAGAGGGAAGAGAGGGGGGAGGGAGGAAGGGAGGGATTTAGGATCACAGTTAAAAATAATGGACATTTACAGTGAAGTTAAAATTAGGATTTGTCTGTGACAATTCAACCCTTTCTGTATGTTAGGGAAGTTAAATGCATTGCCATACCACAAGTCAAAAAAATACATGGGGAATTGGAGATTGATCAATAATGGAAATGTTCTTTATAGTTAGTTATAGGATGGAGCTATAGAAGTATTTAGAAGAAATGTATTGCTTTACAAGTTTTTGCTAGCAAGAGAGAACCCAAAATCAGCTTACATTTATGCCAAGAAGTTGGAAAAACAATGTAAACCAGTGGATGATAGAGGGAATAATGAGACTTAATTGGATCACAAACCCAAAATTTGGTTCTCAGTCATCCTCAGGTCGTCTCAGTGGTTACACCAGTGTTCTCCTTGTCTCTCTCTAAGAACAGTTCTCTGACACTCATCTTGACAGTTGCTCTCATCCTGTAGTCTTCTAAACCAACAGAGAACAAGCACACTTTTGCACAAACCGCCCCAGTGCACAGGAGAGAAGGAAGGCTGATCTAAGCTCATTCCATGAGAACCTAGTGGCCTGCTATCCAGGTGACCACAGTGAGATGACCTGATTTCTCTTACTTTGAAGATCAAATCTAGAGATGTTATTTAAAAAGAATTTCTGTCGAATGTTTCTGTTTCAGATACCCATAGTTAAACATGGTCTAAAATTACTAAATGGAAAATTCTAGGAGTAATGAGTTACTCTCACATTTTCTTTATCATAGGTATATGTGTATACGAGGAAACATAGTGTATATGATGTATAGGGTTCAGTACTATATATTAAGATTCCCTTGGACTCTTGAAACTTAGTTCTAGCAGATAAAAGGGAGCTAGTATATTATTCAATATATTTCACATTAAAGGAGAAAAATGTCAGATGATGTGAAAAGCAGTTGCCCAAATTCAGTGCTCAATTTTTTTAAAAGGTAACTGAGACGATAGTAGCATACACCTCTTAACTGGAGGAAAGGGTTTTACCAAATATGTGATAGTAAGACCTGAGGAGTGGGGATGCAGGAACCTGCTAAGGAGGCTCCTGCTATCAGTTCTGCTCAGAGAACAGGTAATGCAGCACAGAGAGCAAGAAATAGGACTTTTTTCCCCCCGGCACAGATAGTTTTTTTAACAAGAAAATGAAAGCAAATCTATAAGCTGCAATTTGACAAGAGTTTAGCGTAATAAAAGCTGGGTGAATGATACATATATAAACATCATGGATTTACTGGTTGTATGTAGCTGAGAGAATAGACAAAATAATTCACAAAATGCATTTTTTATTACAAAAAGCAATGATCTTGACATCACAAAAATATGGAAGGCTTTCATGAAGAAAAATCATAAAAATTTCTAAAAGCTTGAAATAAAACATTGACACCAATGTAATACTGTAAAAGAGTTGCTCATTGATGGGAGTCCCTATGGTCACAATGTCAGTCCTCCTATGTTTATATAAATTCTGCATGGTTCAAATTAAAGCTCAATAGAGAGTCTGAAAGGTGGGATATAGGCTAAAACGTGACATTAATACAGGGCTTAAGTAAATACACAGGTGGAGCACAGTATAGAATCCATGAGAGCACCCATCTGTGTCATACAAGGAAGGAGGAAACCAGGTAGGGTGTGATGCGGGTGATAAAGCCAATGATGACCGCTGTCTGTCATCTACCAGAAGAAGCACCAGTGAGCTCTCCAGGGCCCTCGGGCAGGTGAGTGTGCTACCTCTGAGCTCCGTGTCCAGCTCTCACACTAAAGTTTGTGGAAGTAAGTAATTGTGAACTATGACTTCTGTCTCAGTGGTCACCTCTAGGAACTGACTTGGAATGACATGAATCAAGATTATGAGAGAGGTCCTTTACTCTGGTGAACATGTCACTCCAGTTCTGTGTGAGTAGCATAGACTTTAAAACAAAAGCATGTAAAGAGTAAGGCTGTCTGCATGTCACAGGAGTTCATGTCATAGGAGTTGAAAGGAGTGAACCGGCCCTTGTATCTGTATGAGTTTCAACTAGAGATGAGGTTACCCTGTAAAATACCTTTACATAGTAGTTACATATGTAAAACAATGTATTTTGTTTGTGTGTGTGTGTGTGTGTGTGTGTGTGTGTATCATAAGCATGAACACAAGTAATAAGTGTTCTTTTCAAGAGCATTGGCCAAGAGCATCTTCCTTTTTGGAAGAAATGAATGCACACAAAGTCAGTCTGGAAAATGTTAGTATTGACACACCTGACTGGTGGGTGGGGAAGTACTTCTATTTTTTTCTCATACGTCTGTGTATCTGAGCTATTAACACAAGTTACTGTCCTATTTCTGAAATGCTTAGACTAGAAGCATTTCAGATGTGGAGTTTTGTTTTTGCTTTTGGGATATTTTAGGGGTGAACCCAAGTCCACACACTAATTTCATGATTCCTTTATACATCATGTACTTAAGTTTATCATTTTAAGGTACTTTCAAACAGTGAACATTTATTAGTTTTATGTGTATTCTGTGTGACTTTATGTGTACTATGTGCATGAAGGAGATCATAAAGGCAAGAAGAGGGTGTTGGTACTCTAACTCCGAGTCACGGGCAGTTTTGAGTTGCCATGTGGGTGCTGCGTCCTCACCCAGCTGGGGTGCTTTTGCACCCCACTTTTGCTGAGTGCAAAGGACCTTGGTCTTTTGTAGGAGCACTCACTCTGAGCTACCTTTCCACTTTCCAATTTTAACCATTGAGCCATCTCTCTAAGCCCCCAATTTTACATATTTTTAACATGTCTGATTTACATTTTTATTTTTTGAGACAGGGCCTTGAACTCAAAATGCTCCTGTGTCAGCACCTGAGTGCCTCTGGGGCTATAGACATGTGTCCCACACTTGGGACTATAGACATGTGTCCCACACTTGACTCATGCTTGTGTTTTGACTGAGACACAACTTTTGGTAGAGAAATTTCCATTTTTGCACTATCTCTTTCTCCCAACTTTAAAATTAGGCAAATTTAGACTTTTGGATTGGAAGTGCTCAATCTTTATATTATATTAGAATATTAAGAGATGCCTATCTTGCCATTGCTGCCCTTTTTTCCTTGGCAAGTCACCTTGACTCAGGAATAGGTTTGGATTCTTGAGGTCTTTTTTTTTTGTTTTTTGTTTTTGTTTTGTTTTTCGAGACAGGGTTTCTCTGTATAGCCCTGGCTATCCTGGAACTCACTTTGTAGACCAGACTGGCCTCGAACTCAAATATCCGCCTGCCTCTGCCTCCCGAGTGCTGGGATTAAAGGATTCTTGTCATCTTAAACCATCCCGTGCACACCAGGTTGTCCACTGTAGAGCAGCTAGCTAGTGATAAGACAAACTTCAGGCTGTTGTTGAAGGTCCTTTCCTAAGATAGACCTGTATCCGAAGTACCAATTTGGGCTGAACTGGTTTTATCAGTTTGCATTTGAGTTAGAAGATACAGTCCATAGTCTACATCTGAAGAATTGAGAGCCCCCATTTCCTGTTGTTCCCCAAATCCTAAGACCAGAAGAAGCAGCATTCTTCTGGGATTAAAAATAGTAACAAGTTCCATTCAGCCAAGGCTAGGAGTGGTTCTTGGCCTTGGAAAGCTTCGTATTTACTTCTTTCTCTGGGCCTTTATGGGTTAGTCCTTCACTTTGTTTTAGCAATAGTAGGTACTTTAAAGTACCTATTTCACAGAAGTTTCTAGAAATGACAGAATAGAAATTTTTGTGGTTAAGTTCTATGTAGGGTATGGGTGGGCAAACATCTAGCCTGAATCAGTCCATGTAAGCATGGCCCAAGGGAGAGCCATTGAATAGATGCACTCTGGTCTCAGTACAGTGACCAAAGCTGCAAGCATGAACTCGAGGCTCTTGTAGGCAGTACTAGACTGGGGGTTCAAGACTCTCCCAGGGTGTGTTTGAATCTGAAACTCATGAGGTGGGGTTGGGGAAGGTAGAGGATTCCAGCTTACAATGAAGTCCACCAGGAAGGTAAACTCACTTTGAAAGCAGAAGGTGATTTTTTTTTTTCCATTTCCATTTATTTGCTGCTTGCAGAGATACTGCCTTAGCTGTGAATATTTCTCTGTGTTACTAAAGACTAGGGCTTTTCATTTTCCCATGGAAGCTTTCTTTAAAAAAAATTCTAACCCAGGAATTAATGGTACGGATGTAATTCCTTTTTAATGCTGCTTGTTCTGCAAAAATTGGGAAGACACATTTATGCCGTTATAAACATGTTCTGTGTGCTGCAGGGGAGAGCTATTCAGCTGAGTTTGCTTACCCTGACTCTGAGCTCCCCGTGGAGAATGTATGTGTGTGTCATGTTTGCCTATGTGGAGTCAGATTAAAGGCGGATTTTCCAACCTTGGCTGTTCGGTCTGAGCTGAGCAGTTGGAAGGCACGAGACTGCACAGAGCCCCATAGTCCTCAGCTGAGAACAGGCCTTGCTTTGTTGATGGCCCTTCATTGTGTCGGACTGGTGACTGGTGACTGGTGCCAACTGCGACTCTACGAGAGGCCACCCCTTCCTTGAGTGCATAGTTGTCAGGAGACCACTTGGTATTTATGGAGCTGTGACCTAATGTAGGGTCTACCTCAGGAAAAGGTCATGTTCTGGAGACTTTGTCATCTGAATAGGACATCTGGTTATACTGTATTTTGTGCATCTGAGCATATCTCTGTTGGCAGGGTTCTGTAAGACCTTGTAGGAGTTTTAGTTGGGGTGATTAGCTGTATCACATACTTTGTCTCTGCACACAAAACAGAGTCAGGGATTGGACAGGTGCAAGTTTTTGTTTGTTTGTTTGGGTTTTTTGTTTTTGTTTTTGTTTTTTTGAGACAGGGTATCTCTGTGTAGCACTGACTGTCCTGGAACTCACTCTGTAGACCAGGCTGGTCTTGAACTCAGAAATCCGCCTGACTCTGCCTTCCAGAGGCTAGGATTAAAGGCGTGCACCATAATTCTCAGCCTACTAGGAGTGAGTTCCTGGAAAGGCTTATTTTAACAGCCTTCCTTGACTGTCACAAGTGGGGGTGCTCACCTTGACTTTGGATCAGTTGTTACTAGTGGTTTATAGCTAGAAGTCAGAATCCATTTGAAATATAAGTGCTGCCATGCCCAGGCTTCAAAGGCATGTGCGTGTGTGTCGCCTGGCCTCAGACTGTTTGCTCAAGTGATGATAGGGATGGAGTACTGGACCTTGGTCCTACGCAGATCTAGGTGACGGTCTGTGGAAGAGTAAAAGTCACAGCAGCCACAGTAATCACTGGAGAATGTGTTAGCAAACCTTTGTCATGAGCGTTTCAATCCTCCCTTAAAAGAAAAGAGTTTGCACCATGAGGAGAGTGTCTTAGAATATGATACTGAGGTATTTAAACAGTGCCCTTTTTTAAAATGTCCCAATGTCTGTCTGAAGTCCAACTTCCTTCCTTTTCCCCTGTTAAAGAGGAACATAAATTGCACTGACCAAGTGACCACAATGTCTAGAGAGCCTGGACACAGTATCCTTGCCTTTCTTACCTTTTCCCAATTATTCCTCCATCCCAACCTTTCCCTTTAACACTGGAGTTTTTCTTGGTCAGTCTTTGCTGATCCTCTTCAGAGGGGCAAGACTATTTCTCCTCTCCAGCTCAGGGGACGGAACGGATGATGGCATTGATATGACTTAAAAGCTTGGTGAAGTGAAACTTAAGTCTGGGCTGTAGGCCAGGAGGGGTGAGCCCAGTTCCCTCTGATCCTTTGCACTTTGGTCATGGGCACCAAGAATGGAATGCTCCATCCTCTCAGCTTGGGGTACGTTGTCTGACAAAGAGTCTAGTGGCACTACCCCTTCTGTGAAATTCCAAACCTAGAATCTGATGGGCTTCCCAAGACTTTGTGTTTCCCATCCTGAGAATTGTAGGCGCTGTGATGGAGGAGGCATTGCTGCAGAAAGGGTGTTGTCCTGCACTGGGTTCTTGATGGCTTTTCAGGGTGGCAGCCCCAATGCAAAGGTCTTTAATCCCAGGAGTTTTGTTTAGGGCTCTGGTCACAAAGCAGAGGGTGAGGTGCCAGGGCCTGCTGGGAAGGCCTGCGGATGTATTGGTGTCACCTGGGATTTTCTTGTTGGTTGGTTTAACTAAAACCAGCCAGTTTTATATCGAAGAAAAATATAAAAAGTAAAGATTTCAGTCCAACATGAAAAATGAACAGTGCTCTCACTCAGCTACGTGTGGTGTCTGTGGCACACCAACTACATGTGGTGTCTGTGTGGCACACGCAGCCGCACTTAGCTTTGCTGTCTTTGCCATGTTGCCACTACTCCCTGTTGTTTCACTTCTGGACAGCACTTGTGCTCATGAGTGCTTTAAATGGGGCGGGTTCAAGGGGGCACCTTGAACTTGGGCCATGGCCATGGGCTTTGGAGGCTACAGAACATTAGAAGCTTGAGTTGTTCCCCTGAGTCCATCTGCCTGTTTGTATCTCCGGCACTAAAAGAACTGTTGATACTATAGGTAAAAATTGCCCATTTCTGAAGAGAGGGTAAGAAAGAGGAGCAAACACGACTTTAGTCTGAATTTAGTCTGACGACAGTGAGAAACCTTAAGTTTGGTGATAGGGAATGGAAACTGTTCAGTTCCTCAATTTCTCTAGAAAGTAATCTACTTGTATGTGTTGGCAGGTGGAAAGCAAGCCAGCCAAGATGGATATCTACGACACTCAGACCTTGGGGGTTGTGGTCTTTGGCGGGTTTATGGTTGTTTCTGCCATCGGCATCTTCCTGGTGTCAACCTTCTCCATGAAGGAGACGTCGTATGAAGAAGCCCTTGCCAACCAGCGCAAGGAGATGGCGAAAACTCACCACCAGAAAGGAGAGAAGAAAAAGAAGGAGAAAACAGTGGAGAAGAAAGGAAAGACCAAAAAAAAGGAAGAGAAACCTAATGGGAAGATACCTGAACATGACCTGGATTCCAGTGTGACCATCATCCTCAAGGAACCAGTGCGCGTACCTGCTGTGGCTGTGGCTCCAACTTCAGTCCATTCTTCTGTGGGCCATACCCCTATAGCCACAGTACCAGCCATGCCTCAGGAAAAGATGGCTTCCTCCCCTAAGGACAAAAAGAAGAAGGAGAAAAAAGTGGCAAAGGTGGAGCCAGCAGTCAGTTCTATTGTGAATTCCATCCAGGTTCTTGCCTCAAAGTCGGCCATCTTGGAAGCCACACCCAAGGAGGTGCCTATGGTGGCTGTGCCCCCAGTGGGCTCTAAGGCCAGTGCTCCTGCCACCAGCAGTCAGGGCAAGAAGGGACAGGGAGCCCAGAACCAGGCCAAGAAGGGGGAGGGAGCCCAGAACCAAGGCAAGAAGGGAGAGGGGGCCCAGAACCAAGGCAAGAAGGGAGAGGGGGTCCAGAACCAGACCAAGAAGGGGGAGGGGGCCCAGAACCAAGGCAAGAAGGGGGAGGGAGCCCAGAACCAGGCCAAGAAGGGGGAAGGAGGCCAGAACCAGGCCAAGAAGGGGGAGGGGGCTCAGAACCAAGCTAAGAAGGGAGAGGGGGCCCAGAACCAGGCCAAGAAGGGGGAAGGGGGCCAAAACCAGGCCAAGAAGGGAGAGGGGGCTCAGAACCAGGCCAAGAAGGGGGAAGGAGCCCAGAACCAAGCTAAGAAGGGGGAAGGGGTCCAGAACCAGGCCAAGAAGGGGGCAGAAGGGGCCCAAAATCAGGGCAAAAGGGGGGAAGCAAACCAAAACCAGGCCAAGAAGGGCGAGGGAGGCCAGAACCAAACCAAGAAGGGGGAAGGACCCCACAACCAAGGCAAGAAGGGAGAAGCAGCTCAAAAACAGGACAAAAAAATAGAAGGTGCCCAGAATCAAGGCAAGAAGCCAGAGGGAACCCCAAACCAAGGCAAGAAGGGAGAGGGGGCCCAGAACCAAGGCAAGAAGGGAGAGGGGGCCCAGAACCAGGGTAAGAAGGGAGAGGGGGCCCAGAACCAGGGCAAGAAAGGAGAGGGGTCACAGAACCAAGGCAAGAAAGGAGAGGGGGCCCAGAACCAAGGCAAGAAGGGAGAGGGGGCCCAGAACCAGGGCAAAAAAGGAGAGGGGGCCCAGAACCAGGGCAAGAAAGGAGGAGAGGGGGCCCAGAACCAGGGCAAGAAAGGAGGAGAGGGGGCCCAGAACCAGGGCAAGAAAGGAGGAGAGGGGTCCCAGAACCAGGGCAAGAAAGGGGAAGGGTCTTCCAACCAGAGTATAAAAGTAGAGGGTATGCAAAACCAGGGCAGAAAAGCAGAAGGAACCCCAAACCAGGGCAAGAAGATGGAGGCAGCCCAGAACCAGGGTAAAAAGGTGGAAGGGGCCCAAAACCAGGGCAAGGGAGGGGAGGGGCCTCAAAACCAGGGCAAAAAGGCAGAGGGGGTTCAAAGTCAGGGCAAGAAAGGGGAAGGGACCCAGAATCAGGGCAAAAAGGGCGATGGAAATCCCAACCAAGGCAGGAAGGGGGAGGGGGCTTCCAACCAGAACAGAAAGACAGATACAGTTGCTAATCAGGGCACAAAGCCAGAGGGTGTCTCAAACCAGGTGAAAAAGTCTGAAGGGACCCCTAATCAAGGAAAAAAGGCAGAGGGAGCCCCAAACCAAGGCAAAAAGACAGAAGGATCTCCCAGCCAGGCCAAAAAAGTGGATGCAGCTGCCAATCAGGGTAAAAAGTCAGAGATGACTCCTGCCCAGGGTAAAAATGCAAGCATGGTCCAAAGCCAGGAGGCACCAAAGCAAGAAGCACCTGCAAAGAAGAAGTCTGGTTCCAAGAAAAAAGGGGAGCCTGGTGAGTGCCCTGTCTGCTCTCTGAGCTTGAGGGAAGGATGGATTTCCTTAATGTTCTGCTGTTTGACATTGTCTTTTCACCCCAGATAGGATATTGATGACAGATAGAGGAATAACTCCACCAAGTCTATCTTGAACTATTGAGCTTTTGGGATTTTATACAGGAGCGGGGTGAGGGCTTACTCATAGGTCTAAGGCAAATGTACCACCATCAAGAAGTATACCCCAGTGATTGTATTGGTTATATATAGCCTTGAGGAGGGAGGGCCCTGTGAATCTTGGGCTTCCTGAGTTTTATGAGCTTCCATCCTCTGCAGGTGGGAATGCTTCATTTTGGAGGATGTTTGTAGGATGTAGTTACATAACATGGTGCCATCTGTGTCAGTCAACTGCTACTATAGTAAGGCTATATAACAAGCATCGCAGATTCTGTTGTCTTACAACAGCAGTTCTCTGTCTTTGCTTCCTGTCTCTATGATTGGCTGAGGTTGGTTGATTTAGATCCTGTCTGCTGAGAGGCTCTGCCTCATGCTGTGCCTTAACTGGGTTGGCTCTGGGCTATGGGCATGTGTGAGTTCATTTGGGGACACAGGCTAAACAATCTGTGTCTCTCCAGGGCAGAGGGCTTCTCATAGTTGTAGCAGAGGCATAAGTCATTTTGATCAGTCACATTCAAGCTACATCTCATTCTTCAGGGCAAGTCATATGAATGATCCTGAGACAAGGTGCAGAACACTCACCATGTCTCCAGTGAGGGACTGCACAGGGAGGTGTGAGGAACAGTGTAGACAGGGTAGTCTTGCCAAATTTTCTTGAATGTCTGGCTATGTCTTGTCAGTCTGTTCTGTGTTCATACTTTACCTAAAATCAGTTTTTTTCTTTTAATGTTTTTAAGAAATGTTTCTCCCATATTGCACCATCCCTTCTTCCTTAGTCATTTAACAAAGCACAATAGAACTTAATGTAGACTATATTATATAGACAGAAAGTAGATAGATAATACAGAACGCTGATTTGCTTTGGTGTTTTTAGTGGGTGGTAACTGTACAGCTTCAGATGGGGGTTAAAAAGTAATTGAATTTGTGTGACTGGTGAAAAGCACTTTGGCATACTCTAACAGGGTTTTGAGGTGTCCTCCCAGGTCTCTCCCGAGGAAACTGAACTGTAGCACACAGATGCTTAGTGGACCTGATCTTGGGGACCCTGCATTTGCTTACCCAGGCACAGCACAGCCACCACCAATGTCAGTGAAGGATGTTAAGACTCCACAGAGGCATATTACAGTGTTGATTCTAAGTTTAGAAATGTAGGCTACCAAATTCTTGAAACAGTGTGATAACTAAAGAAGACAAAGGCATTAAATACGGGATAACATAACAAAAACAACTTTTAAAAATAGACTTCATATTTCAGGGGACTCCATGTCTTCCCCCTCCCTATGAATTCCAAAATCTGCAAATGTTGATGCCTCGTAAATGACAACCTATTTGCATATAAGTAACTTCCAAAGTCCCTCATACTTCATTTTCCTTTTTTTTTTTTAAACAAACAAACAAACAAAAAAAGTGTTTATAACCCACCCCTATAGTGCTGGGGATCAAACCCAGCCTCTTAGGTGGTTAGGGAAGTTTTTGTTCCAGTGAGCTACATTTGTAACCTGCCCCACATTATACTTTAAATCACCTAATACAATGCAGATGCTGTGCAGTAGTAGTTATGTTGTATTGTTTGAGGAATGATTTCAAAGAGAAGATCTGCATATGCTCGGTAGAGACACAATTGTTTTTGATGTTTTTTGTTTTGTTTTGTTTTGTTTTAAATGTTTTTGACCCCAGGTTGGTTGGATCTGGATGGGGCCCTGTGGAAGCAAAGTGCTGGCTGTCCCACAGCTAGAGTCCAGTTGTTCTTTGACTTTTTTTTTATGCAGTGTGCTGATATTTTATTCTTCAAAAGTTGGAAGCAACCTGAAGAAGGCATTGGCTCTTGTGGCTGTGGCTGCGCCCCTGACGTTGGAAACACCTGTATGAAGGCCTTCGATATCATTCTCCCTGGTGCAGGGCCACATGGGACACAAATCCTAATGAGATGTTGCAGTAGATAATTTCTCATTAAAATTCTTATTTAATGGCCTTTTGAAATTACTGTAGGGGCATAAAATTGGGTCTTGATATATTTTATTAAATGCTGTATTCCTTATTCCCCAAAGAATAAAGCAATAATGATAATGTCCAAATGCTGAAACAATCCAGAAAGGGTCACGCAGGGCAGGGGGTTGGGATTCCTTTCCTTGTGTTTGGCAAACTGGATGTGTGGATCATTACATCAGGCTTCTGCAATGGATGGATTCCCATTAGTAACTCTGATGAAATGTAGTGTCCACTGATGGAGCTGAGGTGCCTCATTGAAGCCTAGTATTGTCAATGAGGTCTTAGAGCCAGGTTAGAGCTCCAGCCATGGAGAAGGGACCATGGTTTTCAAGCAGGGTAAGTTCAGGACAGGAGATGGAAAGCATTAATAAACACGTGTGAATCCTGAGATCCCAGGTCCTGCCCAATTGACAAGTCTATGGAGCATATATGTCTAAGCCGCCTCTTCTATGTTTTTCTTTTTCAGACAGAATCTGTCACTGTAGCACAGGCTAGCCCCCAAATAATGGCCTTCCTGCCTCAGCCTATATGAGCATGAACCTTCATGCCTGGTATTTACCACCTCTTTTTCCTATAGAACCAGGAGAGTATATTGGTGAGCCATAGAAAACTTACGTCCTTGAGGGTGTATGAAGGTCTGAGAGAGCACTTATTTTTGCTGTTCATAACTCTGTTCCCGCTTAGTACCCTTAGGTAAGTGAGTCCCCATCACACCTCTACGATGTCAAGACTCCCCTCAGCTTCCTGTTACATTCAGGATATAGGGGACTTGCTCCTGCTTGCTGTGATGTGAACAGGGTGAGCATGCTATGTGTGGAGGTTGTCTACTCCACTCCATGGGCTGTTTTTATGGAAGATGATGGAGATGAAGAATCATGTCTTCTCATTATGTCTTTTAGTGCAGTGGCCAGACCCTGTGTGGCATTGTCAGACCAAAGCAGGCAAGAACATGGTCGTGAGTTACTGTTTTTTATAGTTGCACCATATACTTGGCTCTGCTGTGTGCTAGGGTTATCTGAAAATGACCCAGTCAGTATGGCCCCTGATGGTTGTGGGTTAGGAGAACTTGGTGTGAGCATTTACATAGAGTGCTTTATCTGGTCCCTTGGGGCCTGGCTGCCCTTAGCTAGACCACCCACTTGGGTTTGCCTAATGGATTCTGTCACAGTCTGCTTATCCTCCAGCAAAATATATTTCCCATCCTTTCGAGTTCATGGCTCTAAAGATATTTCTTATTCTTGTGGCCACGATTCTCTTGATTGATGATAGCATGGGAGTGTGAGCCAACCCCAGCCATGGCTCAGCAGTATGATGGGGAGAGTAAAGTGGGAACTACATATATATATATATATAATCACCTCAGTGTCTCACTGCCCTTGTGGATGATGGTTAGAACAGGGTGGAGGCCCCAAGGTGGGTTCAGTAAACACATGCCCTTTTCTTCCATTGTACTGGTGATTCTAAATACAGCATGTGAATATGCGAAGATAGTTATCTATCCACCCATCTAAACATTCAGACCTGCTTCTCATTCATGCCTGCTCCCCCCCCCCCCCGCAACACTCTCACAGCTGCTGAACAGAGAAAACTCCTGGGAAACTTGGCAAAGGAGGGCACTCACCGAAGACAGTAGAGAATTCTGATTTTTGCCCTCCTATGTAAATACCTGGGGGTGGAGGTCGGGGAGATCCAATACAAAGCCAGGCGTCAGTGAAGTACTTTGGATTACTAGATTACAACTCCAGTGGAAACTCGGACTCACTCTGTCTAGCATTCTCTTGAACTTCCTATGTGATTTTCTTCAGTAAAGCATGAACTGTAGTAACTGAAAGTTTGGGGCATGAAGTCTGACAGCTTAGTACATTCCAGAGGCTCATGGAGTCATCTTAGTCTGGTACATGGAAGGAGTGTACTAGAATTCACCTGGTAATATCAAACATTACAGCTCTGAATGTTGCCAGGTGAGCAGGCATGGATGAGAAGCAGACAGAAACATTGTGTTCCAACTCTGTTAGCTAGGCTGTGGTTGGTCCCACATGGCCTGCCATTTGACCACAGATAATAGGTGTGTGTCTGTCCAGAGCTGCCTGTATTCTGGGGACCACATGTGCCCAAAGGAGTTGTGGCAGAGCTGCAGATTCGTACTAGGCATCTGGGAGTGTAGGCCTGGGCAGATGAAGTAGCCTGAGGCAGTGCTGGGAAGATCCAGGAGATGCTTGAGAGGTGGCTTCCATTTTGTTACAGAGCAGGCTAGGGAAGGGAGCTCTTCACCTTGAGGTTCTAACAACTAGCTGTAGACAAATTAGGGTGGAGAGGTGTGCTTTCCACTAAGCCACTGGTCTCCCTGGCCATTTAAATTCATTTAAATCAGTCCAAAGTAAGTCCAGAGTTCTTTGAGCATACTTAGTGCCCCTTAAAGCTCTGTCAGTAGTTACATGTTTCTAGTGGCTGCCCTTTAGAACAGTGTAGAGATAAAACATCGCCATCAGAAAGTCCTCTTGGACACACCTGCCCTAAACAGCAGCCATTTGGAGGGAGGTGGCCTCTTGGGTCACCTTTCAGGTATTCCTATGAAGAAGATCTGGCTTCTAGCCATATGTTGGTATCATACACAGTTACTCCCCTGCTTGGTTCTAGTTGTCACTGTCCCTCATATAGCAAGGCACTAATGACATCACAGTGCAGAAGCAGCCCAGGATACAACTGGGGTTACATCACCAGGCTCACTCTGTCCCTGGCTGGTGCAAGGCTTTTGATGACAGGTACCACAGAGGAGATGTGGGAGATATGGAGGCAGGCCTGGGCACGTTTCTGCAGGCCAGCTGGAGCTCTTTCAGAGACTGATTGGGACCATGCCATGGGTTTTAACTGCTTGTCTGTGGCAGTGTTTGACAATGAACACACGATTCCTGCTCTTTAAAAATGTATTATTACATAAAAGTGTGTTTCCAACAAACAATTTAAATAGTAGAGAAGTATGGACATGGTGGAACTCTAAAGTCTTTCTTGTTATTCTGTCCCTGTCACCATTTACTTCTGGAGGACCCTGGAGACACTGCTCTCACATGCAAGCTGTGGTAATACCCAGTTAGAAACTGCTTTTTGCTTTACAGTGTATTGGTGACATCTTTCCACATTGTGCTTGCAAAGCTGCCACAGTTGGCTGTATAACATTCTGTAGTGTGAATGTATTGTGATTTATTTAAATGACACTTAAGTAGTATGCAGGCTTTTTTGGGGTGTTAAAATTGATGCTGCAGTGATGTACATATATTGCTGTATGTCTCTTTAAAGTAAATTCCTAAGGCTGTAATCGCAAGTCAGAAGGTAGGTATATTTTTCATTTAGGAAGACTGCTCCCTTGATCTCCAAAAACAGTTGGTGATTTACAGAGGCCTGCTTGATTGTTTCAGAGCCAACCCCTGCTCATGTGGTTCTACCATTGAGCTGAGAAGGGTTTGTATTGCAAAGGAGTGTTACAAGCTCTGTGTGGAAGGAGGAGGAAACAATGGCCTGTGAAGTAAAAAGCAGGGATTTTTCTGAATGTTTCGGGACTGGGAATTAGTAGAATCCTTGAAGTGAACACTCCCCTGAACTAAAGTGTTTGGAGTACTACTGCTGCCTCAGCAGCTGTGCCCAGGATCCTTTAGGAAGCTTAGGGAGCATGTGCATGTGTGGTGATGGTTTTTAAAATCTGTCTTTATCCCTGGCTGCTCCGATTTCTTGGAACGGCCTCTTGGTGATGCTGTCAGGAGATCTGCACTAGAAGTGGCTTTGGTTAGCTCCTACGTGGGTCTGGATATGGGGATACACTATTTAGCTCCCTGGCCCGCAGGTAGCACGAGGTCTAGAACGAGGCAGCTGTTAACTGGAGTGAGGCCTGTTTCTTGCTCAGAGGAAGAGGAGTTGAGACCAGAGTCTGATGAGGACTCTCCCACAGAGCCCATGACCTCTTTATTTAGTGGGACAGGGGCTCTGGTACTTTTATCATACTCTGTGGATAGCTTTTTGAAGAAAACTCTCTCCTTCCCTAGCTGGTAGGCTGGTATTATTCTGGGGCCAGGTGACCATGATGTCATGGCCAAGAGATTCCCACCACCCTCCAAAATGTAGAAAACAGAAATAGGCTTTTTGTGAGTCTCTCATGGTCTACGTGGGAGAACAGACACCACTGGGAGATAAGATTGTGGGTACTTTTTTTGTATCTTTCATTTACCCTTTTACATTTCTCTAGTTTTTCTATTTGTATTAGTATTAAAAAACAAAAACAAAACAAAAAAAAAAAACTGGAAAAGAAACAGAACTCCACTATGGAGCTCCAGTCTGTGTTCCTGGAGCCTGTCTGGCGGCGGAAACCTTGTTAGTCCTTTCGGGGAGTTAGAAGTTCTCAGGCCTCCCACAAGATGCCAGTGCCCACCCAGGCCCTGGCACCTGTTAACTGGTAAGTGCTTGTAAGCTGAGGTAAGATGAATGTCAAAGATGGCTTCTGTGCCCTGAAGCTAGGGGTGACCTGTGGGTGCCGGTGGAGGTATCTGAGCTCCTGTGTGTGGCTTTGCAGGACACCATTCTACCTGCAGAGCGGGCAGACGAGTAGTAGGAAATGCAGTGTAAAAAGAGCTATAACTTGACAGGGCATGAGACAGAAGAGATAAAGACGGGTTATCAGAGCTTCCAGGAAAACCTATGCAGGGTGTGCAGAGCAGATCAGAGCTCTTTCTTTAAAACCATTGGCTGGGCTGCAGTTGCTCCCTTCCTCTTGCACCCTTCGCCTGTTCACCCGTGCTGGTGACCGTCCTGTACAGCCAGGCCTTCTGCCCAGGTACTTGGTGTTGCTTTCCTGCATGTATGCTCTCACAGCCCAGTTCTACCTGCTTTACACAGCCAGAGCTTAGACTTGGCAGAAGTCATGTGGCCAGCAGATGGCAGTACAGGGTCACCATGGCAGTCCTCCTGGGACCCCTTCCCATCCTCCAGTTAACTCTTCACCCTTTTTTTTCAGACTGAAGCCACCAGGTGTGTACTCAAAACAAGCCTTGGTAACCTTTGTTCTTTGACATTAACTGTGTGTCAGGGTTTGAATCTCTGAACAAAACCCTGGGTGCTTTGAACACTTTTCTGTGTGAGTTCTTCAAAACCCAACTCCCCATTTTCTTGCCCTCTTCCCACTTCTGTCCCTCTCTCCCTTTCTCCCTCCAAAAAATGTAAAGAGATTCTCCCAGAGAAGCAAGTTCACTGTGAGCTGCTAGCTGTCATTCTTCTGGAAATGTGGTGATGTTAGACAGTCTTTGCCTTTGTTATTGCAGGATCTTTGGTTGTAAATGTAGATGATCACATGGAACTGGGCTCCCAAGAGGCTTAGAGGCCTGGGCCTGACTGTTCTAGAGCACAGCTCAGTTTGCTGAGGTGCTTGAGGTGGACAGGCCATGGAATCTGCTTAGAGTTGGGCTATGACTTCTTTCCTGTGGAGATGCTGTGCTTGGAACTCGCACCGTCCCTGTCATTTGCTGAGAAGGTCCAGAGGAATGGTATTTGCATTTGAGGGAAAGACCTTCAGAATGGGTTTTGGACAGTCCCTAAGACAGTGAATGTCCTTGCCATGAGTCCTCGTCAGTCCTCACCTGTGCTTCTGTCAGGACCCACTGTGAGGTGTATCTGGGATTCTCACACTGAGTCGCCTGAAGACTCGTAGGCTTGAGCCCTGACTCAGGCCCTTTCCTGAACTGTCTTCTTCAAACCTTGTCCCTCCTGGCATCCCAAGCAAGATTCCCTTTAGTCACTACACACTGTGGCGTAAAGCCAGCTCTCTGGGACCTGTGAAATCTTGTACCTATTCCATTCTTACCTCCCTCTGCTCCTCTGGGAATCCAAAGTTCTGGATCCTGCAGACTTTAGTGCCTTTCTAGGCCACTCTCCTTCCTTCAGACCTCTTGCTGCCTCTTTACCCAGTACTGCCTGATGAAGTGCCTGTGCATCAACCTCTGCTTCCATTGTATCTGCATTCTCTAGGCCCCAGCATGCTGCTTTGTTGCATGACCACCCTGTGCCTGCTGTGCTGCATAGCTGTGGTCTTCTTTTCTACTTAACTCTCCAAGCCTAAATTCTGTAGATTTCTCAGTGCATACACTGTTTAGAGGCAAGGAAATAAGCTGGGTCTGTCCTGGACAGAGCTGTTTGGTAACCTACAGTAATACTCTCACTTCCATTTAGCCTCTAGCAGTCTGTAGGTACTCCCAGGGCAAGTCCTGGAGTGAGCTGATACTGTCCCTGCTGGTGGAGAAAGTTGGGCCTGGCAGGCATGTTCTGTAGCTGGACAGTGGAGGGGGTGGCTGCTGCTGGAGCAGTGAGCTGCCAAGTCTTAGGTCCCCTTACGTTAACATCTTATTGCTGCTGAGGGTGTTCATTGGGGAGTTGGTGGTTATGCAGCCAAAGAGCAAATTTTCCTAAAGGAGCCCACAGTTGACAAAGAGAGTCCTAAGTGCCTCTTTACAAGTTTCATTTCCTAGGTGGTAAGGTATTTCTGTAGCAGACTAGTTGCATCATAGTTTTAAAGTCTGGACGTTAAGCACACTGATTGATTACATTCAAGCTTCTTGTTGGTGGAGGCACATCCTCTTCCTCAAGCTCTTGTGCCTCATGAGTAAGGATAGTCTGCCTTTCTTCTGAGCCTCTAAGTCAGCCTTGGCCTCAGAGAGGCCATTCTTAGAGCCTCACCCTTGCCCTCTACTGTTGAACTGGGAGAGGTCGGGTTTGACTGTCCAAACAAGTGGGTCTTAATGCTTGGGTCTCCAAAGTTGGCCCTGGAGAGTTAGTTTTCAATGCTTTCCTCCATGTCTCATTCCAAGCACAAATTAAGTTAATCTTTGCAGCCAGGCCATGAGGGAGGAACCGTTGGTACTGACTTTACAGACAAGGAAACTGTCAGGAGGTGGTAAAGTCAGTTGTCCAAGGACACAGTTGAAAGGAGGGCTAAGTTGGAAATTCGTGGTTTTTAGCCTAGGCTATTTGATAGTGTAGATGCTGTGCTGAAAACTAAGGCCAGAGGTGACCCATAGCCCCATAGCCCAGAGATATATTTGTTTAGCCCCTGTCTGTCTGTCTCTACCTACCTATCTACTATGGAGTTAGCTGCCAGCACTACAGGTCTAGTCTCTAAAATAGTCTGCCGCTGTAACGTTTCTGGACTTGATTTCCCTTGTCAGCTGTTACCTGGAAGTGGTATACTGTGTCTCAGGTCCCTCAGGCCCCCAGAGGCCTATCCCGAGTCTTTGTAGTGTGCCACATTTCTGAATGGCCTAGTCCAAGGGGGAGTGTGTGGTTGTGTCCCCCACATCTGATTGGTGCCATCTTGTAGTTGTCCTTTGCTGTCTATCCGTCTCATTCTTCTCTAGACCAGACCTATCAACCAATGTGAGCCAGACGCAGACTGCTGGAACAGCCATGCAGGGAGCTGACCTCTTCTAGAATTCATTCCCCTTGCTCTTTTTAAAGCCCATGGCTAATGGATTAAATATGGAATCTTTGGTAGGTTTATTTTAATATCTTAAGATTTCACAATACCAAGAATTACTAGAATCTTGAGGCATTTGCTAGAGATGTAAGTGGGGTGCAGGGCAAGCTGTTTGGATGGGACTTAGCCAGGGGCTCGGTTTTCCTTCTGTCAGCTTTACTGCCTCTGATCCAGAGACAGCATTCCATCTATCTATCCACCCATCCATCCATCCATCTATCTATCTATCTATCTATCTGCCTACCTACCTTCCTACCTAAGCGAGTCATAAAAAAATGTTTTGTGAAATTATAGGAGAGTGTATGGAGAAGGTAATAGAAGTTCTGTGGGTGGAAAAGCAGGATAGACAGAGAAGGCTCAATTTTACATTGCTTTGGATTTTTTCATTTGTTACAACTATCTAGCTGTCTGTCTGTCTATCTATCTATCTATCTATCTATCTATCTATCCATCCATCCATCCATCCATCCTGTGGTAAAACAGTGCTGGAAGCATCTTGAAGCATCCCATAGCTAGTGTTAGTACTCAAGATGCTATTTGGTAGCAAGGCTTCCTTCAGCAGTGATAACCAGATGTTTTCCTCCCGCGGGGGGAGTTGGGCCTCAAGGGATAGGGCCGAAAGGGCAGTGTCTTTAGTTTGGCTCCCCACCCCCATTCTTCTTTGAGACAGGGTCTCATGTACCCCAGGCAAGCCTTAAACTCATCCTCTACCTCCCAGGTGCTAGAATTATAGGCACACACCAACATGCCTTACTAGAAGCGTGCTCTCTGGTGGGGAATTCAAGAGAGGGTAGAGGCTTCAATCACTTGGGGAATTCTTGAGGATAAGAGCGTCTAAGATTTTTGGAACATTTTAGGAGTCCATGGAGGTGGAACAACACAGAACAGCCAGTCTGAGGGATATAGTATGCACCACATCTGTAACTTAATAGTCCCACTCACCACATTAGAATAGACCAAGAAGAAATAGTTGGGGTGAATTTTAACAGCGTACTTCATCTAATTTATCCAATTTGGGTGCCTTTGATGCTCAGCCAATATATCAGGTTACTAGTTTATGTTCTTGTCTACACTGAGGTTTTGAAACCCCATGTAAACTTTTTGCTTGAAGCACGTCACAAGTTGCAGGAGTCTCAGGGGTTGCAATCACAAGTTCTCAGGGGTGCTAGGACCATTCTGAATCAGGAAAGAAAGTAGCCTTCAGTTCCACACAGGCTTAAGAGGCCGCCCTGCCTTGCCTTTGTCTTTTAAACTCTGGCCAGTGAATATCTATTAAAGGTTGAGGGGGGTGGGAAACACAGCAAAAAATGTCTCAGTAGGGGTTTTTCCTGAGAGTGAGCTCATGGGCCGTTTTATTCTAGCTCTGCAGCACTCAGGATTATATCTAGTATGTATATAAGCCTACCATTAGTTGCGCATGCATACATATTTCAAGGAAATTAAGAAATGGGGTCCCCACACATACTCTCATCCCATTTTTCTTGGCAATACAAACTCTTGGGCCTTTTAATGCTAGTGTGGTTATTTTTAAATCTACTGCACTTTCCTAAGGTAAGAAGTTATAAAATAAGGTGCTCATAGCAACCAGCCCGCCCACATCCCACCTTGCCTTTATTATGATATCACGCTAAGTGCTTCCACTTGTAATGAAAATATTATGACTGTGAAGTAAAAATATTGTGACAAGTCAGAGAAGCCAGGGTTGCTGTAGAAACCTTCCCCATTCCTTGTCCTCAAAAGGCAGGTTTAGCTGAATTTTGCCCTAGTGGGCTTGTCTGTCTCTTTCAGTGCATTTGACTGTCTGTTTCAATTGTGAGCAAATTGAGATATCAGCAGAGGAATATCCCAGGCATTTTAGCTGAGCTGTCTCGGCTCACTCTTTTCTTGCCTACAAGTCTGCATGGGTATCATGGAGACTAGGAGTGGGGGTGCTTCATTGGTGGTGGTGGTGGTGATGGGTTTTTTGTTTTGCGGGGGTCTCTTGCGGGGAGGGGGTGTTGTGAGCAAGTGATCTGTACCTAGGGATTGAAGAGCTCATTCTGGTGACCTGGCCCAGCCATTTCTCTTTTGAAGCCAGTCACCATTTAAGCTCCATCTAGGGAGGTTAGAGCGCCTGTCCTTGACTGTGGGGAGGGAGCAGAGTCCTGGTACCCTCCGAGCTTTCTGTGTATGTGCAGTTCTAGGGATCCTTGGATTGAGTGATGAGTGCCCTGGTTACTCATGGGCAGGCAGTGCCCATAGCGATGCTCAACCATGGAAGATGAGATGGACCAAGTCTTTCACTAAAAGAGGAAATGGAGGGGAAAAAAAACTGAGAAAAAATGTGGATAATTTTGTGCAGCGCCATTTTTGTTACTTGTTTATTTACTTATTTTGAGACATGGTCTAATTCAACTCAGGGTAGCCTCAAATTCACTGTGTGGTTGAGCATGACCTTGCTTTTCCTGCCTTCCTTTCTGAAGTGCTGAGATTACAGGCGTATGTGACCGTGCTCGGCTCATGCGGCGCTAAGGTTCACACCAGTCCTATCAACAAAGCTACCTCAAGTTCCCACACAGCTTCAGTGTTGATAATTTAAAAAGAAGAAAAAAAGAACAAAGGCTAGCCTTTATCCAGCACACACTGATCCCTGAATTTGATAACTACTACTGATATAAAATAAGGAGGGATGTTACTCCTAGCCTTGGCTGGGACTCTTTGGGAATGCAGACCCATCATTAATCAGGAAGTTCACTGTACCAGCCTAAATCTGTAAAACAGAGCTCTCCTTGTCTCTGATCAGAGCCACCTTTTGATGGACGTTGTTGTATATCCGCTTGTTTGGGGGTGGAATGTAAGCTCCTGCTCCTTCCCACTTCAGGGCCCCCAGACTGCGACAGCCCTCTCTTCTTGCCCTACAAGACCCTGGTCTCCACAGTTGGAAGCATGGTGTTCAGTGAGGGAGAGGCCCAGCGGCTTATTGAGATCCTCTCTGAGAAGACTGGAGTCATTCAAGACACCTGGCATAAGGTAGGCCACTGCAGGGCTGGTAAGGCGTACCCCTTTCCCAAATGGATGAACATTTGCCCAGTTGTGCGCCTACCCAGGAGCTGTCTTGTCAAACTGGAAAGAGAATGTTTACAGAACAGTTTTCACTTCTTCCTGGAGGATCCTGCCATTGCTTTCTGTGCTTGGGCTGAATGAGCTACCACTGCTTATGTGCCCAGAGCAGAGCAGGGTCTCAGTGCTGCTTGTGCTTCTTGGGAGAGCATGGGATCTGGACATAATGTCCCTTGTGCTACCAGGGCAAGCTCAAAGACGAAGTCCCACTCCCTAGTGGCCCTGTTCTAGGAAGTACAGTATGCGTGGGTTTTTCCTTAGCTAGTTGGGTGGTGGTAATTTTGCTGGTCAGTTCATTGATGGGAGGTGTTGGGGGGGATACTCCTTTCCCGCTGTCACTGGGGGGTGCCATGCTCTGTATGGTCTCAGTGCTGCTGAGAGCTCCTCAGCAAGTAAGCACTGGGGGTGTTCCCTGAGCATGAGTGTCGGAGGGTCAGGGTGACTATTGTCCCATCTTGTCTCAGACCATGACCTTATAGTACAGGTTTCCTGTCCTAGCTCCCACACTGCAGCCAGTGGCTTATAGTCTATATTTTCTGGCTTTAAGACTGGAAATACTGTACTTATGAAAACTACCCCAAGCATCTGTATATACAAGATCTGGGAGTTCCTAAAAACTTGGTGGCTTAACAGGACTATCTATTCCCTTATGGTGTCTAGGATCAGATGGACCCACTTATCTTGAAGCCCATGCTACCTGGAGGTTTATTGCCTTTTGTTTATTGCCAGAGTTGGGGGACTATGTATTCCTCTCTTCCCCTGTAACATGGCTTTGTCAACATTTCCAGGCCACTCAGAAGGGTGACCCTGTAGCAATTCTGAAACGCCAACTAGAAGAGAAAGAAAAGCTGCTGGCCACAGAGCAAGAGGATGCAGCTGTCGCCAAGAGCAAGCTAAGGGAACTCAACAAGGTACAGCCTCAGCTCAGAAGCAAGGCAGCCCCTCTCCATTCTTGGAGAAGCCCCGTGCCCAGGGCTGGCTCTGAGACAGGCAGCTTCAGCCAGGGCTTGTCTACCTAGCGTATGACTCTTCCCAAGCCAAAAATGTTTTGACTGAAGGTTATCTGCTTCCTAAAGAGGTGAGGTGTAGTATTGGGAGTGTTCCTCCCGTCGTCCAAGAGTACATGCAGTTTAGCAGAAACGAGGATCTCAGACTGTGGTGGCTCCCAAGGTACCAGGGTCTTTTGAGCTAGTGCACCTAGAAAGAACGTGTACATTTAATGCTGGTAGTTTTCCTGAGAAATGGGGTTGAGGTTGCTTTGCTGCCTTTGTCTGACATCAGAGGAGTGATGTGCAGGAGATTTCTTGGCTATTTGTAGCCAGGCTGGCTGGAAGGTTTTTTTACTCTGAATGGCAGGTGGTGGTGGGCCAGGCTTGCTGTGAGACAGGTTGTTCAGGATATACCAGCTCCTCAGTCATTGGAAGCCACTCACTGCTGAACCTACTGGAGCCTCTCTTTGTTCTCTGCTTCTGAGAAGTGGGTCCTGGTGTCCAAGTGTCCCAGGTGGACATGACAGGCAGGGTAAGGGGAGTGAGTCCTCATGGGCCTGGTATCCCCTAAGTTAGAAAGCTGTCAGGTGAGGTGCTGTGGGTTTTCTTTTACCGTTCCCTGTCTCCTGCCTTCTCTGTCCCAGGTAGCAGACTTCAGGGAGATGGCCTGGGTCAAGAAATATCTCACAATACCGGTGGTGATGGTGCACGCCTTTAATCTCAGCACTTGGGAGGCAGAGGCAGGTGGATTTCTGAGTTTGAAGCCAGCCTTATCTACAGAGTGAGAGAAACCCTATCTCAAAAAAAGAAAGAAAGACCTGACACCATCTGACATAGACCTGACATAACCCTTTCCTTAGGTAATGCCCTTTGCTTATTGGAGACAGACTAGATATGAGGCAAGTTGATCTCATTCTTAATTCAGTGACTGTGCTTCTGAGCCAGGCAGAAACAATGGTTGAGGGTCAGGCTGACAAGACCCCCACCCCTTTGAATAACACTCTTTGTTAGTATTATGCTCAGGAGCAAAAAAGAAAGTTACCCTCTGAGACCTCTGCTGGTATTTAGTGGGCTTCTGAGTTGACTCCCAAGTTGTCCACACATGGCCTTTGCTCAAGCTGTCCTGGGTTACTAGACATGTAGACCTTCACATGGCTTAACAGCAGCTAGGTGTGCTGTCTCCTCCTAACTCTGCATACTTCATGTTAGGAGTTAGGCCTAGGCTCCAATAAGAATGAGCGCATCTATACCATAGAACTGGGCAGAGCCCTCCCACCCCCCTGAGTCAGGTGACTAGCATCCCTTCCTGGATCGCTAGTTTTCTATACCTTTTACCTTCGAAAGAATTGATATTGCTGTAATAAAACAGCATGACCAAAGGCAACCTGGGGAGCAAAGGGTTTGTCTCCTTCTATAACTCTCAGGTCACCTTCCTTCACTGAGCAAAGTCAGGGTAGGAACTCACGGCAGGAACTGAAGCAGAAGCCATGGGGGAAAGCTGCTTCCTGGCCTGCTCAGTTTGCTTTCTTACACAACCCAGGAAGGACCACCTGCCCAGGGACTGCATAATCTAGACTCTTTTCAAGTGAGTCTAGATTATGTCAAATTGACCAAACAAATATCCCCCCCCCCAAAAAAAACAAAACAAAACAAACCTAACCAGGACACTGTCTAGACAGAAAGAAATTAATTTCCTATAGAAATTTGCTTACTCCCAAAGTCAAGTTCAGCAAGAGGCTACAGTAGTGTTTGATTGCCTGCAGGCTCTGTGGCTTGGCTATTTCGTTGGGTCTGAGGCGTGATGGATGAGGAGGTTGCAGCCTCTGATAGAAGGGCCCCTCCCATTCTGAAATTCCATTCACCAAGGACAGGGAGGCGGGCAGGTGTGAAGGCCCCTGTGCTGTCCCTTAGGTGACTGTGTGACATACTTTCAAAAACCACAATGGCACCTAATTCCTAGACACATTCACCATGCTCACCCTCCTTGGGGTAAGACAGTAGACTCTGTTCCTGGTGTGGCCTACAGGTCTAGACGCCTTGATTTTTGTTACCCACCTCACCTTCCAGAGTGTGGACCTTGGCTCTGATCCAGGAAACTTAATGTCCAGCTATGGCTCTCTATTCCCTGACCACATCCGGTTTCCCATAAGCCGAGGAGGTACAATGCCGATTTCTGCTTACACCTCTTTCATGCTCCCAGCCTCCATCCCCAAGTCTGCACCCTGAGCACTAGCCTCTGGCGTCTGGCCGAATCCTCTCTGGATGGTGGCCTGCTCCCAGTATGCCCTGCTCTTGCTTGTTTCTGAGACTCTCCTGTACTTCTGACGCGCTGGACATTTTGCTAGAATCCTGTTTGGTTATCAGCCCTTAGGAGTCTAATGGAGCCCTCAGATGAAGGTGACCGTAATTGCCACAGACCTCTATTTGGTGCCTGCAGACTGTGAGCCCCCCCCGCCCCCCCAGCAGGTTATCTGTGAGCAAATGACTACTGAGGTCCTAGGGTGGTTTGCAGTTGAGGAAGGAGTGTTTGTTGGTGTTTGTATCTTCCCTTTATAAATAGTTAAATATTTATCATTCTGTTTACTTTTGTCTTCCTTGTGCGGACCACCATCGTGTCCCACTCGACAGAGCCGGCATGTTTATGTCATTTTCGTGTTACATCTCCTGGCACCAAACCATTGAGTGAAAAATTGCATGTGAAAATGTTACTGACCATATGACAGTTCCTCTTACCTGCATTCTCACGGGAGCCAGTGAATGCTAGACTCCATGTTTCATGTTCAGTCCCTTCTACATTTCCTTTATTCTTGTGGTAACATTTTTATAGTTGGAAAGGGTCTTGCTTAGTGATATTGCTTGGAGTCATGCCACAAGGCTTGGTCTGGATGCACTGAGAATTTCAGTCGTTTTCAGAGTCTGTGCCACTTGTATGGAAGGTCCTGGCAGAACTGAACCCATGACCAGTGTGAATAGTGTCTAAAGAAGGTTACAGACTTGGGCCCCCTTGGGAGCTCCACCCTAGCCCTTTAAGTGTCAGGGCCCAGGTGTGGCTTTGAAGATTTTAGGGCAAGGCTGGCAAAACCTTCTAGAAAACCTTCCCAGCTGGTAGTGTCTTACCAGGCACTACACTCTGGACTAGACTATCGTGTGTCCACTCCAGTGCCTGAACGTGAGGCCTCGTAAGATCAGGAGCGCAAGGCCTTCTGATACCAGCCAGACACTGCTGGGTACCGAAGTGGAATGGGAGGTGGTACAGTTCCAGTCTCTGTCTGGAGGTGGACCTATCTGCGGACCACTTCTGAGCCCTAGAAGTCTATGCAGGGCCCCACTAAGCCTAGGGACTGGTGCCAGATTCCCTGGGAACGGGCCAGTAGAGCACCAGTGGATGCTGGTGACAGTGCTCGTCTTCCAGCCTAGACAGACAGAACCAAAGGCCACTTAGACCCTTACTTTTTGAATGCTTTTCAAGAAAATAATATGGCCCAGTCTCTGCTTGATGAGACTGCTCACCTCACCTGCCATTTCTTCTCAGGAGATGGCTTCAGAGAAGGCCAAGGCTGCAGCCGGGGAGGCCAAAGTGAAGAAGCAACTGGTAGCCCGGGAGCAGGAGATCGCAGCTGTGCAGGCACGCATGCAGGCCAGCTATCGGGACCATGTGAAGGAGGTGCAACAGCTGCAGGGCAAGGTGGGCACAGGGAAGGGCAGGCCTGAGGGAGTCATAATGGCCCAGAGGGTGAGGCTTGAGCTGGGACTGAGGGTGCCTGCTGGGGGTTGAATTTGGCTTGGTGTTTCTGATATTAATTACCAGGAAGATATAAAATATATTTTAAAGAGCACTTTTTCAAAAGAACCTTGTGTCAGGTAGTACCCAGGGATGAGGGCTTACATCTCCAGGTGAGTCTGTGTGTGTGGTTGGGAAGATTGCATAAACTAGGAGACCTGTGAACATACACTTACTGGGTCTGGAGACCAAGCCTGGTGACTGCCTGTCTGGACTGTCCCTCACCGTCAGTGTGACATTTATCTTCTGAAACCTATGCTTGGCTCATTCTGGGCACAACTGCCTCCCTGCCTCATGTCTCATGGGTGCCTCGTGGGCTCAGAAAACACGAGATGAACCCTCACTCAGGTAGTTGTGCTTTGTGGCCATGGGATTTTTTTTCTCTCAGAAGAGTACACTACCTGTGTGGCTTCAGGTATATATATGTGCATACATCTGAAACATTGGATGAAGAGAGCGATGAGCAGAGAGGTCTGTTATGTATGAGAGTGAAGGAGGCCCACACTTGTCTCTGAGACCCTGTCACTGGAGTGCGTGGGCCTCTTGCATTATGAGCATTCCTGACTCGGAGCAGACAGCCTCCAGAGCTTCTGCTCTGAGCTCTGACCTTGCTGATGCAGGTCCACAGTCAGTTCTCTGTGTGGCTGATGCCCTGATGCTCCTGTGGGCAACTTTTCAGATCCGGACTCTTCAGGAACAGCTGGAGAATGGCCCTAACACCCAGCTGGCCCGCCTTCAGCAGGAGAACTCCATCTTGAGGGATGCCTTGAACCAGGCCACCAGCCAGGTGGAAAGCAAGTAAGTAAGCCAGTGTCTCATGCAAAGGCTGTGGTGGCCTGTTCCCTAGGGCTCAGAGCTTGGGTAGACTTACTAAGTCTTTCTTATTTAGGCTACAGCAGTTGAGAACTAGTGCCTTTCTGGATATAGGGCTGGGTGGCAGTCATATGCAGGGCTACCTGAGAGTTCCTGCTCTCCCCACATCCAGCTTCTATGTGGGTTCTGAGCAGTTGAGTCTTTGGCAGGTGTCTAAGAGACCCCATGTCTTGATGCCTTAGAAAGAGCTGATGTATGCTAGCCTGCAGCTGGCATTGTGGGGGAGGGGCAGGGGGAAATATCAGGTGCCTTTCTGTCCTTGGCTTGTGCTGGCATCTTACTTCTCAGGCATAGTGGCACTTTCATGCTCATTCTTATTGTTCCCCCTATGTGGGGTACAGGGCAGAGGATTAAAGCAGATTTGTTCAGGGTGAGAGTGTAGGTGTCACAAGGACCTGCTGGAGTCTCAGTCCTCCACTGGGAGGACATGGGATTGAAGAACCTCTGGCATTCTCTGTCTCTGGAGACAGCTCTGAAGCTGGGGAATGCTACCCAGTTGTCAGCTGCTGCCTCCCCTCAATTTAGAAACTGCTGGGTGGGGGCGGGGAATACTGAGTGAGTGAATAGAGAGTGAGCAGAGGTGACATGCACAGGGCTTGCCTTTGTGTTTCCAGTGGTGTCTAGGAGGGGCCTTTTGCTCTCTTATGGTCCACATACTGTATTGGCAACCCATTTTTAATAAAACACCAAAAGCCACATGGTTGACATGCAAAAATCACTTGACGAAGACTTGGACACTAAAATAAGAAAGGGCAGATATGCCTTTCGAAGGAGGGAGCAGTTGCCAGGCTCACTCACTGTTCTCATTTGGGGCTGGGGACTGTCTTGCAGGCAGAACACAGAACTGGCAAAGCTCCGACAGGAGCTCAGCAAGGTCAACAAGGAGCTAGTGGAGAAGTCAGAGGCCTCCCGGCAGGAGGAGCAACAACGGAAGGCGCTGGAAGCCAAGGCAGCCACCTTTGAGAAGCAGGTCCTACAGTTGCAGGTCAGTTGCAGTGGTAGGCACTCCAGTGTCTGTTCACTGTCCGCCAGAGCTGACTGCATAGCAGGAACAGTGCCCGGTCAGAGTCATCCCTTCCCAGTCACAACAGACAGCTGGGGCTTGAACCTTGCTTGACCTTTGCTTGTTAAGAAGAGTAATAGCATCGCTGTAAGTGCTCAGTATCAGTATAAGTCTAATTGTCCTTGTAATCTACCACGTGAGGTGGGGACTGTTGGCATCTGCCATTTACTCACAAGGAAGTGTGTGTGTGTGTCACAGAGAAGCGAAACAGCTACTCAGCATTTCCCTGGCCAGCACGTGACAGTCAGCATCTGGTTCCCAGAGTTTGGCTCCTGGGCTGCATTTGCTCTACACTGGCTCCTGCTGTGCTGCTGCAGCCCAGCAGTGGCCAGCAGCCTAACTGCCTGCAGATCTTGTGGCTTAGAAGCTGGCTTCTCAAGGACTTGCCCAGTCTCCTTCTGAAAGAGGGAGATGTCCTCATAGCATGCTGGGTAACACTCACAGGGCTTCAGTCAGCCCGTGGGCCTATGGCTTCTGCTCCTGATAGCTTGTGCCGAGCCAGATGAGCCTAGGCTGAGGCAGGGCTCCTTCTCTGTTCCTGGGCATGATGGTGGCACCTCTTCTGCAGTGACTGAGGATGAGCTGTGCAGGACTGCAGCTTACTCTGTAGAAAGGAAGGGGCTCTTTTCATTCTCTCCTTCACTGGCAGCTCCTTCACCGAGTCCGCCAACTCCTCAGGGACCAGGGCAGTCAAGGCCTACTGGGTTGGGTCCCAGAGCATAGACATCAGGAGGTGGCTCTAACCCTGACTAGAGCCACCTCCCAGCTTGACAGAAAAGAAGTGTAAAATGTACTTTGAGGTTCTTGATGGCCCCTGTCCTGGCTTCTTGTCCCAGGATGGACTGAAGTTTAAAGTCCCAGCAGTGTTTATAGATATCCCTACCCACTTGGCATAGCATAGAACCAGCCTTGGGAATCCTTTGATGTAGTCAGCTATGCTGACCGTCACCTTCTGGACTTGCTGTCTCCTAAGATATATGTGTATGCTTTCACTAAAGCCTTAAAGGTTTTTATTGCTATGGATGAATGGATTTCCTGTGGTTGGTTGTTGAAACCAGTACTCTTAACTTGTTAATGTTGGCCATGAGTAGAAAAACGTGCAGTCTTCCTGCACTCTGAGTTGATTCCTTTTTGTGAAAAGTGAGACACAGACAGGCTGGCAGTGCTCTTGTCCTGTTCCTGTCAGTGTCGAAAGATGGTGAGGATATTAGATAGAGTCCAAGTAGGGAATCAGGCTCCTGCTGTGATGGAAGGGCAGGGGAGAAGCAGGCCTGTCCACTGTGAGGCACTGGACCATTCTTTATTGTTGTGCCTTTCATGTGGAGCTGAGCCAACCTTCTCATTTGAATGTAGAAAAAGCCTGCAGCCCAAGTCTACCCTCAACGTTCCCTTGTATACTGCTTGCTTTTCTACAGTTGAGAGGGCACGACCCGTCCTTAGGAAGGACTGCCCTGTGCTGTCTCAGTGTTTCTCATTAAAGTGTTTGGCCTAGCACCACCCCATGCAGACACTGCCCTAAAAGAGAAGGAAAAGTGTTGTTTTCATTCTGTCAGCTCCTTAAAGGGGATTGAGGCATGACCTGGAATCTTACATTAGCTGACTAGACTTATATGTTGACTGGCCCTCTCACCCACCCATGCCCCAGACAAATCTGACTTCTACAGAGATCTGGCCCTTTGCAGAGTTAGATTCTTCAGAGGGCCTGAAAAGTCCTCCCTCCCCAGTAGCCCAGTATACGGGAATGATTGACAAATGGCCAAAGGAGATCACCAGAGGTGGGAAAGGCCATTCAGCTGCTGCTGCGCAGTAGAGAACACCAGGCACATAAAGCTTTGTGGGTCTGAACAAGGAGATGGACCTGTCTGTATGGACGTCTTTAGGATTCAGACTAAAAATAGAAATGGCTGTTTTATGGATCAAACATGCTTGAACATTGATGGCTTTGTATGGCTGAAACGTTAAGTGAAAACCTAGAAGTGCTCTCCAAATGAATGCTTAACTATGTGCCTTGCTGTGTGCAGTGCTTCAAGGGAGAGAACTGGTGCCGATGGGAAAGCTGTCCCCCAAAAGGAAGGCCTCTGGCTGTTGTCCTCTCATTGAAGGGGCACTAGCTGAGGGGCTCTTTGTCCAGGTTCAAAATTATCCGGAAATAGTCTCGTCCTTGTTGAAATTGCACTATAACTTTTCTCCTCCATTCATGTGGACCCCAGGGATAAACTCAAGATTGTCATGCTTGGCCACAAACACCTTTACTTGCTGAGCCATGGCACTAGCCCTGAACTGTGTTCTTTGCCCGCTGTCCAGAGAGCCCGGTAAATAGGATAACCACATAAAGAGGTTTGTTTCTACAGCCCCTCAGCTTCTCACGACCCTCGTCCCTCTGTCCCTCCTCAGGCATCCCACAAAGAGAGTGAAGAGGCTCTGCAGAAGCGCTTGGAGGAGGTCACCCGGGAACTCTGTCGGGCACAAACAAGCCATGCCAACCTCCGAGCGGATGCTGAGAAAGCTCAGGAACAGCAGCAACGAGTGGCAGGTGAGTGCAGACTCAGTAGCTCTGTCTGGGGTAGCCCAGATGAGCCCTCTGACCTTGTGTCACTATGGGAACCTGAGCATAGTGGGCCTGGACTGTCCACTGTATACAGAGTAGAACCTGTAAGGGCCAAACATGAATGAGGTGAGGACAGTGGGGCAGGGCTAGATGAGGCTTATGCAGTGTGTGTGATGAGACTGTGGTGGTCAGTCACCTGCCATTCCTCCTGAGTTCCAGTCATGGGCACCGGGCTAGCAGCAGTGCTGGTCAAGAGCACTAGTCACAGCAGTGCCTTAAGACAGACAGTATGTGGAGGGGCAGACGGTAGATACTTGACTCTCTGCGATTGATGGCTTTTGTCACAACTATGAGACTTTGCTGCTTGGGGGTAAAGCAGCCATTGATAATCCTGTAATCTGTGGTCCTGGCATTAAGACAGAACTTTATTTATGACGGGTGGGGGTGAGCAGCCGTTGGGCTAGCTTGCTGGCCTCTGCACTAGAAAGCGAGGTATGCCTTTAGCCACTGTATGCTGAAGTAGAGGCAGGATTTTAAGACTAGGTCAGAATGGTGAAAGGGGAGGTCAGCCAGCATAAAGCCCAGAGTGAACATCAGACAAGAAAGCTGAGGAGATGAGCAGGAGCCTGGTCCTTCTCCTGTGAGCAGGTGCGGCAGGAAGACGTGGGCTGGGCAGTGACCACTGAAGTGCTGATAAGGGGGCAGAGTTCTTCAGTGAGGGGAGAGGTTAGCTAAGGCAAGAGAATACAGAAGTTACCCCACCTGGGAAGTCGGCCCTGAGAGTCTCTGCTGCTCTCTTCAAGTTCTGTTTGGCCGCAGCAGAGGCAGCACCTAGGGCTGAGCTTGTGGGAGCAGAGGGAGTGTCAGAGACGCTGGACCACCCTAGCTGGGGGACTTCTCAGAGCACATAAGGAAGAAGGCCTAGAGCAGGCCCTTAGGAGGGCACAGTCACTGGGTATCTCATTTCTGCTGCGTCTCAGCTCATATGAGGCAGTGTTTTCTAGAGAACGAGCCTTCTGTGGCTTCCCCGGAGTGTGCTTGGCTTGCCGCTAGCTTTCCATATGGTACTCAGATGCCGCTGCACAGCATACCTTTCTTTACCAGTCCACAGGATAAGCTCATGGATCAGAAGTGTTTTAAGGCTTCTGCATATATAGTGCAGCCCACAAGGGGGCCCATAGTTCTCTGTGTGTGTTGGAGGAGGGGCCAACAGCTGAGGTCCCCAGACAGGCATTTCTAGATCCTCACCTCTCTCCTTGCCTTTCTGCAACAGAGTTGCACAGCAAATTACAGTCATCTGAGGTGGAGGTAAAAAGCAAGTGTGAAGAGCTGAGTAGTCTCCATGGGCAGCTCAAGGAGGCCAGGGCGGAGAACTCACAGCTCACAGAGAGGATCCGTTCCATCGAGGCCCTTCTGGAAGCAGGCCAGGCCCAAGACACCCAGGTTAGTCACTTCTCAGGCCAGTCCAAGGAGAGGGAGGACTCCCCTGAGCAGAGCCTCCCACGGTGCCCAGCTCCTACACATGTGAGCCTCTCTGTTTCTTTTCAGGCCAGCCAAGCTGAGGCCAACCAGCGGCAGACTCGGTAAGCCTTAAGGCAGATTGTGGGGAGCTGTAGGTCAGTAGCTCCAGCTGTCGCACAGGTTGGCCCTGACCCCTGGAAGCTAGAGCTTTTGCTGGAAGGCTTGAGCCTTTCTTAGCTGTCCCTTCGGTGACTTCTGGTGTCCCTCCAGAGACCGACGTGGATAGGAAACAAAGCTGCCCCTTACGAGTTTTGCATTAGTCTGCTTTCCATTGTTACAGTAAAATACATGAAGCTACATTCTCTTAAAGATAGCTCACAGATTTGGTGGTAGCTGTCCTCTAGTGAGGGCCTCCTTGGCTATCACATCATGGTAGGTAGCACTAGAGCAGGAGTGCATAGAAGGAGGAGACTGCTCGTGGTGAGACAGGAAGCCAGGGCAGGCTTACTTTTTACAGCAGCTTGCCCTTAAAGGAATGAATTCCAAGAAACCAACATTAGTCTCTTTAGGGCATCACTCCCTATAACCTAACTACCCCACCTCCCATGCGGCCTTGCCTCTTAAAGGTCCTGCTCCTCCTTAACACTGCTACACTCAAGGCTTTCAAAGCACGAGCGCCTGGAGGAGACACAATGGTGAAACTCTTGAAAGCTCTGTAGTCACTCTCCAGGAGCCAGTTTAGCTCTGCAGAGGAAAGACCTCTGGTAGCTCTGTGGTGCAGAGGTGTTATCAGTGTCTGCAAGGTGAGGGAGTTTGAAGGATTGAGGTCAGGAAGTCAAATGAGGAAATGGACATGGCCCTCCCCTTTCTGTTGTAATCTAGAGCACATTGCAGGGCCCATTTCCTCTGTGAGGTGACTTTCCTGTTGGCCAGACTTGTCTTATTTCCTGTGTCAGTGTCCATAGACCAACTCAATTCAAGCTCTAGTCCTGGGACCAGTGCCTCTGGGGCAGATGCCCACATTCTTGGGAGGTGAATCATGGCTGGTCTTGGGGACCCCAGAGCAGATGTGTGAAGGAATGGTGAGGAGGGTGGTCTTCATCTCCCTGCACAATCTGGATGTGTCCTAAGCCAGCAAAACCCCTCATTCTGGCTGTTTCTACCAAGAGTTGTTTCCCCGTGTGCGTTGTAAAATGCATCTCCCCATCCATAGCCTGATTCCTGGTGTTCAACTCGGCTTTGTAACTGGGGCACTTAGAGGGAAACCGGAACCCACTTGAAGACCTAGAGCCAACCCTCTCCATCTCCTTTCTCAGAATGCATGGATGAACCGTGTTTCTCCTGATGATATTTACAAGGGTACAAAGGCTGTATTTATGAAGGGTTTTTCTTGTATCTTAAGACCAAATTTCTGAAGCCTGACATGGTAAGATACACCTGTAATTTTAACAGTTTGAAGATTGAGGCAGAAGGATTACAAGGTCAAGGCCAGCCTGGCCAACAAACCTTTTCTCAAAACAAACCACCTGAGATTTTTTTTTTTTTTTTTATCACACACTAAATTACTGAGATAATTCAGTCACACTCCAAATAAGAACTCTTAATATCTTGCCTGATGTTGGTATATCCAGCAAGAACTGGTTGATTTCCTTCTGAAACAGTGTATCTGTAAGTTGCCTGGGTGGGGCCATCCTGTTCTGAACTGGCATATAAACTCCCAAATGTTCTGACACTTTATAGCAACTGCCTAGAAAGTGAAGGTCAGTATGTCCTTGCCAGTGTCCTGTGTTCTCTGCTTCTTCAGAGTCGTCTTCTGGGCATGCTCTGGGATGCTCTGCTGGGAAAGACTTTTGTGTAAAGAAGGGATTAGAGGGGAGTGTATGAGGAAATCCCACTTTAAAGGGGAGTCAAGGTTCCATGGACCTGAAACCTATAGCCACAAAGCCAGCTAGTGTCTTCAAGGCCGGGCCTGCTGTATTCAAACTGGAAACTGGAAACTGCCAGTCAGGGTCCATTATTGGCCCCGGCCAGGGTGAGCGCATTCAGCCCCTGCTGACTTTACAGTTGATGGGGCACGAAGACGACGTAGGATGGTAGTCTTCAAGGAGCTTTTGACTGTGTCTTTCCAGAGGGAACATGGGTGTGTTTGTGTTCCCCTCTGGCTTTCAGTGACAGTCAGATCCCTGCATCCCTTGACTGGTGGCAGCTCCTCTCTGCCAGACTTCCCCTGTCATCTCAGAGTTGCTCAAGCTCTTGATTTAGAGTGTCATTGAGCACTTCTAGATTTTAGATTTCATATGATCTGGGTCTTAACCATCTGTCCCACATTCTAGTGCAGACAGAGGGTGTCACATTAAGGTGTCCGTTTGAGGCTTATCCCTAAAAGGCTTGAGTATAGCTTTTATTTCTTTTTTCTTTTTCATTGATTTTATTTTTTATTTTTTTTTAACATAAATAAGAAATAAATGTAATAAACCAAACACATGGACAAAAAAAATACAAGAATCATATGATCATATCAATGGAAGTAAAAGAAAAAAAAAGTCTTTGATAAGATTCAACATCCATTCTTAATAAAAGCCCTAGAACAAGTAGGACTGTAGGAAACATATTCCAACATAATAAGGTTATGTGTGACAGACCCATGGCCAATATCACCCTAAATGAATAAAACCATTAATAAGCCCTATTAAAATCAGGAACGGGAGAGGACTTCCCACTCTCCCTACTGCTCATCCATAATGTTATAGATGCATTAGCTAGAACAATAAGCTATATATATATATATATATATAT
>NC_034592.1:126510785-126528597 GCF_900095145.1 Mus pahari | reverse complement strand
ATCCTCATCTCATCATTCACATAAATAGAAAGAAAGCCCTCAATTTGATATGGAGCAACAAAAGACCCAGAATAGCCAGTTAGTCCTAGATAAGTGTTCGTTTCTATGCATTCTGCTCATTTTGAGTGCTAAGTGCAAAGAGCCCAACTTCTTTCTATACATCTGTTTCTATTGAGTCGATTTTGGTCAATATTAGAATGGGTACTCCAGCTTGTTTCTTGGGAAAATAGTTTTCAACCTTTTACTCTGGGGTGGTGTCTGTCTTAGTCACCGAGGTGTGTTTCCTGTATACAGCAAAATGCTGGGTCCTGATTACGTATCCAATCTGTTAGTCTATGTCTTTTTATTGGGGAGTTGAGTCCATTGATGTTAAGAGATATTAAGGAAAAGTGATTGTTACTCCCTGTTATTTTTGTTAGAGGTGGAATTATGTTTGTGTGGCTATCTTCTTTTGGGTTTGTTGAAAGATTACTTTCTTGCTTTTTCTAGGGTGTAGTTCCCCTCCTTATGTTGGTGTTTTCCCTTTATTATCCTTTGTAGGGCTGGATTTGTGTAAAGATATTGTGTAAATTTGGCTTTGTCATGGAACATCTTGGTTTCTCCATCTATGGTAATTGAGAATTTAGCTGTTTAGTAGCCTGGGCTGGCATTTGTGTTCTCTTAGGGTCTGTATGACATCTGCCCAGGATTTTCTAGCTTTCATAGTCTCTGGTGTAATTCTGATAGGTCTGCCTTTATATGTTACTTGACATTTTCCCCTTACTGCTTTTAAAGTTCTTTTTTGTTTAATGCATTTGGTGTTTTGATTATTATGTGACAGGAGGAATTTCTTTTCTGGTCGAGTCTATTTGGAGTTCTGTAGGCTTCTTGTATGTTCATAGGCATCTCTTTCTTTAGGTTAGGGAAGTTTTCTTCTATAATTTTGTTGAAGATACTTACTGGCCCTTTAAGTTGGGAATCTTCACTCTCTTCTATACCTATTATCCTTAGGTTTGGTCTTCTCATTGTGTCCTGGATTTCCTGGGTGTTTTGGGTTAGGAGCTTTTTGCCCTTTGCATTTTCTTTGACTTTTGTGTCAGTGTTTTCTATGTTATCTTCTGCACCTGAGATTCCCTCTTCTCTCTTTTGTATTCTGTTGGTGATGCTTGCATCTGTGACACCTGCTCTTTTTCCTAGGTTTTCTACTAACTCCAGGATTGTCTCCCTTTGTGATTTCTTTATTGTTTTCTATTTCCATTTTTAGATCTTAGATGGTTTTGTTCATTTCCTTCACCTGTTTGATTGTGTTTTCTTGTAATTCTTTAAGGGAATTTTATGTTTCCTCTTTAAGGGCTTCTAGCTGTTTACCTGTGTTCTCCTGTATTTCTTTAAGGGAGTTATTTATGTCCTTCTTAAAGTCCTCTATCATCATCATGAGAAGTGATTTTAGATCCAAATCTTGCTTTTCTGATGTGATGGTGTATCCAGGACTTTATATGTTGGGAGAACTGGGTTCTGATGATTCCAGGTAACCTTGGTTTCTGTTGCTTATGTTCTTACCCTTGCCTCTGCCTCTGGTTATCTCTAGTGCTACCTGTCCTCACTTTATCTGACTGGAGCCTGTCCTTCCTGTGATCCTGGTTGTGTCAGAACTCCTCAGAGTCCAGCTGTCTCTGTGATCCTGAGATCCTGGGTGTGTTAAGAGCGCCTGGGAGTGGAGCTTCCCCTGGGTATTGTGGGAGTGGCTGCAGAGTTCGGGCCCAAGGTCTGCTCAGGTCACCAACCCAGACCCAAAGGCTAGTTTTTATTTCTGAATGATGAATGTCAATGAAACTCACTGGGTCTTTGCATCTGAGAGCACTAGAAAGTTGTCTTCAGCTGATTCAATAAACCTCAGTTCCAAAACTAAGGAGAAGAAGGAGCCTTTTAAGTCTCAGAAAAGTTAGAAGTCAGTTGAGAGATACTAAGAGCAGTGGTGCCCAGAGTTCCAGTGGGTAATGTGACAGAACTGCCCTGAGTCCTTGGCACAGTTCTGAGGGCCAGGTATGCACTATGGAGAAGGGTCAGCTGACTTGTTCTGTGGTGCCAAGATAGGACCAGGGCTAGAAAAAGGAAGGTCTTAAAAACACTACTTCTGGCTTTCACTTGGGTCCATACCCTCCTCTTGGCACTTAAGGTAAGTAGAGAAAGAATCCAGGCCACTATCAGGCTTCTCTGAAAGCTTCTGCCCAGGCAGATGGGAAGGACTCAGTCTGGGCCAGATGCACGGGCAGTGAAGACTGAAACCTCATCATGTCTCCTTAGTCTCAAGGAGCTGGAGTCACAGGTGTCGTGTCTGGAGAAGGAAACCAGTGAGCTCAAGGAGGCTATGGAGCAACAGAAAGGGAAGAACAATGTGAGTGCAAGGTGCCTACACTGGGGTGGGATCAAGGGGCAGAGGGAGAAGGCTATGAGTTTTCCTCCTGAAATCACCCAAGGACACCTCCGAGTAGACCACCCAGGCTCCACAAGACCTAGCTGTCCCTCCAGCTCCTTTCCCATTGTTGGCACCAGGAATTCTCAGTGTGTGAGCCTCTCTTCTGCCTCTTCACTCACACAGTCCAGCAGCTATCCCACAGACTGCGCTGGGGATGCAATATGCCACATCTCCTGAGCTTGCACTTGTCATAAGCAGGGCGTGCTCGTTGTCCAGTGCCCTCCCACAGGGACTGGAGCTTCCTAAGGGAGTCTCCAGACCAGGTCTGTGCCAGGGGCCAGCTTTCTGGTTTAGAGGCAGGAAGCTTCCCTCTGCTTCGTCAGACCAATGTTTCCTGAAAAGGGCAGGCTGCTTTACATTGTGCCTTGACAATTTCTACCTCTGACCACAGTACCTGGCTTTGTGTTAAGCACTTCCCCTGTGAGGCCATGTGCACATAGTCTGAGGAAAGGGTAGTTAGTACCTGGCAGGTCCTGTGAAGTGCCTTGGTCTGAGATAGGGAGGCTCCATGGGTCCTGCCTTTGCTGACACCAGTTTGAGGCAGCCTGTGGGAACTGTGCTATGACTCACCCTATGTGGGCTGCTAACGTTCTCTGGTTTCCTCTAGGACCTCCGGGAAAAGAACTGGAAGGCCATGGAGGCACTGGCCTTAGCTGAGCGGGCCTGTGAGGAGAAACTGCGCTCCCTAACCCAGGCCAAGGTCAGAGCACCTGCCCATCCTGAGTCCTTTGGTCAGGCCAAGGCTGGAATAGTAGTACCTCTCTGGTTTAGTTAACTCGATGAAACACATGGATAGGATACCCTTGGCCCCAGAGTGACTTCTATATTCAACTTAGCATCTCCCAGGTTCCTGTGTCTCTTTCCTTCTCTTCCCTTCTTAGTTCCCTTTCACATTTCCTTAAGATGGAGAAAAGAAATCTGTGCCCTTGATTGCCTCTCCTCTGTTTCGAGGAGTGCAGACTCTGAGCAAGCCCAGGGTTATGTGGCTTTTGTGTAGTTTTTATCCTTTTTGCCTGTTTCTTGGGCCCTCTGAACTTAAAATGCCTCTCAGGAAAACGATCTTTTTTTTTTTTTTTTTTGGAACTGGACTGTTCAGCTGTTCAGCAATAGTTCTTTGGGGGCAAGCTGTGTTCTTCTTTTTCTTCTTCTTTTTCTTTATATTATTATTTTCTTTATTTACATTTCAAATGCTATACCCCACCCCTGCCCCTGCTCCCCTACCCACCCACTCCCACTACTTGGTCAGGGAAATGATCTTAGCAGCACACATTTGGGCAGAAAAGTCCTCTAGTGTCCTGGTTACTTGGAAGCCAGCGTGGAGTCTCATCCCTAGCAGTAGTGTCCCCTAAAGCCACTGCGCCCCTGCACACATTTCCACCCCATCAGAAAGCTTCTCCTGCTAGCATCATGTGCACAGGAGTGTCTGTCTCCACAGGACTGGCTTTGCAGTGACTCTCATGGGTTTCCTGGGAAGCACGAGGGTGCCAGAGGAAAACCTGGGAAGGGCTAGCATTGGTCACACTGTAATGAACTCAGATTTAGTGAATTCACTTACAGCTGAAATCAGATTCCTGGAGTCTTAGACTTTGAGCCCTAGAAATGACTCGTGATCTTCTAGTCCGTGCTAAGGCAGATTTGGAAGTTGTGGCCTCAGCTGTTACCTGCCTGGATTTCGGCAACACAGGCAGAGGCCCACCTCTCAGTGGTTTGCCTTCAAGGCTCAGATGTAGGTAGTGATTGCTGCTCACAGTTCCGATGGCCCTTGCCATGGAAAGCCATGCCAACTGGTGTGGAACTAACTGCCAGTGTTCTGTGTCTGAGATTTAGACAACACTTTGTTTTAGGCCAAAGTTCCCTGGAGCCATTCCTCAGATTTATGTCCTCAGGGAATGCAGGTGTCCTGGGCTTTGCCTCGTGGTTCCTTTAATTCTCTTTTACTGACGTTGTGCTTTCAGTGGTGGAGACCTCAGGCTCCCTCTGGAGGGCCAGAGAGGAGTGTTAGGCATGGCACAACTTGGGATGGATCAAGCTTTGGTCACCCCCACTATGTTCTCTAAGTTGGTTTAGCTCTGCTTGGTGGGAATTTGGTCCCTTTCTTTAGGGTAGATGGAGGTGAGCCCCCCCAGCCTCTGCCCCTGTCTCCCACTGGCCCTAACCCCAGTGACTGCTGGAGCTGCCCTGCTACTGTCTGCAGTTTCCACCCGGTATGACAGCAGGCGCCTTCTAGCCTGCCCCACCCTGCCCTAGGTGTATACTTGGTCTTTATCCGTGTGTGTATATTCTTGTACACTCAAGCTGGAAAGGAAAGCTAATGGGACCTGTGTATCTGCTGATGTGCACAGTAACCAGGGGCACAGACCAAACAGCCTAGCCTCCTCTGACCTGTCCGTCCCATGTGGTGAGAACGCCCTTCTGAGGGCGGAGGCTGAGTACTGCCCTTCTCTTCCCCCACCCTCCAGGAGGAGTCAGAAAAGCAGCTGCACCTGATTGAGGCCCAGACCAAGGAGACCCTGCTGGCCTTGCTCCCGGGGCTCTCCGTCTCGGCACACCAGGTAGGAAGGAGGACAGCTCCCCTGGGCCCCACAGACCTCAGGGAACAGCCTGGCCCCACATGCCTGTTTCCTTTTAGAACTATGCTGAGTGGCTAAAGGAAGTCAAAGAGAAGGGCTCTGAGCTGCTGAAGAAACCACCTGCTCCCCTAGAGCCCTCCATGGTGAGTGACATTTGTTGTGCCCTGGTCTTCTCTGTCTAAACCCCCTGGCCCTAGGGACGGGAACCCAGTCTTCAGTGAGTCGCCAAGACGAAGACTGAGTAGACACCCGGTCACCCCTCACCTCTCTGCCTTTAGGACACAGTCTTGAAATTGAGGGAAGCTGAGGAGACCCAAAACTCTTTGCAGGCTGAATGTGACCAGTACCGCACCATCCTGGCAGAGACGGTGAGCAACAGGGGCCAACCTTGGTAGCGACTGGGACGTGATGTTCCTAGGGCACTGCTAGCAGGCAGAGCTTGGGGTCTTTGGGGCAGGAGATAGCAAGGTTCTATGTGACCTCAAGTAGCCCCATTGCCCTCTCTGGAATTTCTTTAGTTGGATGGTAAAGGGGATAAAGAAAGCTCTTGAGGTTTTGTTGTTTTTAAGTTAGAAATAAGTGGGTTTAAGGTTTGGGGCCTGGAGAGGTGGTTTCAACAGGGAATGCCTGGGCAGGCAGGTAGGAGTAAGAACAAGGTAGGCCCAGAGTAAATAGGGTTGAGCCCTTTGAGTACAAGAACAGTAGGAGTTCTAGCAGCCTTACTGGGGCTACAGATTTCATTTCCTGCTATAGTTCTGCCAGGGATGCCTGTGACACTGAATTAGACAGCAGGGCACAATAATGCTGCTAAGACTCAAGAAGATAGTATGTGTTGGTCAAACTAAGGAAGGAGAGAGCCTACCTCAGTGTCGCCTCCCCTCCAGGAGGGCATGCTCAAAGACCTGCAGAAGAGTGTGGAGGAGGAAGAGCGAGTGTGGAAGGCCAAGGTGGGAGCTGCCGAGGAGGAGCTGCACAAGGTAGGGCTGCCTACATAACCCCAGCCTGTATGACTCATCCACCCGACCCTAAGGGACCTCCAGCCAGAGTCACACGCCTGATGAGTCTTCTCTCTTGTAGTCACGGGTCACAGTGAAACATCTAGAAGACATTGTGGAGAAGCTAAAAGGAGAACTTGAAAGCTCAGATCAGGTGTGTCTTTCTCTTTCCGAGGGTTTTCTGTTCTGTGAATTTGCTGGTCATATTCTGACAGCCACGCAAAGATTGCATGGTTCCTTGTTCTTTTTTTCCTCATGGAGCACATGTCCAAGGAGGCTGTTGTCCTCTAAGCAAGGGCTTTGTCCTATGTGGCCTCAGTGATGAACTTTTACTGCCTTAGTGGCCTCAGAGCCATGGGCTGTATAATTCTGGCCAGCAGTGGCTTTAGTTGTAAACTTCAGAATTAAGAATTAGTCAAAAATTAAGAGGCCTGATGCTCTTTAAGATACTGCATCAAACTTTGGCCTTTGTAAAGGTGCTCTCTAGCCTAAGCTTTGCCTGTATACATCTAAGAACTGTTCTGCCCACTCCTCCTGAAGCCTAAGGACTTGGGAGGACCCAGCAGGACTGGAATTTCAGTTCGCTGTTCAGTGGGGTGAGGGACAGGCTTTCTCACCAGGGATGGTTTCCTTACTGACCTCAGCTTACCTGGTGGCATTTTACCCTTGCTTGTTTCAGGACCAGCCAGAGTTTGCACCTAACATTCCCACTGTATTGGTTAGGGCCTCTGCTGGCTAGTGAGAGACTGACTGGTGTCCATGTCTGTCCCTGTCCAGGTAAGGGAACACACATCACATCTGGAAGCGGAGCTAGAGAAGCACATGGCAGCGGCCAGTGCAGAGTGTCAGAATTATGCCAAGGAGGTGGCAGGGGTGAGTGAACCCATCATTCCAAGTCCTGCTCCTGTGTGGCCTCTGTCCCAGGAAAGTAGATTATTCTCAGTGATTCCTTTACCGTTTGAGTGCTTGTCAGCAGGAGCCTTAAGGGCTACGTTTTCAGACTTTGGATTGATAGCCCTGGGCATCTTGGGGCAGACTTCAGAAAGGCAGCTCCAAGGCAGGGCAGGGGCAAAGCCTTCTTTGTGAGAGTGGCCCCTCATGCTCTGGCTGGCCCATCAGCATGTGACCTCTCTGCCTGGCTTGCTGTGGTCATTTTTAGCTAACACTGGATTTTAATCAGTCTCTGTCTTCTGATTTCAGGAGTTCAAGCCTGGTACCTTTAGTCTAGTTTTGATTGCAAATTTTTGCTCTTTAACATGAGACAATGGGCAGGTGTCTTAGGCTTTTGGCAGCTTTTATAAAGGGAAACATTTAATTGGGGCTGGCTTACAGTTCAGAGGTTTAGTCTAATTATTGTCATGGTAGGAAGCATGATGGCATGCAGGCAGACATAGTGCTGGAGACGTAGCCGAGAGTTCTGGATCTTGATCAGCAGGCAGCAGGAAGTGGACTGTGAGCTAGTAGGCCTGGTGTGAGCTTCTGAGACATCAAACCCCACCTGCTAGTGACACATCTCCTCTAGCAAAGCCACACTTATTCCCACAAGACCATGCCCCCTAATAGTGCCACTCCCTGAAGGCCTATTGGGACCATTTTCATTAAAACCACCAAAACAGGTGTTTCTGAAAAGCCTGGGTGTAGGAAATTGTACCTGTAGGACATCTGTCCCTATGCTGTGTAAATCTCCAGGGCTTGGATTCTGGCTTAAGTTTAGGTGTGGACTCATTAGGATTTTCCCCCTCCTTTACTCCTCATCTGATTGTTTCCCCTCAAGTTGAGGCAACTTCTGCTAGAATCGCAGTCTCAGCTGGATGAAGCCAAGAGTGAAGCCCAGAAACAAAGCGATGAGCTTGCCCTGGTAGGTTGACTATGTCCTGGGCAGGGGTGTATGATATGGGGTATGCGTGTGATGTAACCTGATGGTGCTGTTTTGATATCCATGTGGAGTGTCTGCAGCTAAGCAGGGTATGTCATACATTATTCATGTAGAGCAGGCTTAGTGGGACTACAGCAGTTTGCCTAAAACTCTTAGTTGGGCTTGTAGCTTCCAGGGACCAGGATGTTCACATTCCGTTTCCTGTCTTTGGGCAGATCTGGTGTCTGCTCAAGACCATGGGCTGTGGGACATGTAGGCCTTAGTAGCCTGTTTGGTCAACTGAGCAGTCCAGGATACAGGACTCCTGATATCACAAGAGGGTCCTTTATAGTCTTTTGGCATGTCTGTGCTTTCTGCATGTTTTCCTGCTTCAATGATGTAACTGGCCTTGCCAGTCAGTCTTACAATTATACAGGATGACCTGCTCCTTCTGGCCCTCTGCCAGGCACTGAGAGCAGATAAACCTGTACAGATGTGAGGAGCGGCCCTGTGCAGATCGCCTCTGTAGTACAGTCAGTCTTTCCAGTTTGCCCCTGCCGTGTCCGTTCCCATGTCCCAGCTGCTTGGTCTCCCTCTTTACAGGGACCCTCATCCCCAGCCTGGCGGCAGGCGGCAGCCTGTGCAGCTGCAGCTATCTTCCCTTTAATCTGCACTGCCATTCTGAAAACCTTGAAGTAGATGTCAACATTTGAAATTTAGAGATTGAACATGTGCTGTCCAGGAGAGCAGCTCTGGTGTGCTTGGCTACCCGTCTCCACACTTTCTCCTAAGCCCAGCTCACTGGATCCAGGTTTTAGGCCTTGCCCAGACTACCACACCACAAGTAGATGCTGTCCGGGCCAAGCCTCCCAAAGTTAAGGCTGCCATTCTCAGCCATTTGCTTGGTTGGGTCTGGGTAAGAGCCCCCCACTCTCACCCCGACCCCATGGGACACAGCCCAGGCAAGGCATGTACACAGACTGTGCCTGCCAAGAGGTCTTGTCACCTTTGAACTGTGCTCTTTTCTTTCTGCACTCTGGGGCCTTTGGGAAGGCTGAGTAAAACTTAAGTGGAGACTGAGGCCACCCAGGTCTCCTAAAGAGCTTATACTTGAGTTCTGTCCCCAGGCCTTCTGACTTCGACCTTTCCCAAGCAACCTGTGTGACTCTACTGGCCTTTGGATGGGTGGCCCAGTGGTCTGGTGGACCCGGAGAATTACAAGGCAAGATGGTCTTACCATCTTGTCTAGGTCCCCAAAAGGCTGTACAGTACATCCTTGAATAATTGGAATGGGACATGTCAGTTGCCTCTGGTCCATGTGGACTCCCTGGTTTTGTGTGGTTGCTCCTGGGGGAGAGGGGTGTTGCCCTACAGGGTCACTTCAAAAAACACACATGGCTCTCATTAGTCAAGGGGCTTGTCAGCCTCAAGGCTTTTGAGATGCTGAGTGGAGTATCCCTCCTGCACTAGGGAACTTAAATATTGACCACAGATGGCAGACCTTTACTCTTCCTACATCTCTAAGGAGTCTCTCTCTCTCCCCCTTCCCCTTCCCCTACCCCTCTCCTTAACCCCCCCCATCTCTGGCGAGTGCATGGGTGCTTGTGTGTGTGCATGGGTGCTTGTGTGCGTGCATGGGTGCATGGCACTGGTGTGTATTTGCACAAACCCACCCCTCCCTGTTTCAGGTCAGGCAGCAGTTGAGTGACATGAGGAGCCACGTAGAGGATGGTGACGTGGCTGGGTCTCCAGCTGTCCCTCCAGCCGAGCAGGACCCTATGAAGGTTAGGGTGATAAGCTGGTCCTCAGATGTGTCCCTAACATCAGGTGGTGCTCAGGGTGGGCAGCCTTTGTGCTGATTAAACGGAGTGCAGGTACTTCAATCCCCACTGCTAGCCACCTCCCATCCTGCTCCATCTGGGTGACAGTACCCAGAATGGAAAGGTGCAGAGCTAAGGGCGGGTGGCTAGGGCCCTTGGCCCTTACTTCTGGACCTGTCTGTAGCTTGGGTTTGGGTCTAGCCACAAAGGGGATTTGTCTTTAGCTGTGGCCCTTTACTGGGGCATTGCTAGCCAGACATCTGTCTTCCAGAGTTTTGACCAAAAGATCAGTTACCAAGAGCAGTTAGCAAGAGGCAGGGACCTATCATTGGGCTCCCATTGTGGACCATGTCCTGCCTAGTGGCTTTGGGGTCTTTCCTGCCCTGTTAGTCCTGTGAAAGGCTTAGAGTGTAATGTTTCCCCCAGGACCTCTTTGCAACTTCTCTGCTTCTCTCCTGAGTCTTGAGGTACTGTCTCCCCAGAAATGAGAGTGCTAAGAATGACTTTGGGTGGGGAAAGGCCCAGGGAGTCCTAGAAACAGCTTGAAGGGGAGCCTGCAGTTTCAGTCTGCCCCAGAGGGGCCTCTGCTAGCCTCTCCAGTCACATTTGTGGATCTCCATACAGTTGAAAACACAGCTGGGACGGACAGAAGCCACCCTGGAGGATGAGCAGACACGGCGGCAGAAGCTCACAGCTGAGTTTGAGGAGGTTAGGTTCCGCCTAATGGCCCCAGCTCCTACAAGCATCTTGAGAGCTTGGGCCTCATCTCTGTCCTTCCCAACTTTCCCACCAGGCACCTTGGGCTAAGAAGCTATGGGGCACCCAGTGTGTGGGCACTGGTGCTGACTCTGCCCCAGGAGCCTTGTAGGTTTCTACATCTTTGGGAGGTCCTGAAGGCCTGGATGCTTGTGGGTTATCTCAAAGCTTCTCGCCCATGTGAATCAACATGAGCTATTGTCTTAGGCTGGGGATGGCCCTCCCCCTCCCCCAGCCCAGTGAATTTAGCCAGGTTTGACTGCTAGGCAGCTCACCCAGATGTATCCCCTCTCTGACAAGGCTCAACGCACAGCGTGTCGGATACAAGAAGAGCTGGAGAAACTCCGTGCTGCTGGCCCCCTGGAGTCTTCAGGAATAGAAGAGGTTACACAGCTAAAGGTACAGGATGGAGCTGGGGTACAGTTTGGACTTGAAGGTCTTCAAGACTTTGGTCACTGTCTTAGTCACTAGTCTATTACTGTGAAGAGACACCATGACCAAGACAACTCTGATAAAGGAAAACGTTTAATTAAGGGCTTGCTTACAGGTTCAGAGGTTCATTTCTCATCATAGCAATATCCATGGTACTGGAGCAGGAGCTGAGAGCTACATCCTGATCCATGGGTCAAAAAAGTGAACTTTGCATGGGGTTTGAAAGCTCATATCCTACTCCCAGAGATACACTTCCTCCAAGGCCACACCTATTCCAATAAACCACACCTCCTAATTCTTCTCAAATAGTGCCACTCTCTGATGACTAAGTATTCAAATATATGAGCCTGTAGAGGCCATTCTTATTCAAACTACCAGTCAGTCATTCTTGTTCTGGGAGAGGGGCCAATCCTGAGGGAACAGCTCAGGCACTGGCTTCCTTTGCTACACCTAGTGGAAGGCCCTTGACCAGAACTAAGTCATATCTCAGTTACAAATTAGTGTCATTTAAATGTAAGCCCGAAGTCATGGTTCAGCTTCACATGTAGTGGCCTTCACACTGGGCAGTGCACAGTAGGCAATAAGGCCAGGAAGCTGTCCGAGCATAGCAGAAGCTGACAGAACACAGGCAGAAATGTCAGCAAAGGCTTTCTGCCAGCCAGCACTAAGTAACCAGATAGCTCCCTGTATTCACGGAAGTCATCAGAGCTAGCTCTTCCTCCTGGTATATCATGTGAGAGCTGACTGCTTGAACCTTCTGGCCCACAGGAGAGACTAGAAAAAGAGAAGAGGTTAACAAGTGACCTGGGCCGTGCTGCCACCAAACTTCAGGAGCTGTTGAAGACAACCCAGGAGCAGCTGACAAAAGAGAAAGACACAGTGAAGAAGCTGCAAGAACAACTGGGAAAAGCAGTGAGTACTCAGTGCAGGCTGGACTGCAGGCTAGCGTCCAGGGCAGTGAGTGCCCAGTGCAGGCTGCAGGGCTAGCGTCCAGGGCAGTGAGTGCCCAGTGAAGGCTGGACTTCAGGGCTATCCAGGCCTCCAGTGCTTTACTGTCTAGGTGCCCCAGAGAAGCAGGACACTGGGAATAGAGAACTATATATAAGAGCAACTGACATGTGCACTGCTGGCTTGTCCTCACCCTGCAGCCTGTGTGGAGTCCCTGCAAAACCAGATTCTCAGCTACACTCAGTGCCTTAGATTCCTCTCATCATAGGGTCACCCCAGTTCCTATGCATGCGCCCCCAGCCCCTGGAATCAACTCTGGGCCTCCAGACTGACTGGTCTGCTTTCTCTGAGGATTTATGAGTCCTGGGCACAGGGAAGTGGAGGAGGGTATGCCTTGACTCCTGTCCCGGTCTTTCCTTACATGTCTACTTTGTTTGCAGGATGGTAGCAGCTCAAAGGAGGGAACCTCTGTCTGAGTCTCCTCGGCAAACTGTTCAACTTACCAAAATGCCTTACACATTCCTTACAAATCAACCAACCAACACAGCGTTATCCAGGCCCAACTTCCAGTGAAGCCGTTGGGGACAAGTCTCAGAACCACAAAAATAACCCTTGCGGAGCCCCAGTCTGTAAAAGAACCTTTGTCACATTTGATAAACACTATTCCCGGGAGCAGCCCTGGACCACCTCGAGCAGACGCCAAAGCCCTCCTCAACGCTGACAGGCCGGGGTGTGCTGGGAGTCCAGGACTCTCGGGGTTTATGTCAATCAGTGCAATTGTCTGTATTTCTCAGTGGGGCCGGGTTGGGAAGCAACAGGCCAGGTGGTGAGTTCTCAGGGGCTGCTGAGCAGACTGGAGGGCCTCAGCCCAGCCCAGCAAGGCTGCAGCCCCTTACCCCTGGAAGTTGCCAAGCAGAACTGCCATGTGACTGCCTGGATGTCAATGCCATTAAAACCAACGTGTTGCCCGGCACTGGGGTTTTGTCTTCTGCTGGACCTCTCCCATCTAGCTGCTGAGCCTGAGGAAAGCCAAGAATAGCTGTCCCTTGAGACATGAGTTTTTCTGAAGACTGGGACCCTTGACAGAATCTGAGGCCTTGGAGTCCCCTGCTTGCTGCCTGCCCACCCCCTCCTGTCACTTTCTAAATTAGAGTTCCCCGGGCAGAGCAGGGACCTGGATACATAAGTATGCTGGGAGGTGGGGTGGTGGGGTGTGTGCAGGGCAACTGTTCTCAGGATAGGCCCTCAGAAGCCACTCTAGACTTCCTGTGACCTCAGAGCTCTTGGTGGCCCAATAACCTGATCTAGGGGAGTCTTGTGCAAGTGGTACATGGGCTTGCACAGAGGAAACATGGAGTTTATGTATAAAGTAGTCACGGTAGGGTGTGAGCCACCAGCAAGTGGCCCTGAGCAGCTTCTGGACCCTGTGCCAGGCTTCATCCAGTCTTGTTAAACTTCCACCAGGCAATAGTTCCCACCCCCTAACTTGTCCTCTAAATCCCAAGAAATCTGGCTGAACTTGGCAAGGGACAGCTGACCCTTGGATGCCACTATACATCCTATGGGGCGAGGGTGACTAGAAGGTGTGATTTCCACACTGCTCTGCATTACAGAGCAATCTGGGTTGGTAGGTGGCACTCCTGCTGTCACAGGAATCTTGGGAAATGTCTATGCATGTCTCTTGCAGCCTTCTCACACCACAGAACATAAACCAAGGTTTTGACACTACCAGAGCCCCAGCTTGGGAAGCACCTATGAACTAAGACATGGCTTTGCTGTGTGTTAATGAACAAGGTACGGGAGGAAGGGTCGGTGGGAAAGAAAAGGGAAGGCTGAGAGGTATCAGGTCATGTGGCATGGCAGTAGGAGACAGTTTTTAAGCAAGGAATACAAAACCTTCAAAGAGATCAAGGGGGAGAGGGGCCTCTGAAACTCTTGAGCCTTAAGCCCCATGGTTTCCTACTGGGAGACGGAGTAGAAATTACAGGAATACATGGTGTGCGGCTCCAGCTCTGTGCCTTAATCACAGGAACTCTAAGTCAGTTCTCAACCTTCCTATAGTACAGTTCATGCTGTGGTGCCCCTAAAACCATCAATCTTCATTGTTACTTCACAACTAATTTGGCAGTTATAAATCATATAAACATGTTTTCTGATGGTCTTAGGCACAGGAGTGGGGGGGGTTAACAGCACCTGTGCCCAGGGCGATGGCCTCTGATGGCACAGAAGTGGGGCACTACTGAGTAAAAGTGGCAAGATACCGAGGTTCCCTTACCAAGCTTCAGGATTGGTGTGCAAAGATGCCATGGCTTCTACTTGTCACCTCTCCTCGGGCCACAGTGGGAGCCATGTTTACCAGTGACAGCCTGTAGGAGGCTGGCCTGGCACCATAAGCACACTACTTAAGCCTCTCTGGCTCAAAGGTCCCACCAGTCCTGGAAACCTGCCCAGCAGCAGCAGCAGCCCTTCCCTGGCCAGCAGAGGGAGCCTGAATTTGTAACTGCCACGGTAGTGTACTGGATCTTGCCTGCCTCAGCTAGAGCCAGCTGTTCCTAAACAAGGTTGCTTCTCGCCACAGGACTCTTAAAATGTAGCGAAAAGCAACTCACACGGAGCAGTGGCCTTGTGCAGAGGGAGAGGTTAGTAGGTGCGGCCATTGCTACCACCTTGTTCAACATGGCAGACACCACAGGGGCCTTGCCCAGTCACAGTTCCTAGTCTACCAAAACTAAAGGAAGAGGTGCTCAAGCAGTCCCAGCTTCTAGTCACTTGACAGAGGAGGTGGGAACAAGCGTCATCTCTAAGACACCACTCTCCAGGACTGCCCTACTTCCTCTAGCACCTGGGCTACCAAAAAGCTTCCCTTTACAACATCCCACACCAGAGCTGCCCTTGATGGCCAAGGTCGTAAGCCCCATACCACCAACCAAGCGGGAAGCTCTACTGTGCAGACCACTGCTGTGATAAGTGTGCTCCTCTGGTCATCTCTCATGGCCCTCATTGAAAGCCTGGTCCATGGCAAGATGCTGGCTTGTAGGCAGCCTCATGGGGCCTACCTGGACAAGGAAGCAGTGCAGTAAGGACAGGAACAACAGACAACATACCAAAGTAGGCAAGAGGCAGACACCCTCCACAAATGCCTTCCCACTGAGTAAGCTCTCTTCAGGTTTGGGTCTAATGGGTTTCAAGGCCAAAAAGCGATAGCCTTCCCACCCCTTGGACATCTTATCCACTGCACTAAACAAAACCCAACCTTTACATTGAGGATAAAGGCAGAAGCAGGGCCAGGGTCATGATACCTGAGCTCGTTACAAGTCAAACCGCCTAGTTAGAACTGCTTTACCTCCGTGCTGGCTACAGGAGGACTAACCAGCAGCTTTCCAGGTACCCGGGTCAGCTGCCCTACCATGTCCCAGGAACCCTGGCTCCCCTGAACATCCTGTCACACACAGTGTCCCTTCTTCCAGTAGCAGCCCAAACTGTATTATTATTTCAAAATGGTTCCAAATCCTTGATGGGTTCATTCTCCAGTGGGCTACAGGGATGCTGCTGCGGGGGACCTAGGCAGCTCTGTAGTAAGACCATGGGTTGGACTATCCAAGTCACGACTGCTTTCCAGAAACTGATCCTCTCAGAAGTAACAAACATCATAGCCAACTCCTGATAGAAGTGTCTGCATTGGCCTCATAGGTATCCTCCTCAGGAACCAAAGTACCCATTAGGTGAACCCCAAGTTGGCTTTCCATATAGACAGTATGTTTACCCTTGAGAGTATAAACATCGTCAAGAAATGGCATGTGCATAGCAGTTTTGTTCTTGACCAATGTGAATAGGTAAACCTTAACTGTTATAATTGTTATAATTGAAATAATTGTTAGTACAACTTGGGACTCAGACTACATGTCCCTTGAAACTTAGCAAAAGCCACCTACAGAACACAAACGGGTTCCAGGAACCATTAGGATCTACCCCATTTCTACCCCATGTGCACTTACAGATTGCTTAAAACCCTTCCTGCAGCACTCCTGTCTTACGCACATCTTAGTCAGGGTTTTACTGCTGTGAACAGACACCATGACCAAGGCAAGTCTTATAAGTGACATTTAATAGGGGCTGGCTTACAGGTTCACTGGGTCAGTGTATTATCTTCAAGGCAGGAACATGACAGCATCCAGGCAGGAGGAGCTGAGACAGTTCTACATCTTCATCTGAAGGCTGCTAGCAGAATAACTGGCTTTTTCAGGCAGCGAGGATGAGGGTCTAAAGCCACACCCAGTGACACACCTACTCCAACAGGGCCACACCTCCCTGGCCAAGCATATTTAAACCATCACAACACACCTATGTGCCTGAACTTCTGAGCACAGCTGTGGTTGGTAAAGGCAGTGGAGCCATACCCCACAAGCAGAAACACTTCTAAAGAGCCGTGGGTAATTCCTGGAGTATTCTTGGTCTCATAGGCTATGAGGCCTGCTACAATGGCTACTGAAAGCTATTTTACATAGAGATTCAGGATGAATCTCAACAAGTGGCCAACTTTTTTAACAGAGTCTGATGAAAGTGCAACTTACATTTTGCTTGCAAAATCTTCTTGGAATAGGAAAGGGATGTCCAACTTTTACAACTGCATTCTCATTTAAGCAGAGGAGTGTGCTATGACCCTAATCCTATCAAGTGCCCAAACCTGGAAGGCTTACTGCCTGAGGATGGTAGACTGGCTTGTTTCATCTTGTGTCAACTTGACACATCTGAGAAAAGGGAATCTCAGTTGACAAAATGCCCCCATTAGATTGCCCTGTAACAAGTCTTTAGAGACATTTTCTTAGTTGATAATTGACATAGAAGGGCCCAGCCCAGTGTGGGCAGTACTACCTCTGGGCTTGTGGTCCTGGAGTATGTAAGAAAACAAACTGAGCAAGCCAGTAAGCAGCATTCCTTCATATCTCTTGAGTTCATGTTCTGACTTCCCTCAGTGATGGATTCTGGAAGTTGTAAGATGAAATGAACTCTTTCCTCAAGTTGCTTTTAGACTTGATCTTTATCACAGCAACAGAAAAACAGACAGACAGAAGGCAGATTCTTTACATCCAACTCATACAAATAATCAGACAAAGAAAGGGTAAGTTACAAATGCTTCCTTTATTACATAAAGCCAGCATTGCTACTAAGTTCAACTGACTNTGCATCTCTACAGTGTTCTGTGCCATGCCTGTGATGTTAACAATCATTTCCAAGTGTTGTTGGGCAGTCCCGTGTCATCCATGGTGCCTGCTTCAGTTTCATACACAGCTGGTAAACTGCTCTAGGGATTTGCATCCTACCAGACCCCAGAGGAAACATAATCAACACCCTTCCACAGTCTACTGTACCAGATGCAGCAGTTTTGAAGAAATTACAGATCAAAAGCACCTTGGCTTATCAGTACACTGCTTTGTCATTTTTCATTAATAGAGTAGATTACAATGAAGCCCTAATAATTTGCAATATAATTAGTTGTTGCAAGACACGGAACGTTCTCCTGAGGATATACCATGATTTCTAAAACAGAGAGTCACTCTAAGCCGTGTCCCTTGCTCTGGTACTCTGCAAGGTCAGCGTGAATTTTAAGCAGACACGAGTCTGAAACAGTCTCATGACACATCTGATAGAATTTTTTTAAGACTGCCTGGCTTAGTCTTACTGCTGTTAGTGTATATTAGGTGTTGTACACATTATAAAGAAAATTATATCTCATTATTTTGTTTAAGTCAAGGAAAAATAGAGAATTTGGGTCAAAATTATACATGGATTGCAATCACTTTTCTAAACAAAAGAAACTGCTGAGGTTAGCAAAGATGAGGAGTTCTCGTCACATTGCCTTGTACTGTTTTGTGAACNGTGTTATTAAAAATCCTGAGCTTAACAAGTCACCTCATGAAAACAGACATTTGGCCAATAAGAGTTTAATTCCACACCAGTGAGACTTTAGAGGCTGGATTTAG
>NC_034592.1:126507075-126510585 GCF_900095145.1 Mus pahari | reverse complement strand
TCCTTCAAAGGCTACAATTAAGGAGCCACCTAGCTTTTCAGCAATACAGTTCCGATTGAGGTCTTCTGGCCCATTTGCTTGATACTCATGCTTTATACCTACAGAGAAAAACAAATTCTGTTTAGGATTATGCAGCAGCTTATTCATTTCCCTAAGGTACCAAAAATTTAAAGTATTACAGAACACTATCCAATTGCGGGAAGAAATAATGTATAAGCACATGCATCAAAATACTGACCTCCTCAACAAATATAATGCTGACTGAAAGCAACCAGAAACCGAGTGTACATTCCGTTATGATTCCATTTGTTCAAGTCTAAATCAGCCCAGCTACTGTATGCAGTCAGAAGCCAGGATACCAGTTACTACTGGGGTTCAGGAAAAGGCAGGGAATGGTACAAAGGAAAGTAAGCATTGAGGAAGGATTTGTGGAGCTAATAACTGGGTATAAACAATCATTGTTCAGTCTGTGAACATATTTTACTAAGGATGGTACTTCAATAAAAAGGCAGGCCAGTAATTTTTTCCTAGTTTTTAAAACAAGTAAAAATACAGGGCTAGAGACATGGCTGAATGGTCAAGTGTGCATATGATCATCAGAGGATCAGTTCCCAGCACTCACACAGTGTGACTTCCAACCATACAAACCAGCCATCTGTGACTCGCATGTGAATTGTCAATGAATCTGCACACTGATGTTCACATATAAAAAGTAGAAGCTGGGTGGTGGTGGTGAACACCTTTAATCCCAGCATTTAAAAGAGACAGGTGGATGGCCTGTCTGGTCTACAGAGAGAATTCCAGGAAAGCCAGGACTATACAAAGAAACTTAGCCTCAAAAAAACTAATTTAAAAAAAAAAAAAAAAAAAAAAAAGCAAGCATGAACGTAAACACTGTTCTGTGGTTGCATTTCATACCACACGTAAGACTGGACACGTAAGCTGTGGCACTGGTGGGCCCTAGGACAATTCTATCAGCACACTGTAGAACTAGCTCACCCAAGGGCTTACACGCAGCAGGTTCTCTGCACAGAATGCTTTAAACAACTGAACAGTTAGTCTACCATTTGAAGATCACTTTCCAAACTCTTCTCAAAGCCCAACAGGTCAGTGTTTATACAACTTTGGACTAATTTGAGAATGCCACTGATGAGTCCACAAGACAGGTGACATGGTGACTATCACTTAATATCCCTAAATCAAGTCTTATGTAGTAATTAAGTCTTGGGTCTTATCAAAGTACTGAGCTGAGAAGCCACTGAGCTTTGAGTTATCAGTTGGTATTTGTGAGCTCACTCTAGGTCCCCAAATCAACCCACAGAACAAAGAACCCACTGAAGGGCGCAGCAGCAGCACTGGGGAAGGAAGCAGGAAAGCTGATTTCTTAACTCATTAGAACAAGCTGGGGTGAACCAGTTCTACTCCAGGAATGCAAAAATCCAGTTATAGAAAACACACAAAACCAACACTGGGTAAACCGTGGAAGCTCTGCTCCCTCAGCTGTTTGGCGATCAAGGCCCATGAGGTTAAGGTTCTGGCCATGGTCACACAGCAGTTAGCAAGCTCAGCCCTTGTGCAAGCCTGAGTTTATCCCCCATGCTCTTTCTACCATACCAATGTCTTCTGACTGGAGTCTGGCCAAGGTCACTTCATCCGGACCCCAGGCACCCAGCCGCAAGTCACCCTGCCAGCTCAGGTGAGTGCACTTTCCTTTGGACCCAGAGGCCTCAATTACCTAAAATCACGCCATTCAACAGTAAAGCTAGAGACAAAAGAATGTTCGCTGCTATGAGCATCTCCTTTCTGCAGCTTTGTCAATGACTATATTAAAAAACAAGGAATAACAATCCAAGTGATCCCCACCTGTTATGTGAAAAACTAGTTTAAACCCAGCTGCACAGTGATGTAGAGCTAATAGAAAATGGACAGGGTCATGAACAGGGCCAGCAGACAGCGTGACTAGCCCAAGACACATGATGCTCCCTTTGTTGCCCTTTGGTTCTAAAGCTCTATGACGATAATAAGGCGGGCTTTAGAAACATTCCAGTCCCGATCCTGGGGACCGGCTGCACCCAGGAAAGCTTCAGAGGCAAGTCTAGCTCCTACCTGGGAACTTCTTCTTGATGGCATCCTTCGAGCTTGCATAGATCATTTTACTTTTCAGAGGTGCTTGTTCTGGTGCCCTGGATAGAAAGATGCCAGAGTCAAAAAGACCGCTGTACAGGAAGCACACCCTCCACCGTCTTAAACAGTCTCTGGTGGAGGCGAGCCAGGCCGCAGAATCTAAGACTTTTCTACTTCTCATGTCATAAATGGTCACACACATAACCACAGTGGGAAAAAGGTTCCTTTCCCCCCAAATGCTGGGATGAAAGACTTTTGTCTAAGGCTTAATGTCAAATATTTCAAGACTAGAATAACCAGAAAAGAATAGAACCAGAAAGACTAGAATAACCACGTAAACCACCTTAAAATGCTCAATAGAAAACACTGTTTATGGTCTGGAGAGATGGCTCGGCAGTTAAGAACACCTTCTAAAGGTCCTGAGTTCAAATCCCAGCAACTACTTGGTGGCTCACAACCATCAGTAATGAGATCTGACATCCTCCTGAGGTATCTGAAGACAGCTGTAGTGAACTTATATATAATAAACAAATATTTAAAAAAAAAGAAAAAAGAAAACATTGTTCAGCTGAATCTTTTGCAACAATGAAAACGCTGTTTCTGTCAGTCGTATTTGGCTAGACATTGGAAGCACAGATATTCATTCAACTAAACAATGAACTTTAGCTGGGCATAGCAGACCACGCCTGTACTTCCAGCACTAGAAAGGGCTTCTGCTGAGTTCTAGGCCAGCTTGGGCTATACAAGGAGATCCTGTCTCAAAATATCGACATTATCTTTTTTAACTAATTGAAATTTAAATTAAAAATGAAGTATCCCTATGCAGGTTTGGGGGGGGGGGACTAACTAGATACTACAGACATTGCGGGACCACCGTGAAGGAGGAATGAAATCAAGTTCCTGAAAAGAAACAGATGACAAGTGCTTAAGTGAGGAGCATGGACCCAGCAGAGCGCGCTGGTTCACAGCATGGCATGGTGAAGAGAGCCCTGCTTTACCAGCCCGGAACATTTAGGAGAAAAGAGGGAATTCTGATTTAGAAGCAATGTCTTCTAAGAGTCCACAAAATAAACTACCTAAAGTGCATCCTTTCAAGTCGACAATGTAGCTAAACTCAAGACGGCTTAGACTTTATGAAGCCTATAATCATTTTGACAGTGAATATGAGTAGCTTCAACACAAATTACTTTGCGGGGTCTGGAGATACAGTGCTGGAGCCCGTACCTAATCATGGATGGTCCCGGGCTCAACCCCCAACATTGCCAATACCATTCTGATCCCTAAACTGGATCTCCAAGACGACAGTAGGAGACTGGCTCTCAGTTCCCTAGAGGCTCCATATTCTAGTGCTCACCACAGGAAGAACATCAGCTCTTCTTTCCTGGA